>NC_086453.1:97570332-97943457 GCF_028390025.1 Pseudophryne corroboree | reverse complement strand
AACAGTTGAAGCTCCTGTTCAGAAAGATGCTCCGAAATCAACTTCTGTCACCTTAGTGATACATTTTGGGATAGTAACTAAAGTTTAAAGCAGAATTTGGGGCATTTTTGAAATTTTCATTTTTGACCAAAATCGACAGGTCCGGGGCTTAGGGAATTTCTCATATGCCACAAAATGGTTGAAGATCCTGTTCAAAAATGATGCTCCGAAATCAACTTCTGTCACCTTAGTGATACATTTTGGGATAGTACTTAAAGTTTAAAGCAGAAATTGGGGCACTATTGAAATTTTCATTTTTGACCAAAATCAACAGGTCCGGGGCTTAGGGAATTTCTCATATGCCACAAAATGGTTGAAGCTCCTGTTCAAAAATGATGCTCCGAAATCAACTTCTGTCACCTTAGTGATACATTTTGGGATAGTACCTAAAGTTTAAAGCAGAAATTGGGGCACTTTTGAAATTTTCATTTTTGACCAAAATAGACAGGTCCGGGGCTTAGGGAATTTCTCATATGCAACAAAATGGTTGAAGCTCCTGTTCAGAAAGATGCTCCGAAATCAACTTCTGTCACCTTAGTGATACATTGTGGGATAGTAACTAAAGTTTAAAGCAGAATTTGGGGCACTTTTTAAATTTTCATTTTTGACCAAAATCGACAGGTCCGGGGCTTAGGGAATTTATCATATGCCACAAAATGGTTGAAGCTCCTGTTCAAAAATGATGCTCCGAAATCAACTTGTCACCTTTGTGATACATTTTGGGATAGTACTTAAAGTTTAAAGCAGAAATTGGGGCACTATTGAAATTTTCATTTTTGACCAAAATCGACAGGTCCGGGGCTTAGGGAATTTCTCATATGCCACAAAATGGTTAAAGCTCCTGTTCAAAAATGATGCTCCGAAATCAACTTCTGTCACATTTGTGATACATTTTGGGATAGTAACTAAAGTTTAAAGCAGAAATTGGGGCACTTTTGAAATTTTCATTTTTGACCAAAATCGACAGGTCCGGGGCTTAGGGAATTTATCATATGCCACAAAATGGTTGAAGCTCCTGTTCAGAAAGATGCTCCGAAATCAACTTCTGTCACCTTAGTGATACATTTTGGGATAGTACCTAAAGTTTAAAGCAGAAATTGGGGCACTTTTGAAATTTTCATTTTTGACCAAAATCGACAGGTCCGGGGCTTAGGGAATTTATCATATGCCACAAAATGGTTGAAGCTCCTGTTCAGAAAGATGCTCCGAAATCAACTTCTGTCACCTTAGTGATACATTTTGGGATAGTACCTAAAGTTTAAAGCAGAAATTGGGGCACTTTTGAAATTTTCATTTCTGACCAAAATCGACAGGTCCGGGGCTTAGGGAATTTATCATATGCCACAAAATGGTTGAAGCTCCTGTTCAAAAATGATGCTCCGAAATCAACTTGTCACCTTTGTGATACATTTTGGGATAGTAACTAACGTTTAAAGCAGAAATTGGGGCACTTTTGAAATTTTCATTTTTGACCAAAATTGACAGGTCCGGGGCTTATGGAATTTCTCATATGCCACAAAATGGTTGAAGCTCCTGTTCAGAAAGATGCTCCGAAATCAACTTCTGTCACCTTAGTTATACATTTTGGGATAGTATTTAAAGTTTAAAGCAGAAATTGGGGCACTTTTTAAATTTTCATTTTTGACCAAAATCGACAGGTCCGGGGCTTATGGAATTTCTCATATGCCACAAAATGGTTAAAGCTCCTGTTCAGAAAGATGCTCCGAAATCAACTTCTGTCACCTTAGTGATACATTTTGGGATAGTACCTAAAGTTTAAAGCAGAAATTGGGGCACTTTTGAAATTTTCATTTTTGACCAAAATCGACAGGTCCGGGGCTTAGGGAATTTATCATATGCCACAAAATAGTTGAAGCTCCTGTTAAAAAATGATGCTCCGAAATCAACTTGTCACCTTTGTGATACATTTTGGGATAGTAACTAAAGTTTAAAGCAGAAATTGGGGCACTTTTGAAATTTTCATTTTTGACCAAAATTGACAGGTCCGGGGCTTATGGGATTTCTCATTTGCCACAAAATGGTTGAAGCTTCTGTTCAAAAATGATGCTCCGAAATCAACTTGTCACCTTTGTGATACATTTTGGGATAGTAACTAAAGTTTAAAGCAGAAATTGGGGCACTTTTGAAATTTTCATTTTTGACCAAAATTGACAGGTTCGGGGCTTATGGAATTTCTCATATGCCACAAAATGGTTGAAGCTCCTGTTCAGAAAGATGCTCCGAAATCAACTTCTGTCACCTTAGTGATACATTTTGGGATAGTACTTAAAGTTTAAAGCAGAAATTGGGGCACTTTTGAAATTTTCATTTTTGACCAAAATCGACAGGCCCGGGGCTTAGGGAATTTCTCATATGCCACAAAACGGTTGAAGCTCCTGTTCAGAAAGATGCTCCGAAATCAACTTCTGTCACCTTAGTGATACATTTTGGGATAGTACTTAAAGTTTAAAGCAGAAATTGGGGCACTATTGAAATTTTCATTTTTGACCAAAATCGACAGGTCCGGGGCTTAGGGAATTTCTCATATGCCACAAAATGGTTGAAGATCCTGTTCAAAAATGATGCTCCGAAATCAACTTATGTCACCTTAGTGATACATTTTGGGATAGTACTTAAAGTTTAAAGCAGAAATTGGGGCACTATTGAAATTTACATTTTTGACCAAAATCAACAGGTCCGGGGCTTAGGGAATTTCTCATATGCCACAAAATGGTTGAAGCTCCTGTTCAAAAATGATGCTCCGAAATCAACTTCTGTCACCTTAGTGATACATTTTGGGATAGTACTTAAAGTTTAAAGCAGAAATTGGGGCACTTTTGAAATTTTCATTTTTGACCAAAATCGACAAGCCCGGGGCTTAGGGAATTTCTCATATGCCACAAAACGGTTGAAGCTCCTGTTCAGAAAGATGCTCCGAAATCAACTTCTGTCACCTTAGTGATACATTTTGGGATAGTACTTAAAGTTTAAAGCAGAAATTGGGGCACTATTGAAATTTTCATTTTTGACCAAAATCGACAGGTCCGGGACTTAGGGAATTTATCATATGCCACAAAATGGTTGAAGCTCCTGTTCAGAAAGATGCTCCGAAATCAACTTCTGTCACCTTAGTGATACATTTTGGGATAGTACCTAAAGTTTAAAGCAGAAATAGGGGCACTTTTGAAATTTTCATTTTTGACCAAAATCGACAGGTCCGGGGCTTAGGGAATTTATCATATGCCACAAAATGGTTGAAGCTCCTGTTCAAAAATGATGCTCCGAAATCAACTTGTCACCTTTGTGATACATTTTGGGATAGTAACTAAAGTTTAAAGCAGAAATTGGGGCACTTTTGAAATTTTCATTTTTGACCAAAATTGACAGGTCCGGGGCTTATGGAATTTCTCATATGCCACAAAATGGTTGAAGCTCCTGTTCAGAAAGATGCTCCGAAATCAACTTCTGTCACCTTAGTTATACATTTTGGGATAGTATTTAAAGTTTAAAGCAGAAATTGGGGCACTTTTTAAATTTTCATTTTTGACCAAAATCGACAGGTCCGGGGCTTATGGAATTTCTCATATGCCACAAAATGGTTGAAGCTCCTGTTCAGAAAGATGCTCCGAAATCAACTTCTGTCACCTTAGTGATACATTTTGGGATAGTACCTAAAGTTTAAAGCAGAAATTGGGGCACTTTTGAAATTTTCATTTTTGACCAAAATCGACAGGTCCGGGGCTTAGGGAATTTGTCATATGCCACAAAATAGTTGAAGCTCCTGTTCAAAAATGATGCTCCGAAATCAACTTGTCACCTTTGTGATACATTTTGGGATAGTAACTAAAGTTTAAAGCAGAAATTGGGGCACTTTTGAAATTTTCATTTTTGACCAAAATTGACAGGTCCGGGGCTTATGGAATTTCTCATATGCCACAAAATGGTTGAAGCTCCTGTTCAAAAATGATGCTCCGAAATCAACTTGTCACCTTTGTGATACATTTTGGGATAGTAACTAAAGTTTAAAGCAGAAATTGGGGCACTATTGAAATTTTCATTTTTGACCAAAATTGACAGGTCCGGGGCTTATGGAATTTCTCATATGCCACAAAATGGTTGAAGCTCCTGTTCAGAAAGATGCTCCGAAATCAACTTCTGTCACCTTAGTGATACATTTTGGGATAGTACTTAAAGTTTAAAGCAGAAATTGGGGCACTATTGAAATTTTCATTTTTGACCAAAATCGACAGGTCCGGGGCTTAGGGAATTTCTCATATGCCACAAAATGGTTGAAGCTCCTGTTCAAAAATGATGCTCCGAAATCAACTTATGTCACCTTAGTGATACATTTTGGGAAAGTACCTAAAGTTTAAAGCAGAAATTGGGGCAATTTTGAAATTTTCATTTTTGACCAAAATCGACAGGTCCGGGGCTTAGGGAATTTCTCATATGCCACAAAACAGTTGAAGCTCCTGTTCAGAAAGATGCTCCGAAATCAACTTCTGTCACCTTAGTGATACATTTTGGGATAGTAACTAAAGTTTAAAGCAGAATTTGGGGCATTTTTGAAATTTTCATTTTTGACCAAAATCGACAGGTCCGGGGCTTAGGGAATTTCTCATATGCAACAAAACGGTTGAAGCTCCTGTTCAGAAAGATGCTCCGAAATCAACTTCTGTCACCTTAGTGATACATTTTGGGATAGTACTTAAAGTTTAAAGCAGAAATTGGGGCACTTTTGAAATTTTCATTTTTGACCAAAATAGACAGGTCCGGGGCTTAGGGAATTTCTCATATGCAACAAAATGGTTGAAGCTCCTGTTCAGAAAGATGCTCCGAAATCAACTTCTGTCACCTTAGTGATACATTGTGGGATAGTAACTAAAGTTTAAAGCAGAATTTGGGGCACTTTTTAAATTTTCATTTTTGACCAAAATCGACAGGTCCGGGGCTTAGGGAATTTATCATATGCCACAAAATGGTTGAAGCTCCTGTTCAAAAATGATGCTCCGAAATCAACTTGTCACCTTTGTGATACATTTTGGGATAGTACTTAAAGTTTAAAGCAGAAATTGGGGCACTATTGAAATTTTCATTTTTGACCAAAATCGACAGGTCCGGGGCTTAGGGAATTTCTCATATGCCACAAAATGGTTAAAGCTCCTGTTCAAAAATGATGCTCCGAAATCAACTTCTGTCACATTTGTGATACATTTTGGGATAGTAACTAAAGTTTAAAGCAGAAATTGGGGCACTTTTGAAATTTTCATTTTTGACCAAAATCGACAGGTCCGGGGCTTAGGGAATTTATCATATGCCACAAAATGGTTGAAGCTCCTGTTCAGAAAGATGCTCCGAAATCAACTTCTGTCACCTTAGTGATACATTTTGGGATAGTACCTAAAGTTTAAAGCAGAAATTGGGGCACTTTTGAAATTTTCATTTCTGACCAAAATCGACAGGTCCGGGGCTTAAGGAATTTATCATATGCCACAAAATGGTTGAAGCTCCTGTTCAAAAATGATGCTCCGAAATCAACTTGTCACCTTTGTGATACATTTTGGGATAGTAACTAAAGTTTAAAGCAGAAATTGGGGCACTTTTGAAATTTTCATTTTTGACCAAAATTGACAGGTCCGGGGCTTATGGAATTTCTCATATGCCACAAAATGGTTGAAGCTCCTGTTCAGAAAGATGCTCCGAAATCAACTTCTGTCACCTTAGTTATACATTTTGGGATAGTATTTAAAGTTTAAAGCAGAAATTGGGGCACTTTTTAAATTTTCATTTTTGACCAAAATCGACAGGTCCGGGGCTTATGGAATTTCTCATATGCCACAAAATGGTTAAAGCTCCTGTTCAGAAAGATGCTCCGAAATCAACTTCTGTCACCTTAGTGATACATTTTGGGATAGTACCTAAAGTTTAAAGCAGAAATTGGGGCAATTTTGAAATTTTCATTTTTGACCAAAATAGACAGGTCCGGGGCTTAGGGAATTTCTCATATGCCACAAAACGGTTGAAGCTCCTGTTCAGAAAGATGCTCCGAAATCAACTTCTGTCACCTTAGTGATACATTTTGGGATAGTAACTAAAGTTTAAAGCAGAATTTGGGGCATTTTTGAAATTTTCATTTTTGACCAAAATCGACAGGTCCGGGGCTTAGGGAATTTCTCATATGCAACAAAACGGTTGAAGCTCCTGTTCAGAAAGATGCTCCGAAATCAACTTCTGTCACCTTAGTGATACATTTTGGGATAGTACTTAAAGTTTAAAGCAGAAATTGGGGCACTATTGAAATTTTCATTTTTGACCAAAATCGACAGGTCCGGGGCTTAGGGAATTTCTCATATGCCACAAAATGGTTGAAGATCCTGTTCAAAAATGATGCTCCGAAATCAACTTCTGTCACCTTAGTGATACATTTTGGGATAGTACTTAAAGTTTAAAGCAGAAATTGGGGCACTATTGAAATTTTCATTTTTGACCAAAATCGACAGGTCCGGGGCTTAGGGAATTTCTCATATGCCACAAAATGGTTGAAGATCCTGTTCAAAAATGATGCTCCGAAATCAACTTCTGTCACCTTAGTGATACATTTTGGGATAGTACTTAAAGTTTAAAGCAGAAATTGGGGCACTATTGAAATTTTCATTTTTGACCAAAATCAACAGGTCCGGGGCTTAGGGAATTTCTCATATGCCACAAAATGGTTGAAGCTCCTGTTCAAAAATGATGCTCCGAAATCAACTTCTGTCACCTTAGTGATACATTTTGGGATAGTACCTAAAGTTTAAAGCAGAAATTGGGGCACTTTTGAAATTTTCATTTTTGACCAAAATAGACAGGTCCGGGGCTTAGGGAATTTCTCATATGCAACAAAACGGTTGAAGCTCCTGTTCAGAAAGATGCTCCGAAATCAACTTCTGTCACCTTAGTGATACATTTTGGGATAGTAACTAAAGTTTAAAGTAGAATTTGGGGCACTTTTTAAATTTTCATTTTTGACCAAAATCGACAGGTCCGGGGCTTAGGGAATTTCTCATATGCCACAAAATGGTTGAAGCTCCTGTTCAAAAATGATGCTCCGAAATCAACTTGTCACCTTTGTGATACATTTTGGGATAGTAACTAAAGTTTAAAGCAGAAATTGGGGCACTTTTGAAATTTTCATTTTTGACCAAAATTGACAGGTCCGGGGCTCATGGAATTTCTCATATGCCACAAAACGGTTGAAGCTCCTGTTCAGAAAGATGCTCCGAAATCAACTTCTGTCACCTTAGTTATACATTTTGGGATAGTATTTAAAGTTTAAAGCAGAAATTGGGGCACTTTTTAAATTTTCATTTTTGACCAAAATCGACAGGTCCGGGGCTTAGGGAATTTATCATATGCCACAAAATGGTTGAAGCTCCTGTTCAGAAAGATGCTCCGAAATCAACTTCTGTCACCTTAGTGATACATTTTGGGATAGTACCTAAAGTTTAAAGCAGAAATTGGGGCACTTTTGAAATTTTCATTTTTGACCAAAATTGACAGGTCCGGGGCTTATGGAATTTCTCATATGCCACAAAATGGTTGAAGCTCCTGTTCAGAAAGATGCTCCGAAATCAACTTCTGTCACCTTAGTGATACATTTTGGGATAGTACTTAAAGTTTAAAGCAGAAATTGGGGCACTTTTGAAATTTTCATTTTTGACCAAAATCGACAGGCCCGGGGCTTAGGGAATTTCTCATATGCCACAAAACGGTTGAAGCTCCTGTTCAGAAAGATGCTCCGAAATCAACTTCTGTCACCTTAGTGATACATTTTGGGATAGTACTTAAAGTTTAAAGCAGAAATTGGGGCACTATTGAAATTTACATTTTTGACCAAAATCAACAGGTCCGGGGCTTAGGGAATTTCTCATATGCCACAAAATGGTTGAAGCTCCTGTTCAAAAATGATGCTCCGAAATCAACTTCTGTCACCTTAGTGATACATTTTGGGATAGTACTTAAAGTTTAAAGCAGAAATTGGGGCACTTTTGAAATTTTAATTTTTGACCAAAATCGACAAGCCCGGGGCTTAGGGAATTTCTCATATGCCACAAAACGGTTGAAGCTCCTGTTCAGAAAGATGCTCCGAAATCAACTTCTGTCACCTTAGTGATACATTTTGGGATAGTACTTAAAGTTTAAAGCAGAAATTGGGGCACTATTGAAATTTTCATTTTTGACCAAAATCGACAGGTCCGGGACTTAGGGAATTTATCATATGCCACAAAATGGTTGAAGCTCCTGTTCAGAAAGATGCTCCGAAATCAACTTCTGTCACCTTAGTGATACATTTTGGGATAGTACCTAAAGTTTAAAGCAGAAATAGGGGCACTTTTGAAATTTTCATTTTTGACCAAAATCGACAGGTCCGGGGCTTAGGGAATTTATCATATGCCACAAAATGGTTGAAGCTCCTGTTCAAAAATGATGCTCCGAAATCAACTTGTCACCTTTGTGATACATTTTGGGATAGTAACTAAAGTTTAAAGCAGAAATTGGGGCACTTTTGAAATTTTCATTTTTGACCAAAATTGACAGGTCCGGGGCTTATGGAATTTCTCATATGCCACAAAATGGTTGAAGCTCCTGTTCAGAAAGATGCTCCGAAATCAACTTCTGTCACCTTAGTTATACATTTTGGGATAGTATTTAAAGTTTAAAGCAGAAATTGGGGCACTTTTGAAATTTTCATTTTTGACCAAAATCGACAGGTCCGGGGCTTAGGGAATTTGTCATATGCCACAAAATAGTTGAAGCTCCTGTTCAAAAATGATGCTCCGAAATCAACTTGTCACCTTTGTGATACATTTTGGGATAGTAACTAAAGTTTAAAGCAGAAATTGGGGCACTTTTGAAATTTTCATTTTTGACCAAAATTGACAGGTCCGGGGCTTATGGAATTTCTCATATGCCACAAAATGGTTGAAGCTCCTGTTCAAAAATGATGCTCCGAAATCAACTTGTCACCTTTGTGATACATTTTGGGATAGTAACTAAAGTTTAAAGCAGAAATTGGGGCACTATTGAAATTTTCATTTTTGACCAAAATTGACAGGTCCGGGGCTTATGGAATTTCTCATATGCCACAAAATGGTTGAAGCTCCTGTTCAGAAAGATGCTCCGAAATCAACTTCTGTCACCTTAGTGATACATTTTGGGATAGTACTTAAAGTTTAAAGCAGAAATTGGGGCACTTTTGAAATTTTCATTTTTGACCAAAATCGACAGGCCCGGGGCTTAGGGAATTTCTCATATGCCACAAAACGGTTGAAGCTCCTGTTCAGAAAGATGCTCCGAAATCAACTTCTGTCACCTTAGTGATACATTTTGGGATAGTACTTAAAGTTTAAAGCAGAAATTGGGGCACTATTGAAATTTTCATTTTTGACCAAAATCGACAGGTCCGGGGCTTAGGGAATTTCTCATATGCCACAAAATGGTTGAAGCTCCTGTTCAAAAATGATGCTCCGAAATCAACTTATGTCACCTTAGTGATACATTTTGGGAAAGTACCTAAAGTTTAAAGCAGAAATTGGGGCAATTTTGAAATTTTCATTTTTGACCAAAATCGACAGGTCCGGGGCTTAGGGAATTTCTCATATGCCACAAAACAGTTGAAGCTCCTGTTCAGAAAGATGCTCCGAAATCAACTTCTGTCACCTTAGTGATACATTTTGGGATAGTAACTAAAGTTTAAAGCAGAATTTGGGGCATTTTTGAAATTTTCATTTTTGACCAAAATCGACAGGTCCGGGGCTTAGGGAATTTCTCATATGCAACAAAACGGTTGAAGCTCCTGTTCAGAAAGATGCTCCGAAATCAACTTCTGTCACCTTAGTGATACATTTTGGGATAGTACTTAAAGTTTAAAGCAGAAATTGGGACACTATTGAAATTTTCATTTTTGACCAAAATCGACAGGTCCGGGGCTTAGGGAATTTCTCATATGCCACAAAATGGTTGAAGATCCTGTTCAAAAATGATGCTCCGAAATCAACTTCTGTCACCTTAGTGATACATTTTGGGATAGTACTTAAAGTTTAAAGCAGAAATTGGGGCACTATTGAAATTTTCATTTTTGACCAAAATCAACAGGTCCGGGGCTTAGGGAATTTCTCATATGCCACAAAATGGTTGAAGCTCCTGTTCAAAAATGATGCTCCGAAATCAACTTCTGTCACCTTAGTGATACATTTTGGGATAGTACTTAAAGTTTAAAGCAGAAATTGGGGCACTATTGAAATTTTCATTTTTGACCAAAATAGACAGGTCCGGGGCTTAGGGAATTTCTCATATGCAACAAAATGGTTGAAGCTCCTGTTCAGAAAGATGCTCCGAAATCAACTTCTGTCACCTTAGTGATACATTGTGGGATAGTAACTAAAGTTTAAAGCAGAATTTGGGGCACTTTTTAAATTTTCATTTTTGACCAAAATCGACAGGTCCGGGGCTTAGGGAATTTATCATATGCCACAAAATGGTTGAAGCTCCTGTTCAAAAATGATGCTCCGAAATCAACTTGTCACCTTTGTGATACATTTTGGGATAGTACTTAAAGTTTAAAGCAGAAATTGGGGCACTATTGAAATTTTCATTTTTGACCAAAATCGACAGGTCCGGGGCTTAGGGAATTTCTCATATGCCACAAAATGGTTAAAGCTCCTGTTCAAAAATGATGCTCCGAAATCAACTTCTGTCACATTTGTGATACATTTTGGGATAGTAACTAAAGTTTAAAGCAGAAATTGGGGCACTTTTGAAATTTTCATTTTTGACCAAAATCGACAGGTCCGGGGCTTAGGGAATTTATCATATGCCACAAAATGGTTGAAGCTCCTGTTCAGAAAGATGCTCCGAAATCAACTTCTGTCACCTTAGTGATACATTTTGGGATAGTACCTAAAGTTTAAAGCAGAAATTGGGGCACTTTTGAAATTTTCATTTTTGACCAAAATCGACAGGTCCGGGGCTTAGGGAATTTATCATATGCCACAAAATGGTTGAAGCTCCTGTTCAGAAAGATGCTCCGAAATCAACTTCTGTCACCTTAGTGATACATTTTGGGATAGTACCTAAAGTTTAAAGCAGAAATTGGGGCACTTTTGAAATTTTCATTTCTGACCAAAATCGACAGGTCCGGGGCTTAGGGAATTTATCATATGCCACAAAATGGTTGAAGCTCCTGTTCAAAAATGATGCTCCGAAATCAACTTGTCACCTTTGTGATACATTTTGGGATAGTAACTAAAGTTTAAAGCAGAAATTGGGGCACTTTTGAAATTTTCATTTTTGACCAAAATTGACAGGTCCGTGGCTTATGGAATTTCTCATATGCCACAAAATGGTTGAAGCTCCTGTTCAGAAAGATGCTCCGAAATCAACTTCTGTCACCTTAGTTATACATTTTGGGATAGTATTTAAAGTTTAAAGCAGAAATTGGGGCACTTTTGAAATTTTCATTTTTGACCAAAATTGACAGGTCCGGGGCTTATGGAATTTCTCATTTGCCACAAAATGGTTGAAGCTTCTGTTCAAAAATGATGCTCCGAAATCAACTTGTCACCTTTGTGATACATTTTGGGATAGTACTTAAAGTTTAAAGCAGAAATTGGGGCACTATTGAAATTTTCATTTTTGACCAAAATCAACAGGTCCGGGGCTTAGGGAATTTCTCATATGCCACAAAATGGTTGAAGCTCCTGTTCAAAAATGATGCTCCGAAATCAACTTCTGTCACCTTAGTGATACATTTTGGGATAGTACTTAAAGTTTAAAGCAGAAATTGGGGCACTATTGAAATTTTCATTTTTGACCAAAATAGACAGGTCCGGGGCTTAGGGAATTTCTCATATGCAACAAAATGGTTGAAGCTCCTGTTCAGAAAGATGCTCCGAAATCAACTTCTGTCACCTTAGTGATACATTGTGGGATAGTAACTAAAGTTTAAAGCAGAATTTGGGGCACTTTTTAAATTTTCATTTTTGACCAAAATCGACAGGTCCGGGGCTTAGGGAATTTATCATATGCCACAAAATGGTTGAAGCTCCTGTTCAAAAATGATGCTCCGAAATCAACTTGTCACCTTTGTGATACATTTTGGGATAGTACTTAAAGTTTAAAGCAGAAATTGGGGCACTATTGAAATTTTCATTTTTGACCAAAATCGACAGGTCCGGGGCTTAGGGAATTTCTCATATGCCACAAAATGGTTAAAGCTCCTGTTCAAAAATGATGCTCCGAAATCAACTTCTGTCACATTTGTGATACATTTTGGGATAGTAACTAAAGTTTAAAGCAGAAATTGGGGCACTTTTGAAATTTTCATTTTTGACCAAAATCGACAGGTCCGGGGCTTAGGGAATTTATCATATGCCACAAAATGGTTGAAGCTCCTGTTCAGAAAGATGCTCCGAAATCAACTTCTGTCACCTTAGTGATACATTTTGGGATAGTACCTAAAGTTTAAAGCAGAAATTGGGGCACTTTTGAAATTTTCATTTTTGACCAAAATCGACAGGTCCGGGGCTTAGGGAATTTATCATATGCCACAAAATGGTTGAAGCTCCTGTTCAGAAAGATGCTCCGAAATCAACTTCTGTCACCTTAGTGATACATTTTGGGATAGTACCTAAAGTTTAAAGCAGAAATTGGGGCACTTTTGAAATTTTCATTTCTGACCAAAATCGACAGGTCCGGGGCTTAGGGAATTTATCATATGCCACAAAATGGTTGAAGCTCCTGTTCAAAAATGATGCTCCGAAATCAACTTGTCACCTTTGTGATACATTTTGGGATAGTAACTAAAGTTTAAAGCAGAAATTGGGGCACTTTTGAAATTTTCATTTTTGACCAAAATTGACAGGTCCGGGGCTTATGGAATTTCTCATATGCCACAAAATGGTTGAAGCTCCTGTTCAGAAAGATGCTCCGAAATCAACTTCTGTCACCTTAGTTATACATTTTGGGATAGTATTTAAAGTTTAAAGCAGAAATTGGGGCACTTTTGAAATTTTCATTTTTGACCAAAATTGACAGGTCCGGGGCTTATGGAATTTCTCATTTGCCACAAAATGGTTGAAGCTTCTGTTCAAAAATGATGCTCCGAAATCAACTTGTCACCTTTGTGATACATTTTGGGATAGTAACTAAAGTTTAAAGCAGAAATTGGGGCACTTTTGAAATTTTCATTTTTGACCAAAATTGACAGGTTCGGGGCTTATGGAATTTCTCATATGCCACAAAATGGTTGAAGCTCCTGTTCAGAAAGATGCTCCGAAATCAACTTCTGTCACCTTAGTGATACATTTTGGGATAGTACTTAAAGTTTAAAGCAGAAATTGGGGCACTTTTGAAATTTTCATTTTTGACCAAAATCGACAGGCCCGGGGCTTAGGGAATTTCTCATATGCCACAAAACGGTTGAAGCTCCTGTTCAGAAAGATGCTCCGAAATCAACTTCTGTCACCTTAGTGATACATTTTGGGATAGTACTTAAAGTTTAAAGCAGAAATTGGGGCACTATTGAAATTTTCATTTTTGACCAAAATCGACAGGTCCGGGGCTTAGGGAATTTCTCATATGCCACAAAATGGTTGAAGCTCCTGTTCAAAAATGATGCTCCGAAATCAACTTATGTCACCTTAGTGATACATTTTGGGATAGTACCTAAAGTTTAAAGCAGAAATTGGGGCAATTTTGAAATTTTCATTTTTGACCAAAATAGACAGGTCCGGGGCTTAGGGAATTTCTCATATGCCACAAAACGGTTGAAGCTCCTGTTCAGAAAGATGCTCCGAAATCAACTTCTGTCACCTTAGTGATACATTTTGGGATAGTAACTAAAGTTTAAAGCAGAATTTGGGGCATTTTTGAAATTTTCATTTTTGACCAAAATCGACAGGTCCGGGGCTTAGGGAATTTCTCATATGCAACAAAACGGTTGAAGCTCCTGTTCAGAAAGATGCTCCGAAATCAACTTCTGTCACCTTAGTGATACATTTTGGGATAGTACTTAAAGTTTAAAGCAGAAATTGGGGCACTATTGAAATTTTCATTTTTGACCAAAATCGACAGGTCCGGGGCTTAGGGAATTTCTCATATGCCACAAAATGGTTGAAGATCCTGTTCAAAAATGATGCTCCGAAATCAACTTCTGTCACCTTAGTGATACATTTTGGGATAGTACTTAAAGTTTAAAGCAGAAATTGGGGCACTATTGAAATTTTCATTTTTGACCAAAATCGACAGGTCCGGGGCTTAGGGAATTTCTCATATGCCACAAAATGGTTGAAGATCCTGTTCAAAAATGATGCTCCGAAATCAACTTCTGTCACCTTAGTGATACATTTTGGGATAGTACTTAAAGTTTAAAGCAGAAATTGGGGCACTATTGAAATTTTCATTTTTGACCAAAATCAACAGGTCCGGGGCTTAGGGAATTTCTCATATGCCACAAAATGGTTGAAGCTCCTGTTCAAAAATGATGCTCCGAAATCAACTTCTGTCACCTTAGTGATACATTTTGGGATAGTACCTAAAGTTTAAAGCAGAAATTGGGGCACTTTTGAAATTTTCATTTTTGACCAAAATAGACAGGTCCGGGGCTTAGGGAATTTCTCATATGCAACAAAACGGTTGAAGCTCCTGTTCAGAAAGATGCTCCGAAATCAACTTCTGTCACCTTAGTGATACATTTTGGGATAGTAACTAAAGTTTAAAGTAGAATTTGGGGCACTTTTTAAATTTTCATTTTTGACCAAAATCGACAGGTCCGGGGCTTAGGGAATTTATCATATGCCACAAAATGGTTGAAGCTCCTGTTCAAAAATGATGCTCCGAAATCAACTTGTCACCTTTGTGATACATTTTGGGATAGTAACTAAAGTTTAAAGCAGAAATTGGGGCACTTTTGAAATTTTCATTTTTGACCAAAATTGACAGGTCCGGGGCTCATGGAATTTCTCATATGCCACAAAATGGTTGAAGCTCCTGTTCAGAAAGATGCTCCGAAATCAACTTCTGTCACCTTAGTGATACATTTTGGGATAGTACTTAAAGTTTAAAGCAGAAATTGGGGCACTTTTGAAATTTTCATTTTTGACCAAAATCGACAGGCCCGGGGCTTAGGGAATTTCTCATATGCCACAAAACGGTTGAAGCTCCTGTTCAGAAAGATGCTCCGAAATCAACTTCTGTCACCTTAGTGATACATTTTGGAATAGTACTTAAAGTTTAAAGCAGAAATTGGGGCACTATTGAAATTTTCATTTTTGACCAAAATCGACAGGTCCGGGGCTTAGGGAATTTCTCATATGCCACAAAATGGTTGAAGCCCCTGTTCAAAAATGATGCTCCGAAATCAACTTCTGTCACATTTGTGATACATTTTGGGATAGTAACTAAAGTTTAAAGCAGAAATTGGGGCACTTTTGAAATTTTCATTTTTGACCAAAATCGACAGGTCCGGGGCTTATGGAATTTCTCATATGCCACAAAATGGTTGAAGCTCCTGTTCAGAAAGATGCTCCGAAATCAACTTCTGTCACCTTAGTTATACATTTTGGGATAGTATTTAAAGTTTAAAGCAGAAATTGGGGCACTTTTTAAATTTTCATTTTTGACCAAAATCGACAGGTCTGGGGCTTAGGGAATTTATCATATGCCACAAAATGGTTGAAGCTCCTGTTCAGAAAGATGCTCCGAAATCAACTTCTGTCACCTTAGTGATACATTTTGGGATAGTACCTAAAGTTTAAAGCAGAAATTGGGGCACTTTTGAAATTTTCATTTTTGAGCAAAATCGACAGGTCCGGGGCTTAGGGAATTTATCATATGCCACAAAATGGTTGAAGCTCCTGTTCAGAAAGATGCTCCGAAATCAACTTCTGTCACCTTAGTGATACATTTTGGGATAGTACTTAAAGTTTAAAGCAGAAATTGGGGCACTTTTGAAATTTTCATTTTTGACCAAAATCGACAGGCCCGGGGCTTAGGGAATTTCTCATATGCCACAAAACGGTTGAAGCTCCTGTTCAGAAAGATGCTCCGAAATCAACTTCTGTCACCTTAGTGATACATTTTGGGATAGTACTTAAAGTTTAAAGCAGAAATTGGGGCACTATTGAAATTTTCATTTTTGACCAACATCGACAGGTCCGGGGCTTATGGAATTTCTCATATGCCACAAAATGGTTGAAGCTCCTGTTCAAAAATGATGCTCCGAAATCAACTTATGTCACCTTAGTGATACATTTTGGGATAGTACCTAAAGTTTAAAGCAGAAATTGGGGCAATTTTGAAATTTTCATTTTTGACCAAAATAGACAGGTTCGGGGCTTAGGGAATTTCTCATATGCCACAAAACGGTTGAAGCTCCTGTTCAGAAAGATGCTCCGAAATCAACTTCTGTCACCTTAGTGATACATTTTGGGATAGTAACTAAAGTTTAAAGCAGAATTTGGGGCATTTTTGAAATTTTCATTTTTGACCAAAATCGACAGGTCCGGGGCTTAGGGAATTTATCATATGCCACAAAATAGTTGAAGCTCCTGTTCAAAAATGATGCTCCGAAATCAACTTGTCACCTTTGTGATACATTTTGGGTTAGTACCTAAAGTTTAAAGCAGAAACTGGGGCACTTTTGAAATTTTCATTTTTGACCAAAATCGACAGGTCCGTGGCTTAGGGAATTTCTCATATGCCACAAAATGGTTGAAGCTCCTATTCAGAAAGATGCTCCGAAATCAACTTCTGTCACCTTAGTGATACATTTTGGGATAGTACCTAAAGTTTAAAGCAGAAAGTGGGGCACTTTTGAAATTTTCATTTTTGACCAAAATCGACAGGTCCGGGGCTTAGGGAATTTCTCATATGCCACAAAATGGTTGAAACTCCTGTTTAAAAATGATGCTCCGCAATCAACTTCTGTCACCTTAGTGATACATTTTGGGATAGTACCTAAAGTTTAAAGCAGAAATTGGGGCACTTTTGAAATTTTCATTTTTGACCAAAATCGACAGGTCCGGGGCTTATGGAATTTCTCATATGCCACAAAATGGTTGAAGCTCCTGTTCAGAAAGATGCTCCGAAATCAACTTCTGTCACCTTAGTGATACATTTTGGGATAGTACCTAAAGTTTAAAGCAGAAATTGGGGCACTTTTGAAATTTTCATTTTTGACCAAAATCGACAGGTCCGGGGCTTAGGGAATTTATCATATGCCACAAAATGGTTGAAGCTCCTGTTCAAAAATGATGCTCCGAAATCAACTTGTCACCTTTGTGATACATTTTGGGATAGTAACTAAAGTTTAAAGCAGAAATTGGGCACTTTTGAAATTTTCATTTTTGACCAAAATTGACAGGTCCGGGGCTTATGGAATTTCTCATATGCCACAAAATGGTTGAAGCTCCTGTTCAGAAAGATGCTCCGAAATCAACTTCTGTCACCTTAGTGATACATTTTGGGATATTACGTAAAGTTTAAAGCAGAAATTGGGGCACTTTTGAAATTTTCATTTTTGACCAAAATAGACAGGTCCGGGGCTTAGGGAATTTCTCATATGCAACAAAACGGTTGAAGCTCCTGTTCAGAAAGATGCTCCGAAATCAACTTCTGTCACCTTAGTGATACATTTTGGGATAGTAACTAAAGTTTAAAGCAGAATTTGGGGCACTTTTTAAATTTTCATTTTTGACCAAAATCGACAGGTCCGGGGCTTAGGGAATTTATCATATGCCACAAAATAGTTGAAGCTCCTGTTCAAAAATGATGCTCCGAAATCAACTTGTCACCTTTGTGATACATTTTGGGTTAGTACCTAAAGTTTAAAGCAGAAACTGGGGCACTTTTGAAATTTTCATTTTTGACCAAAATCGACAGGTCCGTGGCTTAGGGAATTTCTCATATGCCACAAAATGGTTGAAGCTCCTATTCAGAAAGATGCTCCGAAATCAACTTCTGTCACCTTAGTGATACATTTTGGGATAGTACCTAAAGTTTAAAGCAGAAAGTGGGGCACTTTTGAAATTTTCATTTTTGACCAAAATCGACAGGTCCGGGGCTTAGGGAATTTATCATATGCCTCAAAATGGTTGAAGCTCCTGTTCAGAAAGATGCTCCGAAATCAAATTCTGTCACCTTAGTGATACATTTTGGGATAGTAACTAAAGTTTAAAGCAGAATTTGGGGCACTTTTGAAATTTTCATTTTTGACCAAAATCGACAGGTCCGGGGCTTAGGGAATTTCTCATATGCCACAAAATGGTTGAAACTCCTGTTTAAAAATGATGCTCCGCAATCAACTTCTGTCACCTTAGTGATACATTTTGGGATAGTACCTAAAGTTTAAAGCAGAAATTGGGGCACTTTTGAAATTTTCATTTTTGACCAAAATCGACAGGTCCGGGGCTTATGGAATTTCTCATATGCCACAAAATGGTTGAAGCTCCTGTTCAGAAAGATGCTCCGAAATCAACTTCTGTCACCTTAGTGATACATTTTGGGATAGTACCTAAAGTTTAAAGCAGAAATTGGGGCACTTTTGAAATTTTCATTTTTGACCAAAATCGACAGGTCCGGGGCTTAGGGAATTTATCATATGCCACAAAATGGTTGAAGCTCCTGTTCAAAAATGATGCTCCGAAATCAACTTGTCACCTTTGTGATACATTTTGGGATAGTAACTAAAGTTTAAAGCAGAAATTGGGGCACTTTTGAAATTTTCATTTTTGACCAAAATTGACAGGTCCGGGGCTTATGGAATTTCTCATATGCCACAAAATGGTTGAAGCTCCTGTTCAGAAAGATGCTCCGAAATCAACTTCTGTCACCTTAGTTATACATTTTGGGATATTATTTAAAGTTTAAAGCAGAAATTGGGGCACTTTTTAAATTTTCATTTTTGACCAAAATCGACAGGTCCGGGGCTTATGGAATTTCTCATATGCCACAAAACGGTTGAAGCTCCTGTTCAGAAAGATGCTCCGAAATCAACTTCTGTCACCTTAGTTATACATTTTGGGATAGTATTTAAAGTTTAAAGCAGAAATTGGGGCACTTTTTAAATTTTCATTTTTGACCAAAATCGACAGGTCCGGGGCTTAGGGAATTTATCATATGGCACAAAATGGTTGAAGCTCCTGTTCAGAAAGATGCTCCGAAATCAACTTCTGTCACCTTAGTGATACATTTTGGGATAGTACCTAAAGTTTAAAGCAGAAATTGGGGCACTTTTTAAATTTTCATTTTTGACCAAAATCGACAGGTCCGGGGCTTAGGGAATTTATCATATGCCACAAAATGGTTGAAGCTCCTGTTCAAAAATGATGCTCCGAAATCAACTTGTCACCTTTGTGATACATTTTGGGATAGTAACTAAAGTTTAAAGCAGAAATTGGGGCACTTTTGAAATTTTCATTTTTGACCAAAATTGACAGGTCCGGGGCTTATGGAATTTCTCATTTGCCACAAAATGGTTGAAGCTTCTGTTCAAAAATGATGCTCCGAAATCAACTTGTCACCTTTGTGATACATTTTGGGATAGTAACTAAAGTTTAAAGCAGAAATTGGGGCACTTTTGAAATTTTCATTTTTGACCAAAATTGACAGGTTCGGGGCTTATGGAATTTCTCATATGCCACAAAATGGTTGAAGCTCCTGTTCAGAAAGATGCTCCGAAATCAACTTCTGTCACCTTAGTGATACATTTTGGGATAGTACTTAAAGTTTAAAGCAGAAATTGGGGCACTTTTGAAATTTTCATTTTTGACCAAAATCGACAGGCCCGGGGCTTAGGGAATTTCTCATATGCCACAAAACGGTTGAAGCTCCTGTTCAGAAAGATGCTCCGAAATCAACTTCTGTCACCTTAGTGATACATTTTGGGATAGTACTTAAAGTTTAAAGCAGAAATTGGGGCACTATTGAAATTTTCATTTTTGACCAAAATCGACAGGTCCGGGGCTTAGGGAATTTCTCATATGCCACAAAATGGTTGAAGCTCCTGTTCAAAAATGATGCTCCGAAATCAACTTATGTCACCTTAGTGATACATTTTGGGATAGTACCTAAAGTTTAAAGCAGAAATTGGGGCAATTTTGACATTTTCATTTTTGACCAAAATAGACAGGTCCGGGGCTTAGGGAATTTCTCATATGCCACAAAACGGTTGAAGCTCCTGTTCAGAAAGATGCTCCGAAATCAACTTCTGTCACCTTAGTGATACATTTTGGGATAGTAACTAAAGTTTAAAGCAGAATTTGGGGTATTTTTGAAATTTTCATTTTTGACCAAAATCGACAGGTCCGGGGCTTAGGGAATTTCTCATATGCCACAAAATGGTTGAAGATCCTGTTCAAAAATGATGCTCCGAAATCAACTTCTGTCACCTTAGTGATACATTTTGGGATAGTACTTAAAGTTTAAAGCAGAAATTGGGGCACTATTGAAATTTTCATTTTTGACCAAAATCGACAGGTCTGGGGCTTAGGGAATTTCTCATATGCCACAAAATGGTTGAAGATCCTGTTCAAAAATGATGCTCCGAAATCAACTTCTGTCACCTTAGTGATACATTTTGGGATAGTACTTAAAGTTTAAAGCAGAAATTGGGGCACTATTGAAATTTTCATTTTTGACCAAAATCAACAGGTCCGGGGCTTAGGGAATTTCTCATATGCCACAAAATGGTTGAAGCTCCTGTTCAAAAATGATGCTCCGAAATCAACTTCTGTCACCTTAGTGATACATTTTGGGATAGTACCTAAAGTTTAAAGCAGAAATTGGGGCACTTTTGAAATTTTCATTTTTGACCAAAATAGACAGGTCCGGGGCTTAGGGAATTTCTCATATGCAACAAAACGGTTGAAGCTCCTGTTCAGAAAGATGCTCCGAAATCAACTTCTGTCACCTTAGTGATACATTTTGGGATAGTAACTAAAGTTTAAAGTAGAATTTGGGGCACTTTTTAAATTTTCATTTTTGACCAAAATCGACAGGTCCGGGGCTTAGGGAATTTATCATATGCCACAAAATGGTTGAAGCTCCTGTTCAAAAATGATGCTCCGAAATCAACTTGTCACCTTTGTGATACATTTTGGGATAGTAACTAAAGTTTAAAGCAGAAATTGGGGCACTTTTGAAATTTTCATTTTTGACCAAAATTGACAGGTCCGGGGCTCATGGAATTTCTCATATGCCACAAAATGGTTGAAGCTCCTGTTCAGAAAGATGCTCCGAAATCAACTTCTGTCACCTTAGTGATACATTTTGGGATAGTACTTAAAGTTTAAAGCAGAAATTGGGGCACTTTTGAAATTTTCATTTTTGACCAAAATCGACAGGCCCGGGGCTTAGGGAATTTCTCATATGCCACAAAACGGTTGAAGCTCCTGTTCAGAAAGATGCTCCGAAATCAACTTCTGTCACCTTAGTGATACATTTTGGAATAGTACTTAAAGTTTAAAGCAGAAATTGGGGCACTATTGAAATTTTCATTTTTGACCAAAATCGACAGGTCCGGGGCTTAGGGAATTTCTCATATGCCACAAAATGGTTGAAGCCCCTGTTCAAAAATGATGCTCCGAAATCAACTTCTGTCACATTTGTGATACATTTTGGGATAGTAACTAAAGTTTAAAGCAGAAATTGGGGCACTTTTGAAATTTTCATTTTTGACCAAAATCGACAGGTCTGGGGCTTATGGAATTTCTCATATGCCACAAAATGGTTGAAGCTCCTGTTCAGAAAGATGCTCCGAAATCAACTTCTGTCACCTTAGTTATACATTTTGGGATAGTATTTAAAGTTTAAAGCAGAAATTGGGGCACTTTTTAAATTTTCATTTTTGACCAAAATCGACAGGTCTGGGGCTTAGGGAATTTATCATATGCCACAAAATGGTTGAAGCTCCTGTTCAGAAAGATGCTCCGAAATCAACTTCTGTCACCTTAGTGATACATTTTGGGATAGTACCTAAAGTTTAAAGCAGAAATTGGGGCACTTTTGAAATTTTCATTTTTGAGCAAAATCGACAGGTCCGGGGCTTAGGGAATTTATCATATGCCACAAAATGGTTGAAGCTCCTGTTCAGAAAGATGCTCCGAAATCAACTTCTGTCACCTTAGTGATACATTTTGGGATAGTACTTAAAGTTTAAAGCAGAAATTGGGGCACTTTTGAAATTTTCATTTTTGACCAAAATCGACAGGCCCGGGGCTTAGGGAATTTCTCATATGCCACAAAACGGTTGAAGCTCCTGTTCAGAAAGATGCTCCGAAATCAACTTCTGTCACCTTAGTGATACATTTTGGGATAGTACTTAAAGTTTAAAGCAGAAATTGGGGCACTATTGAAATTTTCATTTTTGACCAACATCGACAGGTCCGGGGCTTATGGAATTTCTCATATGCCACAAAATGGTTGAAGCTCCTGTTCAAAAATGATGCTCCGAAATCAACTTATGTCACCTTAGTGATACATTTTGGGATAGTACCTAAAGTTTAAAGCAGAAATTGGGGCAATTTTGAAATTTTCATTTTTGACCAAAATAGACAGGTCCGGGGCTTAGGGAATTTCTCATATGCAACAAAACGGTTGAAGCTCCTGTTCAGAAAGATGCTCCGAAATCAACTTCTGTCACCTTAGTGATACATTTTGGGATAGTAACTAAAGTTTAAAGTAGAATTTGGGGCACTTTTTAAATTTTCATTTTTGACCAAAATCGACAGGTCCGGGGCTTAGGGAATTTATCATATGCCACAAAATGGTTGAAGCTCCTGTTCAAAAATGATGCTCCGAAATCAACTTGTCACCTTTGTGATACATTTTGGGATAGTAACTAAAGTTTAAAGCAGAAATTGGGGCACTTTTGAAATTTTCATTTTTGACCAAAATTGACAGGTCCGGGGCTCATGGAATTTCTCATATGCCACAAAATGGTTGAAGCTCCTGTTCAGAAAGATGCTCCGAAATCAACTTCTGTCACCTTAGTGATACATTTTGGGATAGTACTTAAAGTTTAAAGCAGAAATTGGGGCACTTTTGAAATTTTCATTTTTGACCAAAATCGACAGGCCCGGGGCTTAGGGAATTTCTCATATGCCACAAAACGGTTGAAGCTCCTGTTCAGAAAGATGCTCCGAAATCAACTTCTGTCACCTTAGTGATACATTTTGGAATAGTACTTAAAGTTTAAAGCAGAAATTGGGGCACTATTGAAATTTTCATTTTTGACCAAAATCGACAGGTCCGGGGCTTAGGGAATTTCTCATATGCCACAAAATGGTTGAAGCCCCTGTTCAAAAATGATGCTCCGAAATCAACTTCTGTCACATTTGTGATACATTTTGGGATAGTAACTAAAGTTTAAAGCAGAAATTGGGGCACTTTTGAAATTTTCATTTTTGACCAAAATCGACAGGTCCGGGGCTTAGGGAATTTCTCATATGCCACAAAATGGTTGAAGCTCCTGTTCAGAAAGATGCTCCGAAATCAACTTCTGTCACCTTAGTTATACATTTTGGGATAGTATTTAAAGTTTAAAGCAGAAATTGGGGCACTTTTTAAATTTTCATTTTTGACCAAAATCGACAGGTCTGGGGCTTAGGGAATTTATCATATGCCACAAAATGGTTGAAGCTCCTGTTCAGAAAGATGCTCCGAAATCAACTTCTGTCACCTTAGTTATACATTTTGGGATAGTATTTAAAGTTTAAAGCAGAAATTGGGGCACTTTTTAAATTTTCATTTTTGACCAAAATCGACAGGTCCGGGGCTTAGGGAATTTCTCATATGCCACAAAATGGTTGAAGCTCCTGTTCAAAAATGATGCTCCGAAATCAACTTATGTCACCTTAGTGATACATTTTGGGATAGTACCTAAAGTTTAAAGCAGAAATTGGGGCAATTTTGAAATTTTCATTTTTGACCAAAATAGACAGGTCCGGGGCTTAGGGAATTTCTCATATGCCACAAAACGGTTGAAGCTCCTGTTCAGAAAGATGCTCCGAAATCAACTTCTGTCACCTTAGTGATACATTTTGGGATAGTAACTAAAGTTTAAAGCAGAATTTGGGGTATTTTTGAAATTTTCATTTTTGACCAAAATCGACAGGTCCGGGGCTTAGGGAATTTCTCATATGCCACAAAATGGTTGAAGATCCTGTTCAAAAATGATGCTCCGAAATCAACTTCTGTCACCTTAGTGATACATTTTGGGATAGTACTTAAAGTTTAAAGCAGAAATTGGGGCACTATTGAAATTTTCATTTTTGACCAAAATCGACAGGTCTGGGGCTTAGGGAATTTCTCATATGCCACAAAATGGTTGAAGATCCTGTTCAAAAATGATGCTCCGAAATCAACTTCTGTCACCTTAGTGATACATTTTGGGATAGTACTTAAAGTTTAAAGCAGAAATTGGGGCACTATTGAAATTTTCATTTTTGACCAAAATCAACAGGTCCGGGGCTTAGGGAATTTCTCATATGCCACAAAATGGTTGAAGCTCCTGTTCAAAAATGATGCTCCGAAATCAACTTCTGTCACCTTAGTGATACATTTTGGGATAGTACCTAAAGTTTAAAGCAGAAATTGGGGCACTTTTGAAATTTTCATTTTTGACCAAAATAGACAGGTCCGGGGCTTAGGGAATTTCTCATATGCAACAAAACGGTTGAAGCTCCTGTTCAGAAAGATGCTCCGAAATCAACTTCTGTCACCTTAGTGATACATTTTGGGATAGTAACTAAAGTTTAAAGTAGAATTTGGGGCACTTTTTAAATTTTCATTTTTGACCAAAATCGACAGGTCCGGGGCTTAGGGAATTTATCATATGCCACAAAATGGTTGAAGCTCCTGTTCAAAAATGATGCTCCGAAATCAACTTGTCACCTTTGTGATACATTTTGGGATAGTAACTAAAGTTTAAAGCAGAAATTGGGGCACTTTTGAAATTTTCATTTTTGACCAAAATTGACAGGTCCGGGGCTCATGGAATTTCTCATATGCCACAAAATGGTTGAAGCTCCTGTTCAGAAAGATGCTCCGAAATCAACTTCTGTCACCTTAGTGATACATTTTGGGATAGTACTTAAAGTTTAAAGCAGAAATTGGGGCACTTTTGAAATTTTCATTTTTGACCAAAATCGACAGGCCCGGGGCTTAGGGAATTTCTCATATGCCACAAAACGGTTGAAGCTCCTGTTCAGAAAGATGCTCCGAAATCAACTTCTGTCACCTTAGTGATACATTTTGGAATAGTACTTAAAGTTTAAAGCAGAAATTGGGGCACTATTGAAATTTTCATTTTTGACCAAAATCGACAGGTCCGGGGCTTAGGGAATTTCTCATATGCCACAAAATGGTTGAAGCCCCTGTTCAAAAATGATGCTCCGAAATCAACTTCTGTCACATTTGTGATACATTTTGGGATAGTAACTAAAGTTTAAAGCAGAAATTGGGGCACTTTTGAAATTTTCATTTTTGACCAAAATCGACAGGTCTGGGGCTTATGGAATTTCTCATATGCCACAAAATGGTTGAAGCTCCTGTTCAAAAATGATGCTCCGAAATCAACTTATGTCACCTTAGTGATACATTTTGGGATAGTACCTAAAGTTTAAAGCAGAAATTGGGGCAATTTTGAAATTTTCATTTTTGACCAAAATAGACAGGTCCGGGGCTTAGGGAATTTCTCATATGCAACAAAACGGTTGAAGCTCCTGTTCAGAAAGATGCTCCGAAATCAACTTCTGTCACCTTAGTGATACATTTTGGGATAGTAACTAAAGTTTAAAGTAGAATTTGGGGCACTTTTTAAATTTTCATTTTTGACCAAAATCGACAGGTCCGGGGCTTAGGGAATTTATCATATGCCACAAAATGGTTGAAGCTCCTGTTCAAAAATGATGCTCCGAAATCAACTTGTCACCTTTGTGATACATTTTGGGATAGTAACTAAAGTTTAAAGCAGAAATTGGGGCACTTTTGAAATTTTCATTTTTGACCAAAATTGACAGGTCCGGGGCTCATGGAATTTCTCATATGCCACAAAATGGTTGAAGCTCCTGTTCAGAAAGATGCTCCGAAATCAACTTCTGTCACCTTAGTGATACATTTTGGGATAGTACTTAAAGTTTAAAGCAGAAATTGGGGCACTTTTGAAATTTTCATTTTTGACCAAAATCGACAGGCCCGGGGCTTAGGGAATTTCTCATATGCCACAAAACGGTTGAAGCTCCTGTTCAGAAAGATGCTCCGAAATCAACTTCTGTCACCTTAGTGATACATTTTGGAATAGTACTTAAAGTTTAAAGCAGAAATTGGGGCACTATTGAAATTTTCATTTTTGACCAAAATCGACAGGTCCGGGGCTTAGGGAATTTCTCATATGCCACAAAATGGTTGAAGCCCCTGTTCAAAAATGATGCTCCGAAATCAACTTCTGTCACATTTGTGATACATTTTGGGATAGTAACTAAAGTTTAAAGCAGAAATTGGGGCACTTTTGAAATTTTCATTTTTGACCAAAATCGACAGGTCCGGGGCTTAGGGAATTTCTCATATGCCACAAAATGGTTGAAGCTCCTGTTCAGAAAGATGCTCCGAAATCAACTTCTGTCACCTTAGTTATACATTTTGGGATAGTATTTAAAGTTTAAAGCAGAAATTGGGGCACTTTTTAAATTTTCATTTTTGACCAAAATCGACAGGTCTGGGGCTTAGGGAATTTATCATATGCCACAAAATGGTTGAAGCTCCTGTTCAGAAAGATGCTCCGAAATCAACTTCTGTCACCTTAGTGATACATTTTGGGATAGTACCTAAAGTTTAAAGCAGAAATTGGGGCACTTTTGAAATTTTCATTTTTGAGCAAAATCGACAGGTCCGGGGCTTAGGGAATTTATCATATGCCACAAAATGGTTGAAGCTCCTGTTCAGAAAGATGCTCCGAAATCAACTTCTGTCACCTTAGTGATACATTTTGGGATAGTACTTAAAGTTTAAAGCAGAAATTGGGGCACTTTTGAAATTTTCATTTTTGACCAAAATCGACAGGCCCGGGGCTTAGGGAATTTCTCATATGCCACAAAACGGTTGAAGCTCCTGTTCAGAAAGATGCTCCGAAATCAACTTCTGTCACCTTAGTGATACATTTTGGGATAGTACTTAAAGTTTAAAGCAGAAATTGGGGCACTATTGAAATTTTCATTTTTGACCAACATCGACAGGTCCGGGGCTTATGGAATTTCTCATATGCCACAAAATGGTTGAAGCTCCTGTTCAAAAATGATGCTCCGAAATCAACTTATGTCACCTTAGTGATACATTTTGGGATAGTACCTAAAGTTTAAAGCAGAAATTGGGGCAATTTTGAAATTTTCATTTTTGACCAAAATAGACAGGTTCGGGGCTTAGGGAATTTCTCATATGCCACAAAACGGTTGAAGCTCCTGTTCAGAAAGATGCTCCGAAATCAACTTCTGTCACCTTAGTGATACATTTTGGGATAGTAACTAAAGTTTAAAGCAGAATTTGGGGCATTTTTGAAATTTTCATTTTTGACCAAAATCGACAGGTCCGGGGCTTAGGGAATTTCTCATATGTAACAAAACGGTTGAAGCTCCTGTTCAGAAAGATGCTCCGAAATCAACTTCTGTCACCTTAGTGATACATTTTGGGATAGTACTTAAAGTTTAAAGCAGAAATTGGGGCACTATTGAAATTTTCATTTTTGACCAAAATCGACAGGTCCGGGGCTTAGGGAATTTCTCATATGCCACAAAATGGTTGAAGATCCTGTTCAAAAATGATGCTCCGAAATCAACTTCTGTCACCTTAGTGATACATTTTGGGATAGTACCTAAAGTTTAAAGCAGAAATTGGGGCACTTTTTAAATTTTCATTTTTGACCAAAATTGACAGGTCCGGGGCTTAGGGAATTTATCATATGCCACAAAATGGTTGAAGCTCCTGTTCAAAAATGATGCTCCGAAATCAACTTGTCACCTTTGTGATACATTTTGGGATAGTAACTAAAGTTTAAAGCAGAAATTGGGGCACTTTTGAAATTTTCATTTTTGACCAAAATTGACAGGTCCGGGGCTTATGGAATTTCTCATATGCCACAAAATGGTTGAAGCTCCTGTTCAGAAAGATGCTCCGAAATCAACTTCTGTCACCTTAGTGATACATTTTGGGATATTACGTAAAGTTTAAAGCAGAAATTGGGGCACTTTTGAAATTTTCATTTTTGACCAAAATAGACAGGTCCGGGGCTTAGGGAATTTCTCATATGCAACAAAACGGTTGAAGCTCCTGTTCAGAAAGATGCTCCGAAATCAACTTCTGTCACCTTAGTGATACATTTTGGGATAGTAACTAAAGTTTAAAGCAGAATTTGGGGCACTTTTTAAATTTTCATTTTTGACCAAAATCGACAGGTCCGGGGCTTAGGGAATTTATCATATGCCACAAAATAGTTGAAGCTCCTGTTCAAAAATGATGCTCCGAAATCAACTTGTCACCTTTGTGATACATTTTGGGTTAGTACCTAAAGTTTAAAGCAGAAACTGGGGCACTTTTGAAATTTTCATTTTTGACCAAAATCGACAGGTCCGTGGCTTAGGGAATTTCTCATATGCCACAAAATGGTTGAAGCTCCTATTCAGAAAGATGCTCCGAAATCAACTTCTGTCACCTTAGTGATACATTTTGGGATAGTACCTAAAGTTTAAAGCAGAAAGTGGGGCACTTTTGAAATTTTCTTTTTTGACCAAAATCGACAGGTCCGGGGCTTAGGGAATTTATCATATGCCTCAAAATGGTTGAAGCTCCTGTTCAGAAAGATGCTCCGAAATCAAATTCTGTCACCTTAGTGATACATTTTGGGATAGTAACTAAAGTTTAAAGCAGAATTTGGGGCACTTTTGAAATTTTCATTTTTGACCAAAATCGACAGGTCCGGGGCTTAGGGAATTTCTCATATGCCACAAAATGGTTGAAACTCCTGTTTAAAAATGATGCTCCGCAATCAACTTCTGTCACCTTAGTGATACATTTTGGGATAGTACCTAAAGTTTAAAGCAGAAATTGGGGCACTTTTGAAATTTTCATTTTTGACCAAAATCGACAGGTCCGGGGCTTATGGAATTTCTCATATGCCACAAAATGGTTGAAGCTCCTGTTCAGAAAGATGCTCCGAAATCAACTTCTGTCACCTTAGTGATACATTTTGGGATAGTACCTAAAGTTTAAAGCAGAAATTGGGGCACTTTTGAAATTTTCATTTTTGACCAAAATCGACAGGTCCGGGGCTTAGGGAATTTATCATATGCCACAAAATGGTTGAAGCTCCTGTTCAAAAATGATGCTCCGAAATCAACTTGTCACCTTTGTGATACATTTTGGGATAGTAACTAAAGTTTAAAGCAGAAATTGGGGCACTTTTGAAATTTTCATTTTTGACCAAAATTGACAGGTCCGGGGCTTATGGAATTTCTCATATGCCACAAAATGGTTGAAGCTCCTGTTCAGAAAGATGCTCCGAAATCAACTTCTGTCACCTTAGTTATACATTTTGGGATATTATTTAAAGTTTAAAGCAGAAATTGGGGCACTTTTTAAATTTTCATTTTTGACCAAAATCGACAGGTCCGGGGCTTATGGAATTTCTCATATGCCACAAAACGGTTGAAGCTCCTGTTCAGAAAGATGCTCCGAAATCAACTTCTGTCACCTTAGTTATACATTTTGGGATAGTATTTAAAGTTTAAAGCAGAAATTGGGGCACTTTTTAAATTTTCATTTTTGACCAAAATCGACAGGTCCGGGGCTTAGGGAATTTATCATATGGCACAAAATGGTTGAAGCTCCTGTTCAGAAAGATGCTCCGAAATCAACTTCTGTCACCTTAGTGATACATTTTGGGATAGTACCTAAAGTTTAAAGCAGAAATTGGGGCACTTTTTAAATTTTCATTTTTGACCAAAATCGACAGGTCCGGGGCTTAGGGAATTTATCATATGCCACAAAATGGTTGAAGCTCCTGTTCAAAAATGATGCTCCGAAATCAACTTGTCACCTTTGTGATACATTTTGGGATAGTAACTAAAGTTTAAAGCAGAAATTGGGGCACTTTTGAAATTTTCATTTTTGACCAAAATTGACAGGTCCGGGGCTTATGGAATTTCTCATATGCCACAAAATGGTTGAAGCTCCTGTTCAGAAAGATGCTCCGAAATCAACTTCTGTCACCTTAGTGATACATTTTGGGATATTACTTAAAGTTTAAAGCAGAAATTGGGGCACTTTTGAAATTTTCATTTTTGACCAAAATCGACAGGCCCGGGGCTTAGGGAATTTCTCATATGCCACAAAACAGTTGAAGCTCCTGTTCAGAAAGATGCTCCGAAATCAACTTCTGTCACCTTAGTGATACATTTTGGGATAGTACTTAAAGTTTAAAGCAGAAATTGGGGCACTATTGAAATTTTCATTTTTGACCAAAATCGACAGGTCCGGGGCTTAGGGAATTTCTCATATGCCACAAAATGGTTGAAGCTCCTGTTCAAAAATGATGCTCCGAAATCAACTTCTGTCACCTTAGTGATACATTTTGGGATAGTACCTAAAGTTTAAAGCAGAAATTGGGGCACTTTTGAAATTTTCATTTTTGACCAAAATCGACTGGTCCGGGGCTTAGGGAATTTCTCATATGCAACAAAACGGTTGAAGCTCCTGTTCAGAAAGATGCTCCGAAATCAACTTCTGTCACCTTAGTGATACATTTTGGGAAAGTAACTAAAGTTTAAAGCAGAATTTGGGGCACTTTTTAAATTTTCATTTTTGACCAAAATCGACAGGTCCGGGGCTTAGGGAATTTATCATATGCCACAAAATGGTTGAAGCTCCTGTTCAAAAATGATGCTCCGAAATCAACTTGTCACCTTTGTGATACATTTTGGGTTAGTACCTAAATTTTAAAGCAGAAACTGGGGCACTTTTGAAATTTTCATTTTTGACCAAAATCGACAGGTCCGGGGCTTAGGGAATTTCTCATATGCCACAAAATGGTTGAAGCTCCTATTCAGAAAGATGCTCCGAAATCAACTTCTGTCACCTTAGTGATACATTTTGGGATAGTACCTAAAGTTTAAAGCAGAAATTGGGGCACTTTTGAAATTTTCATTTTTGACCAAAATCGACAGGTCTGGGGCTTAGGGAATTTATCATATGCCTCAAAATGGTTGAAGCTCCTGTTCAGAAAGATGCTCCGAAATCAAATTCTGTCACCTTAGTGATACATTTTGGGATAGTAACTAAAGTTTAAAGCAGAAATTGGGGCACTTTTGAAATTTTCATTTTTGACCAAAATCGACAGGTCCGGGGCTTAGGGAATTTATCATATGCCACAAAATGGTTGAAGCTCCTGTTCAAAAATGATGCTCCGAAATCAACTTGTCACCTTTGTGATACATTTTGGGATAGTAACTAAAGTTTAAAGCAGAAATTGGGGCACTTTTGAAATTTTCATTTTTGACCAAAATTGACAGGTCCGGGGCTTATGGAATTTCTCATATGCCACAAAATGGTTGAAGCTCCTGTTCAGAAAGATGCTCCGAAATCAACTTCTGTCACCTTAGTTATACATTTTGGGATAGTATTTAAAGTTTAAAGCAGAAATTGGGGCACTTTTTAAATTTTCATTTTTGACCAAAATCGACAGGTCCGGGGCTTATGGAATTTCTCATATGCCACAAAACGGTTGAAGCTCCTGTTCAGAAAGATGCTCCGAAATCAACTTCTGTCACCTTAGTTATACATTTTGGGATAGTATTTAAAGTTTAAAGCAGAAATTGGGGCACTTTTTAAATTTTCATTTTTGACCAAAATCGACAGGTCTGGGGCTTATGGAATTTCTCATATGCCACAAAACGGTTGAAGCTCCTGTTCAGAAAGATGCTCCGAAATCAACTTCTGTCACCTTAGTTATACATTTTGGGATAGTATTTAAAGTTTAAAGCAGAAATTGGGGCAATTTTGAAATTTTCATTTTTGACCAAAATAGACAGGTCCGGGGCTTAGGGAATTTCTCATATGCCACAAAACGGTTGAAGCTCCTGTTCAGAAAGATGCTCCGAAATCAACTTCTGTCACCTTAGTGATACATTTTGGGATAGTAACTAAAGTTTAAAGCAGAATTTGGGGCATTTTTGAAATTTTCATTTTTGACCAAAATCGACAGGTCCGGGGCTTAGGGAATTTCTCATATGCAACAAAACGGTTGAAGCTCCTGTTCAGAAAGATGCTCCGAAATCAACTTCTGTCACCTTAGTGATTCATTTTGGGATAGTACTTAAAGTTTAAAGCAGAAATTGGGGCACTATTGAAATTTTCATTTTTGACCAAAATCGACTGGTCCGGGGCTTAGGGAATTTATCATATGCCACAAAATAGTTGAAGCTCCTGTTCAAAAATGATGCTCCGAAATCAACTTCTGTCACATTTGTGATACATTTTGGGATAGTAACTAAAGTTTAAAGCAGAAATTGGGGCACTTTTGAAATTTTCATTTTTGACCAAAATCGACAGGTCCGGGGCTTATGGAATTTCTCATATGCCACAAAATGGTTGAAGCTCCTGTTCAGAAAGATGCTCCGAAATCAACTTCTGTCACCTTAGTAATACATTTTGGGATAGTATTTAAAGTTTAAAGCAGAAATTGGGGCACTTTTTAAATTTTCATTTTTGACCAAAATCGACAGGTCCGGGGCTTAGGGAATTTATCATATGCCACAAAATGGTTAAAGCTCCTGTTCAGAAAGATGCTCCGAAATCAACTTCTGTCACCTTACTGATACATTTTGGGATAGGACCTAAAGTTTAAAGCAGAAATTGGGGCACTTTTTAAATTTTCATTTTTGACCAAAATCGACAGGTCCGGGGCTTAGGGAATTTATCATATGCCACAAAATGGTTGAAGCTCCTGTTCAAAAATGATGCTCCGAAATCAACTTGTCACCTTTGTGATACATTTTGGGATAGTAACTAAAGTTTAAAGCAGAAATTGGGGCACTTTTTAAATTTTCATTTTTGACCAAAATCGACAGGTCCGGGGCTTATGGAATTTCTCATATGCCACAAAACGGTTGAAGCTCCTGTTCAGAAAGATGCTCCGAAATCAACTTCTGTCACCTTAGTGATACATTTTGGGATAGTACCTAAAGTTTGAAGCAGAAATTGGGGCACTTTTGAAATTTTCATTTTTGACCAAAAACGACAGGTCCGGGGCTTAGGGAATTTATCATATGCCACAAAATGGTTGAAGCTCCTGTTCAAAAATGATGCTCCGAAATCAACTTCTGTCACCTTTGTGATACATTTTGGGTTAGTAACTAAAGTTTAAAGCAGAAATTGGGGCACTTTTGAAATTTTCATTTTTGACCAAAATTGACAGGTCCGGGGCTTATGGAATTTCTCATATGCCACAAAATGGTTGAAGCTCCTGTTCAGAAAGATGCTCCGAAATCAACTTCTGTCACCTTAGTGATACATTTTGGGATAGTACTTAAAGTTTAAAACAGAAATTGGGGCACTTTTGAAATTTTCATTTTTGACCAAAATCGACAGGCCCGGGGCTTAGGGAATTTCTCATATGCCACAAAACGGTTGAAGCTCCTGTTCAGAAAGATGCTCCGAAATCAACTTCTGTCACCTTAGTGATACATTTTGGGATAGTACTTAAAGTTTAAAGCAGAAATTGGGGCACTATTGAAATTTTCATTTTTGCCCAAAATCGACAGGTCCGGGGCTTAGGGAATTTATCATATGCCACAAAATGGTTGAAGCTCCTGTTCAAAAATGATCCTCCGAAATCAACTTGTCACCTTTGTGATACATTTTGGGATAGTAACTAAAGTTTAAAGCAGAAATTGGGGCACTTTTGAAATGTTCATTTTTGACCAAAATTGACAGGTCCGGGGCTTATGGAATTTCTCATATGCCACAAAATGGTTGAAGCTCCTGTTCAGAAAGATGCTCTGAAATCAACTTCTGTCACCTTAGTTATACATTTTGGGATAGTATTTAAAGTTTAAAGCAGAAATTGGGGCACTTTTTAAATTTTCATTTTTGACCAAAATCGACAGGTCCGGGGCTTAGGGAATTTATCATATGCCACAAAATGGTTGAAGCTCCTGTTCAAAAATGATGCTCCGAAATCAACTTGTCACCTTTGTGATACATTTTGGGATAGTAACTAAAGTTTAAAGCAGAAATTGGGGCACTTTTTAAATTTTCATTTTTGACCAAAATCGACAGGTCCGGGGCTTATGGAATTTCTCATATGCCACAAAACGGTTGAAGCTCCTGTTCAGAAAGATGCTCCGAAATCAACTTCTGTCACCTTAGTGATACATTTTGGGATAGTACCTAAAGTTTGAAGCAGAAATTGGGGCACTTTTGAAATTTTCATTTTTGACCAAAAACGACAGGTCCGGGGCTTAGGGAATTTATCATATGCCACAAAATGGTTGAAGCTCCTGTTCAAAAATGATGCTCCGAAATCAACTTCTGTCACCTTTGTGATACATTTTGGGTTAGTAACTAAAGTTTAAAGCAGAAATTGGGGCACTTTTGAAATTTTCATTTTTGACCAAAATTGACAGGTCCGGGGCTTATGGAATTTCTCATATGCCACAAAATGGTTGAAGCTCCTGTTCAGAAAGATGCTCCGAAATCAACTTCTGTCACCTTAGTGATACATTTTGGGATAGTACTTAAAGTTTAAAACAGAAATTGGGGCACTTTTGAAATTTTCATTTTTGACCAAAATCGACAGGCCCGGGGCTTAGGGAATTTCTCATATGCCACAAAACGGTTGAAGCTCCTGTTCAGAAAGATGCTCCGAAATCAACTTCTGTCACCTTAGTGATACATTTTGGGATAGTACTTAAAGTTTAAAGCAGAAATTGGGGCACTATTGAAATTTTCATTTTTGCCCAAAATCGACAGGTCCGGGGCTTAGGGAATTTATCATATGCCACAAAATGGTTGAAGCTCCTGTTCAAAAATGATCCTCCGAAATCAACTTGTCACCTTTGTGATACATTTTGGGATAGTAACTAAAGTTTAAAGCAGAAATTGGGGCACTTTTGAAATGTTCATTTTTGACCAAAATTGACAGGTCCGGGGCTTATGGAATTTCTCATATGCTACAAAACGGTTGAAGCTCCTGTTCAGAAAGATGCTCCGAAATCAACTTCTGTCACCTTAGTTATACATTTTGGGATAGTATTTAAAGTTTAAAGCAGAAATTGGGGCACTTTTTAAATTTTCATTTTTGACCAAAATCTACAGGTCCGGGGCTTAGGGAATTTATCATATGCCACAAAATGGTTGAAGCTCCTGTTCAGAAAGATGCTCCGAAATCAACTTCTGTCACCTTAGTGATACATTTTGGGATAGTACCTAAAGTTTGAAGCAGAAATTGGGGCACTTTTGAAATTTTCATTTTTGACCAAAATCGACAGGTCCGGGGCTTATGGAATTTCTCATATGCCACAAAATGGTTGAAGCTCCTGTTCAGAAAGATGCTCCGAAATCAACTTCTGTCACCTTAGTGATACATTTTGGGATAGTACTTAAAGTTTAAAGCAGAAATTGGGGCACTTTTGAAATTTTCATTTTTGACCAAAATCGACAGGCCCGGGGCTTAGGGAATTTCTCATATGCCACAAAACGGTTGAAGCTCTTGTTCAGAAAGATGCTCCAAAATCAACTTCTGTCACCTTAGTGATACATTTTGGGATAGTACTTAAAGTTTAAAGCAGAAATTGGGGCACTATTGAAAATTTCATTTTTGACCAAAATCGACAGGTCCGGGGCTTAGGGAATTTCTCATATGCCACAAAATGGTTGAAGCTCCTGTTCAAAAATTATGCTCCGAAATCAACTTCTGTCACCTTAGTGATACATTTTGGGATAGTACCTAAAGTTTAAAGCAGAAATTGGGGCACTTTTGAAATTTTAATTTTTGACCAAAATAGACAGGTCCGGGGCTTAGGGAATTTCTCATATGCAACAAAACGGTTGAAGCTCCTGTTCAGAAAGATGCTCCGAAATCAACTTCTGTCACCTTAGTGATACATTTTGGGAGAGTAACTAAAGTTTAAAGCAGAATTTGGGGCACTTTTTAAATTTTCATTTTTGAACAAAATCGACAGGTCCGGGGCTTAGGGAATTTATCATATGCCACAAAATGGTTGAAGCTCCTGTTCAAAAATGATGCTCCGAAATCAACTTGTCACCTTTGTGATACATTTTGGGATAGTAACTAAAGTTTAAAGCAGAAATTGGGGCACTTTTGAAATTTTCATTTTTGACCAAAATTGACAGGTCCGGGGCTTATGGAATTTCTCATATGCCACAAAATGGTTGAAGCTCCTGTTCAGAAAGATGCTCCGAAATCAACTTCTGTCACCTTAGTGATACATTTTGGGATAGTACTTAAAGTTTAAAGCAGAAATTGGGGCACTTTTGAAATTTTCATTTTTGACCAAAATCGACAGGCCCGGGGCTTAGGGAATTTCTCATATGCCACAAAACGGTTGAAGCTCCTGTTCAGAAAGATGCTCCGAAATCAACTTCTGTCACCTTAGTGATACATTTTGGGATAGTACTTAAAGTATAAAGCAGAAATTGGGGCACTATTGAAATTTTCATTTTTGACCAAAATCGACAGGTCCGGGGCTTAGGGAATTTCTCATATGCCACAAAATGGTTGAAGCTCCTGTTCAAAAATGATGCTCCGAAATCAACTTCTGTCACCTTAGTAATACATTTTGGGATAGTACTGTTATGCACACCAGTGCCTGCAGGAATGTACTGGTGTTTGAACTGTTATACACACCAGTGCCTGCAGGAATGTACTGGTGTCTGAACAGAGAGGGATGCAAAACAAATGAACTCACAGACAGACTGGGAAATATGACATAACGTACACAGAAGGTGATAGGGTAACAAAACCAACACAGAGTGAACAGAGAAGCCCAGAGGCTAAGAAACTGGGTGTCTCCCTAGTATTAGAAATGCTCAGATGGAAAAAGCAAGATGTTGTGTTTTAATACGTAGAGAACCCGAAATGCTGTTGCTAAGGGCAACAGCAAAACCCTAAAGGGTTACCAACGGGTGTGGCAGTAAACTCCTTGGTCAGAGATGGAATAATAGACACAAGGAGAGTCTCCACAAACCTAATTCTCACTTGCAGGGCCCAGGTTCAGCTTACTGCCACTAAACTGACACATGGACGCCCTGCACAGTGAGAGAGGATTATACAGGCAGATCTGAAAGTACAGCCACAAACCTGCTGGGTTCACAGAATAGCAAAAGAACCTCAGCAGGCTAAACGACTGACTCCAGTCTTACTGCTAGGTCTGGATTGGCAGAGTGTAGTACCAAATGCCCAGGCCTATTTGCAGTAAGCAACAACAAAATACAAAGCTACACAGTACTGGCTAACTTTCAGGAACTGACTAACCAACAAAGATTCAGCAGCATCTGCTTAACCTGAGAAGAGGCCTTATAAAGCAGGTGCTGTCCACGACCCCCTCAGACCTCACAGACTGTGAGCACAAAAACCAGCACCGGATCCCATGCCTGTAACCACTGCACAGCAAAAGACCCGAACCGGAGTATCAGCTGCGCTCAGGTTACTCCGCTAGCACTTGTCTCCCGGTTGCCATGACGACGTGGCAGCACAGGGCAGGAGACCCTAACAGTACCCCCCCTCTGACGAGGGGTCAAAGAACCCCTACCACCGGGTTTATCGGGGAACTGCGAGAAGAAAGAGCGTATCAGTCTGGGGGCATGAAGATCACAACTGCGCACCCACGACCGCTCCTCCGGGCCATACCCCTTCCAGTGCACCAAAAATGACAGCCGACCCCGAACCATCTTGGAGTCAAGAATCCTTTCAACAACAAACTCCCTCTGGCCACGTATCAGAAGAGGGGAAGGTCTTCCTCTGGAAGAAGGATTACTAATCGCCCATTTTAAAAGGGAACAATGAAATGTTTTATTGATACCCAAAGAACGGGGCAGATCTAACTGAAATGCCACCGGATTGATAACACTGGTGATCTTATAAGGGCCGATGAACCGGGGGCCTAACTTATGAGATGGCTGTTTCAACTTCAAATTCTTGGTAGACAACCAGACGAAGTCTCCTAATTTGAAGCTGCAGGGTATTTTCCGCTTATCAAAAACCCTTTTGGTCACTATTGAAACAGACACAAGGGCTTTCTTCACTTTCCTCCAAATACCTCTAAGGACCGAAACGACAGAGGAACCACCAGGCGTGGAGTCCAGGGGGTCAAAAGAATTGGCCTTAGGATGATGCCCATACACACAAAGGAAGGGAGAGATCCCTGTAGCAGAGTGAGCCACGTTGTTATAGGCAAACTCCGCCATTGACAGATGAGCAACCCAGTCAGTCTGACACTTGGAGACATAACACCTGAGGAACTGCTCCAAGGTCTGGTTCACCCTTTCAGTCTGCCCATTAGACTGCGGATGGTAGCCTGACGACAAGCTGACAGAAATCTGGAGATCGGAACAAAATGCCCTCCAGAATTTGGCCACAAACTGGGATCCGCGGTCAGAGACCACATCAAGTGGCAACCCGTGGAGGCGCACAACATGCAGCATAAATAATTCAGACAGGCGTCTGGCCGATGGCAGCCCAACCAGTGGAACGAAGTGCGCCATCTTCGAAAACCTGTCAACGACAACCCAGATGGCTGTCATCCCAGAGGATTTGGGCAAGTCCACAACAAAATCCATTGAAATGTGGGTCCATGGTTTAGATGGAATAGAGAGTGGATGTAATGGGCCAACAGGAACCCCTCTAGGAGTCTTATTTCGGGCACAGATGTCACATGCCCGAACCCACTGATCCACATCCTTAGCCACCGAGGGCCACCACACCGCCCTAGATAGCAACTCCCGAGTTCTGGCAATACCCGGGTGACCTGCCGACTTCTTGGCATGGAATTCCAGGAACACTCGCTGTCTTAACCTAGGAGGCACAAACAAAAGACCTACCGGAAGGTCTGGAGGAGCCTGCTCCTGTGCTCTAAGGACTAATGACAAGAGGTCCTGGGTAATGCCCATTTTAATACATGATGGGGACACAATGGGCAACGGCTCCTCGGTGGTCTCCTGGATTGGAGAAAAACTCCGCGAGAGCGCATCAGCCTTCATGTTTTTTGACCCAGGGCGATATGTTATCAAAAAATTAAAGCGAGCAAAAAACAAAGCCCATCGTGCCTGCCTGGCATTGAGACGCTTCGCTGACTCTAAATATGCCAAATTCTTATGGTCGGTGAGAATTGAGACCACAAACTTAGCCCCCTCAAGCCAGTGTCTCCACTCCTCGAGTGCATCCTTAATAGCCAACAATTCCCGGTTACCCACGTCATAATTCATCTCGGCAGGCGAAAATTTACGGGAAAAGTAAGCACAGGGATGAAGGCGATTATCAGACACTCCCATCTGAGAGAGCACTGCCCCAATACCCATCTCAGAGGCATCCACCTCCACCACAAAAGGACGCTCTGGATCTGGGTGTCGCAGCACCTTGGCCGAGACAAATGCCCTTTTGAGATGGGCAAAAGCCGCTTTGGCCTCACGAGACCAGTGAGCAACATCCGCCCCTTTCTTAGTGAGTGCCACCAAGGGCGCCACTATAGACGAAAATCCAGCGATAAATCGTCTATAAAAATTTGCAAAGCCCAGGAAACGCTGAAGCGCCTTCAAACTAGTGGGCTGCACCCAATCCAGGACTGCCTGTACCTTGGAACCCTCCATTTGGAAACCTTCTGGGGAGATAATATATCCTAGAAATGCGATTTGCTGAACTTCAAATTCGCACTTCTCCAGCTTCGCCCCAAGCCGGTGGTCTCTGAGTTTCTGGAGGACTAAGCGTACATGCTTCCGATGTTCCTCCAGGGAATGGGAGAAGATTAGGATGTCATCTAAGTATACAACTAAGAATCTATCCAAATATTCCCTGAGCACATCGTTCATGAAATCCTGGAAGACTGCCGGGGCATTACAGAGCCCAAAAGGCATCACCAAATATTCATAATGCCCTGAGTGGGTATTAAAGGCAGTCTTCCATTCATCCCCCTCTCTTATTCGGATTAGATTGTACGCACCGCGTAGGTCAATCTTAGAAAAAATGGTGGCAGTACGAAGCTGGTCAAACAAGACCGAAATGAGAGGCAGTGGGTATGAGTTTTTAATCGTGATACGGTTCAATTCCCTGAAGTCGATGCAGGGTCGCAATGAACCGTCCTTTTTACCCACGAAGAAGAACCCCGACCCAACTGGAGACTGTGAAGGTCTGATAAATCCTTTAGCCAAGTTCTCCTGAATGTACTCTGCCATAGCCTGAGTCTCAGGACGTGACAGGGAGTACAACCTGCTCTTGGGAAGCTTAGCATTCGGCAACAAATCAATGGCACAGTCAGAGGGGCGATGGGGAGGTAGTACCTCTGCAACTTTTTTGGAGAACACGTCCGCAAAATCTGCATAACACCCTGGCAATCCTGGCAAACTTAGCTGCGAGAGCCTGACTGGAAGGCTCAAGCAACTCCTGAAACAATCAGTACCCCAACTAAGAATTTCCCCAGAGACCCAGTCAAATTGAGGATTGTGGGCCCTTAACCAGGGTAACCCCAACACCAATGGGGCAAAAGTACAGACAGTCACATAAAAGGACAATTATTCAGAGTGTGTGGCTCCAATAAACAAAGAAATCTGGCTAGTGCAAGAGGTAATTTTACCCTGGGATAATGGTTCCCCGTTTAACCCACAAATCTCAATTTCCGACGCCAAGGGTACTAAGGAAACAGAGTGTTTCAGGGCGAATTGGCGGTCCATAAAAACCCCGTCGGCCCCACTGTCCACAAAGGCCTCAGTCTTGACAGTTTGACCGAGGATCTTCAAGGTCACCGGAATGATAAAAGTCTTCTTGGGAAATTCTGACTTCTGGCCTGACAGGATATTTCCCATCACCCTCAGGCCCTGAAGTTTTCCGGCTTTTCTGGGCATGATACTACCACATGACCCTTATTCCCACAGTACAAACACAACCCCTGCTGTCTCCTCCGCGTCTTCTCACGCGAGGAGAGGCGGGTAGCCCCAATCTGCATAGGCTCCTCGGAAAATTCCTCAGAGTCTGAGGTTCCCTTGGGAAAGAAGGAAACCTCGGTCTCCCTTTCAAGCCTATGCTCTCTCAGCCGTCTATCCTCCCGGATGGATAACTGCATGAGCTGATCCAAGCTATCAGGCAAGGGATATTGTACCAGTTGGTCTTTTATCTGGTTAGAAAGACCTCTTCGGTACTGGTGTCTCAGGGCTGGGTCATTCCACTGGGTATCATGGGCCAACCTCCGAAACTCCGTACAGTAAACCTCAACTGGCCTTCGCCATTGCTTAAGGATCGAAATCTGAGCCTCGGCTGAGGCCGTCTTGTCAGGGTCATCATACAACATGCCCAGTGCCGTAAAAAAAGCATCAACACTTTTAAGCGACGGACAGTCAGGCTGCAACCCATATGCCCAGACCTGTGGGTCTCCTTGTAGCAAGGAAATCACTATGCCCACCCGCTGAATCTCTGACCCAGAAGACTGAGGCCTAAGCTGGAAATATAACTTGCAGCTCTCCTTGAAACAAAAGAACTGCGAGCGATCTCCAGAAAAACGATCCGGAAGATTTACTTTCGGCTCCTTAACCCCAGAAGGTGCTGCTGCTGCGGGAGCTCCGCCAGCGGCCTGGGAGGAGTGCATGTTAATGGACAAATCATTAAATTGACGAGTCAGGACCTGCACCTGATCGACCACCTGTTGCAACGTATTTTGAGGGGTATGCTCCATATTCCCACAAAATTTCAACAGGAGTATTGGGCTGCTGAATATGTTATGCACACCAGTGCCTGCAGGAATGTACTGGTGTTTGAACTGTTATACACACCAGTGCCTGCAGGAATGTACTGGTGTCTGAACAGAGAGGGATGCAAAACAAATGAACTCACAGACAGACTGGGAAATATGACATAACGTACACAGAAGGTGATAGGGTAACAAAACCAACACAGAGTGAACAGAGAAGCCCAGAGGCTAAGAAACTGGGTGTCTCCCTAGTATTAGAAATGCTCAGATGGAAAAAGCAAGATGTTGTGTTTTAATACGTAGAGAACCCGAAATGCTGTTGCTAAGGGCAACAGCAAAACCCTAAAGGGTTACCAACGGGTGTGGCAGTAAACTCCTTGGTCAGAGATGGAATAATAGACACAAGGAGAGTCTCCACAATCCTAATTCTCACTTGCAGGGCCCAGGTTCAGCTTACTGCCACTAAACTGACACATGGACGCCCTGCACAGTGAGAGAGGATTATGCAGGCAGATCTGAAAGTACAGCCACAAACCTGCTGGGTTCACAGAATAGCAAAAGAACCTCAGCAGGCTAAGCGACTGACTCCAGTCTTACTGCTAGGTCTGGATTGGCAGAGTGTAGTACCAAATGCCCAGGCCTATTTGCAGTAAGCAACAACAAAATACAAAGCTACACAGTACTGGCTAACTTTCAGGAACTGACTAACCAACAAAGATTCAGCAGCATCTGCTTAACCTGAGAAGAGGCCTTATAAAGCAGGTGCTGTCCACGCCCCCCTCAGACCTCACAGACTGTGAGCACAAAAACCAGCACCGGATCCCATGCCTGTAACCACTGCACAGCAAAAGACCCGAACCGGAGTATCAGCTGCGCTCAGGTTACTCCGCTAGCACTTGTCTCCCGGTTGCCATGACGACGTGGCAGCACAGGGCAGGAGACCCTAACAAGTACCTAAAGTTTAAAGCAGAAATTGGGGCAATTTTGAAATTTTCATTTTTGACCAAAATAGACAGGTCCGGGGCTTAGGGAATTTCTCATATGCCACAAAACGGTTGAAGCTCCTGTTCAGAAAGATGCTCCGAAATCAACTTCTGTCCCCTTAGTGATACATTTTGGGATAGTAACTAAAGTTTAAAGCAGAATTTGGGGCATTTTTGAAATTTTCATTTTTGACCAAAATCGACAGGTCCGGGGCTTAGGGAATTTCTCATATGCCACAAAACGGTTGAAGCTCCTGTTCAGAAAGATGCTCCGAAATCAACTTCTGTCACCTTAGTGATACATTTTGGGATAGTACCTAAAGTTTAAAGCAGAAATTGGGGCACTTTTGAAATTTTCATTTTTGACCAAAATCGACAGGTCTGGGGCTTAGGGAATTTATCATATGCCTCAAAATGGTTGAAGCTCCTGTTCAGAAAGATGCTCCGAAATCAAATTCTGTCACCTTAGTGATACATTTTGGGATAGTAACTAAAGTTTAAAGCAGAATTTGGGGCACTTTTGAAATTTTCATTTTTGACCAAAATCGACAGGTCCGGGGCTTAGGGAATTTCTCATATGCCACAAAATGGTTGAAACTCCTGTTTAAAAATGATGCTCCGCAATCAACTTCTGTCACCTTAGTGATACATTTTGGGATAGTACCTAAAGTTTAAAGCAGAAATTGGGGCACTTTTGAAATTTTCATTTTTGACCAAAATCGACAGGTCCGGGGCTTAGGGAATTTATCATATGCCACAAAATGGTTGAAGCTCCTGTTCAAAAATGATGCTCCGAAATCAACTTCTGTCACATTTGTGATACATTTTGGGATAGTAACTAAAGCTTAAAGCAGAAATTGGGGCACATTTTGAAATTTTCATTTTTGACCAAAATCGACAGGTCCGGGGCTTATGGAATTTCTCATATGCCACAAAATGGTTGAAGCTCCTGTTCAGAAAGATGCTACGAAATCAACTTCTGTCACCTTAGTTATACATTTTGGGATAGTATTTAAAGTTTAAAGCAGAAATTGGGGCACTTTTTAAATTTTCATTTTTGACCAAAATCGACAGGTCTGGGGCTTAGGGAATTTATCATATGCCACAAAATGGTTGAAGCTCCTGTTCAGAAAGATGCTACGAAATCAACTTCTGTCACCTTAGTGATACATTTTGGGATAGTACCTAAAGTTTAAAGCAGAAATTGGGGCACTTTTGACATTTTCATTTTTGACCAAAATCGACAGGTCCGGGGCTTAGGGAATTTATCATATGCCACAAAATGGTTGAAGCTCCAGTTCAAAAATGATGCTCCGAAATCAACTTGTCACCTTTGTGATACATTTTGGGATAGTAACTAAAGTTTAAAGCAGAAATTGGGGCACTTTTGAAATTTTCATTTTTGACCAAAATTGACAGGTCCGGAGCTTATGGAATTTCTCATATGCCACAAAATGGTTGAAGCTCCTGTTCAGAAAGATGCTCCGAAATCAACTTCTGTCACCTTAGTTATACATTTTGGGATAGTATTTAAAGTTTAAAGCAGAAATTGGGGCACTTTTTAAATTTTCATTTTTGACCAAAATCGACAGGTCCGGGGCTTATGGAATTTCTCATATGCCACAAAACGGTTGAAGCTCCTGTTCAGAAAGATGCTCCGAAATCAACTTCTGTCACCTTAGTTATACATTTTGGGATAGTATTTAAAGTTTAAAGCAGAAATTGGGGCACTTTTTAAATTTTCATTTTTGACCAAAATCGACAGGTCCGGGGCTTAGGGAATTTATCATATGCCACAAAATGGTTGAAGCTCCTGTTCAGAAAGATGCTCCGAAATCAACCTCTGTCACCTTAGTGATACATTTTGGGATAGTACCTAAAGTTTAAAGCAGAAATTGGGGCACTTTTTAAATTTTCATTTTTGACCAAAATCGACAGGTCCGGGGCTTAGGGAATTTATCATATGCCACAAAATGGTTGAAGCTCCTGTTCAAAAATGATGCTCCGAAATCAACTTGTCACCTTTGTGATACATTTTGGGATAGTAACTAAAGGTTAAAGCAGAAATTGGGGCACTTTTGAAATTTTCATTTTTGACCAAAATTGACAGGTCCGGGGCTTATGGAATTTCTCATATGCCACAAAATGGTTGAAGCTCCTGTTCAGAAAGATGCTCCGAAATCAACTTCTGTCACCTTAGTTATACATTTTGGGATAGTATTTAAAGTTTAAAGCAGAAATTGGGGCACTTTTTAAATTTTAATTTTTGACCAAAATCGACAGGTCTGGGGCTTAGGGAATTTATCATATGCCACAAAATGGTTGAAGCTCCTGTTCAGAAAGATGCTACGAAATCAACTTCTGTCACCTTAGTGATACATTTTGGGATAGTACCTAAAGTTTAAAGCAGAAATTGGGGCACTTTTTAAATTTTCATTTTTGACCAAAATCGACAGGTCCGGGGCTTAGGGAATTTATCATATGCCACAAAATGGTTGAAGCTCCTGTTCAAAAATGATGCTCCGAAATCAACTTGTCACCTTTGTGATACATTTTGGGATAGTAACTAAAGTTTAAAGCAGAAATTGGGGCACATTTTGAAATTTTCATTTTTGACCAAAATCGACAGGTCCGGGGCTTATGGAATTTCTCATATGCCACAAAATGGTTGAAGCTCCTGTTCAGAAAGATGCTCCGAAATCAACTTCTGTCACCTTAGTTATACATTTTGGGATAGTATTTAAAGTTTAAAGCAGAAATTGGGGCACTTTTTAAATTTTCATTTTTGACCAAAATCGACAGGTCTGGGGCTTAGGGAATTTATCATATGCCACAAAATGGTTGAAGCTCCTGTTCAGAAAGATGCTACGAAATCAACTTCTGTCACCTTAGTGATACATTTTGGGATAGTACCTAAAGTTTAAAGCAGAAATTGGGGCACTTTTTAAATTTTCATTTTTGACCAAAATTGACAGGTCCGGGGCTTATGGAATTTCTCATATGCCACAAAATGGTTGAAGCTCCTGTTCAGAAAGATGCTCCGAAATCAACTTCTGTCACCTTAGTTATACATTTTGGGATAGTATTTAAAGTTTAAAGCAGAAATTGGGGCACTTTTTAAATTTTCATTTTTGACCAAAATCGACAGGTCCGGGGCTTATGGAATTTCTCATATGCCACAAAACGGTTGAAGCTCCTGTTCAGAAAGATGCTCCGAAATCAACTTCTGTCACCTTAGTTATACATTTTGGGATAGTATTTAAAGTTTAAAGCAGAAATTGGGGCACTTTTTAAATTTTCATTTTTGACCAAAATCGACAGGTCCGGGGCTTAGGGAATTTATCATATGCCACAAAATGGTTGAAGCTCCTGTTCAGAAAGATGCTCCGAAATTTAACTTCTGTCACCTTAGTGATACATTTTGGGATAGTACCTAAAGTTTAAAGCAGAAATTGGGGCACTTTTTAAATTTTCATTTTTGACCAAAATCGACAGGTCCGGGGCTTAGGGAATTTATCATATGCCACAAAATGGTTGAAGCTCCTGTTCAAAAATGATGCTCCGAAATCAACTTCTGTCACCTTAGTGATACATTTTGGGATAGTACCTAAAGTTTAAAGCAGAAATTGGGGCAATTTTGAAATTTTCATTTTTGACCAAAATAGACAGGTCCGGGGCTTAGGGAATTTATCATATGCCACAAAACGGTTGAAGCTCCTGTTCAGAAAGATGCTCCGAAATCAACTTCTGTCACCTTATTGATACATTTTGGGATAGTAACTAAAGTTTAAAGCAGAATTTGGGGCATTTTTGAAATTTTCATTTTTGACCAAAATCGACAGGTCCGGGGCTTAGGGAATTTCTCATATGCAACAAAACGGTTGAATCTCCTGTTCAGAAAGATGCTCCGAAATCAACTTCTGTCACCTTAGTGATACATTTTGGGATAGTACTTAAAGTTTAAAGCAGAAATTGGGGCACTATTGAAATTTTCATTTTTGACCAAAATCGACAGGTCCGGGGCTTAGGGAATTTATCATATGCCACAAAATAGTTGAAGCTCCTGTTCAAAAATGATGCTCCGAAATCAACTTCTGTCACATTTGTGATACATGTTGGGATAGTAACTAAAGTTTAAAGCAGAAATTGGGGCACTTTTGACATTTTCATTTTTGACCAAAATCGACAGGTCCGGGGCTTATGGAATTTCTCATATGCCACAAAACGGTTGAAGCTCCTGTTCAGAAAGATGCTCCGAAATCAACTTCTGTCACCTTAGTTATACATTTTGGGATAGTATTTAAAGTTTAAAGCAGAAATTGGGGCACTTTTTAAATTTTCATTTTTGACCAAAATCGACAGGTCTGGGGCTTAGGGAATTTATCATATGCCACAAAATGGTTGAAGCTCCTGTTCAGAAAGATGCTACGAAATCAACTTCTGTCACCTTAGTGATACATTTTGGGATAGTACCTAAAGTTTAAAGCAGAAATTGGGGCACTTTTGACATTTTCATTTTTGACCAAAAGCGACAGGTCCGGGGCTTATGGAATTTATCATATGCCACAAAATGGTTGAAGCTCCAGTTCAAAAATGATGCTCCGAAATCAACTTGTCACCTTTGTGATACATTTTGGGATAGTAACTAAAGTTTAAAGCAGAAATTGGGGCACTTTTGAAATTTTCATTTTTGACCAAAATTGACAGGTCCGGGGCTTATGGAATTTCTCATATGCCACAAAATGGTTGAAGCTCCTGTTCAGAAAGATGCTCCGAAATCAACTTCTGTCACCTTAGTTATACATTTTGGGATAGTATTTAAAGTTTAAAGCAGAAATTGGGGCACTTTTTAAATTTTCATTTTTGACCAAAATCGACAGGTCCGGGGCTTATGGAATTTCTCATATGCCACAAAACGGTTGAAGCTCCTGTTCAGAAAGATGCTCCGAAATCAACTTCTGTCACCTTAGTTATACATTTTGGGATAGTATTTAAAGTTTAAAGCAGAAATTGGGGCACTTTTTAAATTTTCATTTTTGACCAAAATCGACAGGTCCTGGGCTTAGGGAATTTATCATATGCCACAAAATGGTTGAAGCTCCTGTTCAGAAAGATGCTCCGAAATCAACTTCTGTCACCTTAGTGATACATTTTGGGATAGTACCTAAAGTTTAAAGCAGAAATTGGGGCACTTTTTAAATTTTCATTTTTGACCAAAATCGACAGGTCCGGGGCTTAGGGAATTTATCATATGCCACAAAATGGTTGAAGCTCCTGTTCAAAAATGATGCTCCGAAATCAACTTGTCACCTTTGTGATACATTTTGGGATAGTAACTAAAGTTTAAAGCAGAAATTGGGGCACTTTTGAAATTTTCATTTTTGACCAAAATTGACAGGTCCGGGGCTTATGGAATTTCTCATATGCCACAAAATGGTTGAAGCTCCTGTTCAGAAAGATGCTCCGAAATCAACTTCTGTCACCTTAGTTATACATTTTGGGATAGTATTTAAAGTTTAAAGCAGAAATTGGGGCACTTTTTAAATTTTCATTTTTGACCAAAATCGACAGGTCCGGGGCTTAGGGAATTTGTCATATGCCACAAAATGGTTGAAGCTCCTGTTCAAAAATGATGCTCCGAAATCAACTTCTGTCACCTTAGTGATACATTTTGGGATAGTACCTAAAGTTTAAAGCAGAAATTGGGGCAATTTTGAAATTTTCATTTTTGACCAAAATTGACAGGTCCGGGGCTTAGGGAATTTCTCATATGCCACAAAACGGTTGAAGCTCCTGTTCAGAAAGATGCTCCGAAATCAACTTCTGTCACCTTAGTGATACATTTTGGGATAGTACTTAAAGTTTAAAGCAGAAATTGGGGCACTATTGGAATTTTCATTTTTGACCAAAATCGACAGGTCCGGGGCTTAGGGAATTTATCATATGCCACAAAATAGTTGAAGCTCCTGTTCAAAAATGATGCTCCGAAATCAACTTCTGTCACATTTGTGATACATGTTGGGATAGTAACTAAAGTTTAAAGCAGAAATTGGGGCACTTTTGACATTTTCATTTTTGACCAAAATCGACAGGTCCGGGGCTTATGGAATTTCTCATATGCCACAAAATGGTTGAAGCTCCTGTTCAGAAAGATGCTCCGAAATCAACTTCTGTCACCTTAGTTATACATTTTGGGATAGTATTTGAAGTTTAAAGCAGAAATTGGGGCACTTTTTAAATTTTCATTTTTGACCAAAATCGACAGGTCCGGGGCTTAGGGAATTTATCATATGCCACAAAATGGTTGAAGCTCCTGTTCAGAAAGATGCTCCGAAATCAACTTCTGTCACCTTAGTGATACATTTTGGGATAGTACCTAAAGTTTAAAGCAGAAATTGGGGCACTTTTTAAATTTTCATTTTTGACCAAAATCGACAGGTCCGGGGCTTAGGGAATTTATCATATGCCACAAAATGGTTGAAGCTCCTGTTCAAAAATGATGCTCCGAAATCAACTTGTCACCTTTGTGATACATTTTGGGATAGTAACTAAAGTTTAAAGCAGAAATTGGGGCACTTTTGAAATTTTCATTTTTGACCAAAATTGACAGGTCCGGGGCTTATGGAATTTCTCATATGCCACAAAATGGTTGAAGCTCCTGTTCAGAAAGATGCTCCGTAATCAACTTCTGTCACCTTAGTTATACATTTTGGGATAGTATTTAAAGTTTAAAGCAGAAATTGGGGCACTTTTTAAATTTTCATTTTTTGACCAAAATCAACAGGTACGGGGCTTATGGAATTTCTCATATGCCACAAAACGGTTGAAGCTCCTGTTCAGAAAGATGCTCCGAAATCAACTTCTGTCACCTTAGTTATACATTTTGGGATAGTATTTAAAGTTTAAAGCAGAAATTGGGGCACTTTTTAAATTTTCATTTTTGACCAAAATCGACAGGTCCGGGGCTTAGGGAATTTCTCATATGCAACAAAACGGTTGAAGCTCCTGTTCAGAAAGATGCTCCGAAATCAACTTCTGTCACCTTAGTGATACATTTTGGGATAGTACTTAAAGTTTAAAGCAGAAATTGGGGCAATTTTGAAATTTTCATTTTTGACCAAAATAGACAGGTCCGGGGCTTATGGAATTTCTCATATGCCACAAAATGGTTGAAGCTCCTGTTCAGAAAGATGCTCCGAAATCAACTTCTGTCACCTTAGTTATACATTTTGGGATAGTATTTAAAGTTTAAAGCAGAAATTGGGGCACTTTTTAAATTTTCATTTTTGACCAAAATCGACAGGTCCGGGGCTTAGGGAATTTATCATATGCCACAAAATGGTTGAAGCTCCTGTTCAAAAATGATGCTCCGAAATCAACTTGTCACCTTTGTGATACATTTTGGGATAGTAACTAAAGTTTAAAGCAGAAATTGGGGCACTTTTGAAATTTTCATTTTTGACCAAAATTGACAGGTCCGGGGCTTATGGAATTTCTCATATGCCACAAAATGGTTGAAGCTCCTGTTCAGAAAGATGCTCCGAAATCAACTTCTGTCACCTTAGTTATACATTTTGGGATAGTATTTAAAGTTTAAAGCAGAAATTGGGGCACTTTTTAAATTTTCATTTTTGACCAAAATCGACAGGTCCGGGGCTTATGGAATTTCTCATATGCCACAAAACGGTTGAAGCTCCTGTTCAGAAAGATGCTCCGAAATCAACTTCTGTCACCTTAGTTATACATTTTGGGATAGTATTTAAAGTTTAAAGCAGAAATTGGGGCACTTTTTAAATTTTCATTTTTGACCAAAATCGACAGGTCCGGGGCTTAGGGAATTTATCATATGCCACAAAATGGTTGAAGCTCCTGTTCAGAAAGATGCTCCGAAATCAACTTCTGTCACCTTAGTGATACATTTTGGGATAGTACCTAAAGTTTAAAGCAGAAATTGGGGCACTTTTTAAATTTTCATTTTTGACCAAAATCGACAGGTCCGGGGCTTAGGGAATTTATCATATGCCACAAAATGGTTGAAGCTCCTGTTCAAAAATGATGCTCCGAAATCAACTTGTCACCTTTGTGATACATTTTGGGATAGTAACTAAAGTTTAAAGCAGAAATTGGGGCACTTTTGAAATTTTCATTTTTGACCAAAATTGACAGGTCCGGGGCTTATGGAATTTCTCATATGCCACAAAATGGTTGAAGCTCCTGTTCAGAAAGATGCTCCGAAATCAACTTCTGTCACCTTAGTTATACATTTTGGGATAGTATTTAAAGTTTAAAGCAGAAATTGGGGCACTTTTTAAATTTTCATTTTTGACAAAAATCGACAGGTCCGGGGCTTAGGGAATTTCTCATATGCAACAAAACGGTTGAAGCTCCTGTTCAGAAAGATGCTCCGAAATCAACTTCTGTCACCTTAGTGATACATTTTGGGATAGTACTTAAAGTTTAAAGCAGAAATTGGGGCAATTTTGAAATTTTCATTTTTGACCAAAATAGACAGGTCCGGGGCTTATGGAATTTCTCATATGCCACAAAATGGTTGAAGCTCCTGTTCAGAAAGATGCTCCGAAATCAACTTCTGTCACCTTAGTTATACATTTTGGGATAGTATTTAAAGTTTAAAGCAGAAATTGGGGCACTTTTTAAATTTTCATTTTTGACCAAAATCGACAGGTCCGGGGCTTAGGGAATTTATCATATGCCACAAAATGGTTGAAGCTCCTGTTCAGAAAGATGCTCCGAAATTAACTTCTGTCACCTTAGTGATACATTTTGGGATAGTACCTAAAGTTTAAAGCAGAAATTGGGGCACTTTTTAAATTTTCATTTTTGACCAAAATCGACAGGTCCGGGGCTTAGGGAATTTATCATATGCCACAAAATAGTTGAAGCTCCTGTTCAAAAATGATGCTCCGAAATCAACTTCTGTCACATTTGTGATACATGTTGGGATAGTAACTAAAGTTTAAAGCAGAAATTGGGGCACTTTTGACATTTTCATTTTTGACCAAAATCGACAGGTCCGGGGCTTATGTAATTTCTCATATGCCACAAAATGGTTGAAGCTCCTGTTCAGAAAGATGCTCCGAAATCAACTTCTGTCACCTTAGTGATACATTTTGGGATAGTACCTAAAGTTTAAAGCAGAAATTGGGGCACTTTTTAAATTTTCATTTTTGACCAAAATCGACAGGTCCGGGGCTTAGGGAATTTATCATATGCCACAAAATGGTTGAAGCTCCTGTTCAAAAATGATGCTCCGAAATCAACTTGTCACCTTTGTGATACATTTTGGGATAGTAACTAAAGTTTAAAGCAGAAATTGGGGCACTTTTGAAATTTTCATTTTTGACCAAAATTGACAGGTCCGGGGCTTATGGAATTTCTCATATGCCACAAAATGGTTGAAGCTCCTGTTCAGAAAGATGCTCCGTAATCAACTTCTGTCACCTTAGTTATACATTTTGGGATAGTATTTAAAGTTTAAAGCAGAAATTGGGGCACTTTTTAAATTTTCATTTTTTGACCAAAATCAACAGGTACGGGGCTTATGGAATTTCTCATATGCCACAAAACGGTTGAAGCTCCTGTTCAGAAAGATGCTCCGAAATCAACTTCTGTCACCTTAGTTATACATTTTGGGATAGTATTTAAAGTTTAAAGCAGAAATTGGGGCAATTTTGAAATTTTCATTTTTGACCAAAATAGACAGGTCCGGGGCTTATGGAATTTCTCATATGCCACAAAATGGTTGAAGCTCCTGTTCAGAAAGATGCTCCGAAATCAACTTCTGTCACCTTAGTTATACATTTTGGGATAGTATTTAAAGTTTAAAGCAGAAATTGGGGCACTTTTTAAATTTTCATTTTTGACCAAAATCGACAGGTCCGGGGCTTAGGGAATTTATCATATGCCACAAAATGGTTGAAGCTCCTGTTCAGAAAGATGCTCCGAAATTAACTTCTGTCACCTTAGTGATACATTTTAGGATAGTACCTAAAGTTTAAAGCAGAAATTGGGGCACTGTTTAAATTTTCATTTTTGACCAAAATCGACAGGTCCGGGGCTTAGGGAATTTATCATATGCCACAAAATGGTTGAAGCTCCTGTTCAAAAATGATGCTCCGAAATCAACTTGTCACCTTTGTGATACATTTTGGGATAGTAACTAAAGTTTAAAGCAGAAATTGGGGCACTTTTGAAATTTTCATTTTTGAACAAAATTGACAGGTCCGGGGCTTATGGAATTTCTCATATGCCACAAAATGGTTGAAGCTCCTGTTCAGAAAGATGCTCCGTAATCAACTTCTGTCACCTTAGTTATACATTTTGGGATAGTATTTAAAGTTTAAAGCAGAAATTGGGGCACTTTTTAAATTTTCATTTTTTGACCAAAATCGACAGGTCCGGGGCTTATGGAATTTCTCATATGCCACAAAACGGTTGAAGCTCCTGTTCAGAAAGATGCTCCGAAATCAACTTCTGTCACCTTAGTTATACATTTTGGGATAGTACCTAAAGTTTAAAGCAGAAATTGGGGCACTTTTGACATTTTCATTTTTGACCAAAAGCGACAGGTCCGGGGCTTATGGAATTTATCATATGCCACAAAATGGTTGAAGCTCCAGTTCAAAAATGATGCTCCGAAATCAACTTGTCACCTTTGTGATACATTTTGGGATAGTAACTAAAGTTTAAAGCAGAAATTGGGGCACTTTTGAAATTTTCATTTTTGACCAAAATTGACAGGTCCGGGGCTTATGGAATTTCTCATATGCCACAAAATGGTTGAAGCTCCTGTTCAGAAAGATGCTCCGAAATCAACTTCTGTCACCTTAGTTATACATTTTGGGATAGTATTTAAAGTTTAAAGCAGAAATTGGGGCACTTTTTAAATTTTCATTTTTGACCAAAATCGACAGGTCCGGGGCTTATGGAATTTCTCATATGCCACAAAACGGTTGAAGCTCCTGTTCAGAAAGATGCTCCGAAATCAACTTCTGTCACCTTAGTTATACATTTTGGGATAGTATTTAAAGTTTAAAGCAGAAATTGGGGCACTTTTTAAATTTTCATTTTTGACCAAAATCGACAGGTCCTGGGCTTAGGGAATTTATCATATGCCACAAAATGGTTGAAGCTCCTGTTCAGAAAGATGCTCCGAAATCAACTTCTGTCACCTTAGTGATACATTTTGGGATAGTACCTAAAGTTTAAAGCAGAAATTGGGGCACTTTTTAAATTTTCATTTTTTGACCAAAATCGACAGGTCCGGGGCTTAGGGAATTTATCATATGCCACAAAATGGTTGAAGCTCCTGTTCAAAAATGATGCTCCGAAATCAACTTGTCACCTTTGTGATACATTTTGGGATAGTAACTAAAGTTTAAAGCAGAAATTGGGGCACTTTTGAAATTTTCATTTTTGACCAAAATTGACAGGTCCGGGGCTTATGGAATTTCTCATATGCCACAAAATGGTTGAAGCTCCTGTTCAGAAAGATGCTCCGAAATCAACTTCTGTCACCTTAGTTATACATTTTGGGATAGTATTTAAAGTTTAAAGCAGAAATTGGGGCACTTTTTAAATTTTCATTTTTGACCAAAATCGACAGGTCCGGGGCTTAGGGAATTTGTCATATGTCACAAAATGGTTGAAGCTCCTGTTCAAAAATGATGCTCCGAAATCAACTTCTGTCACCTTAGTGATACATTTTGGGATAGTACCTAAAGTTTAAAGCAGAAATTGGGGCAATTTTGAAATTTTCATTTTTGACCAAAATTGACAGGTCCGGGGCTTAGGGAATTTCTCATATGCCACAAAACGGTTGAAGCTCCTGTTCAGAAAGATGCTCCGAAATCAACTTCTGTCACCTTAGTGATACATTTTGGGATAGTACTTAAAGTTTAAAGCAGAAATTGGGGCACTATTGGAATTTTCATTTTTGACCAAAATCGACAGGTCCGGGGCTTAGGGAATTTATCATATGCCACAAAATAGTTGAAGCTCCTGTTCAAAAATGATGCTCCGAAATCAACTTCTGTCACATTTGTGATACATGTTGGGATAGTAACTAAAGTTTAAAGCAGAAATTGGGGCACTTTTGACATTTTCATTTTTGACCAAAATCGACAGGTCCGGGGCTTATGGAATTTCTCATATGCCACAAAATGGTTGAAGCTCCTGTTCAGAAAGATGCTCCGAAATCAACTTCTGTCACCTTAGTTATACATTTTGGGATAGTATTTGAAGTTTAAAGCAGATATTGGGGCACTTTTTAAATTTTCATTTTTGACCAAAATCGACAGGTCCGGGGCTTAGGGAATTTATCATATGCCACAAAATGGTTGAAGCTCCTGTTCAGAAAGATGCTCCGAAATCAACTTCTGTCACCTTAGTGATACATTTTGGGATAGTACCTAAAGTTTAAAGCAGAAATTGGGGCACTTTTTAAATTTTCATTTTTGACCAAAATCGACAGGTCCGGGGCTTAGGGAATTTATCATATGCCACAAAATGGTTGAAGCTCCTGTTCAAAAATGATGCTCCGAAATCAACTTGTCACCTTTGTGATACATTTTGGGATAGTAACTAAAGTTTAAAGCAGAAATTGGGGCACTTTTGAAATTTTCATTTTTGACCAAAATTGACAGGTCCGGGGCTTATGGAATTTCTCATATGCCACAAAATGGTTGAAGCTCCTGTTCAGAAAGATGCTCCGTAATCAACTTCTGTCACCTTAGTTATACATTTTGGGATAGTATTTAAAGTTTAAAGCAGAAATTGGGGCACTTTTTAAATTTTCATTTTTTGACCAAAATCAACAGGTACGGGGCTTATGGAATTTCTCATATGCCACAAAACGGTTGAAGCTCCTGTTCAGAAAGATGCTCCGAAATCAACTTCTGTCACCTTAGTTATACATTTTGGGATAGTATTTAAAGTTTAAAGCAGAAATTGGGGCACTTTTTAAATTTTCATTTTTGACCAAAATCGACAGGTCCGGGGCTTAGGGAATTTCTCATATGCAACAAAACGGTTGAAGCTCCTGTTCAGAAAGATGCTCCGAAATCAACTTCTGTCACCTTAGTGATACATTTTGGGATAGTACTTAAAGTTTAAACAGAAATTGGGGCAATTTTGAAATTTTCATTTTTGACCAAAATAGACAGGTCAGGGGCTTATGGAATTTCTCATATGCCACAAAATGGTTGAAGCTCCTGTTCAGAAAGATGCTCCGAAATCAACTTCTGTCACCTTAGTTATACATTTTGGGATAGTATTTAAAGTTTAAAGCAGAAATTGGGGCACTTTTTAAATTTTCATTTTTGACCAAAATCGACAGGTCCGGGGCTTAGGGAATTTATCATATGCCACAAAATGGTTGAAGCTCCTGTTCAAAAATGATGCTCCGAAATCAACTTGTCACCTTTGTGATACATTTTGGGATAGTAACTAAAGTTTAAAGCAGAAATTGGGGCACTTTTGAAATTTTCATTTTTGACCAAAATTGACAGGTCCGGGGCTTATGGAATTTCTCATATGCCACAAAATGGTTGAAGCTCCTGTTCAGAAAGATGCTCCGAAATCAACTTCTGTCACCTTAGTTATACATTTTGGGATAGTATTTAAAGTTTAAAGCAGAAATTGGGGCACTTTTTAAATTTTCATTTTTGACCAAAATCGACAGGTCCGGGGCTTATGGAATTTCTCATATGCCACAAAACGGTTGAAGCTCCTGTTCAGAAAGATGCTCCGAAATCAACTTCTGTCACCTTAGTTATACATTTTGGGATAGTATTTAAAGTTTAAAGCAGAAATTGGGGCACTTTTTAAATTTTCATTTTTGACCAAAATCGACAGGTCCGGGGCTTAGGGAATTTATCATATGCCACAAAATGGTTGAAGCTCCTGTTCAGAAAGATGCTCCGAAATCAACTTCTGTCACCTTAGTGATACATTTTGGGATAGTACCTAAAGTTTAAAGCAGAAATTGGGGCACTTTTTAAATTTTCATTTTTGACCAAAATCGACAGGTCCGGGGCTTAGGGAATTTATCATATGCCACAAAATGGTTGAAGCTCCTGTTCAAAAATGATGCTCCGAAATCAACTTGTCACCTTTGTGATACATTTTGGGATAGTAACTAAAGTTTAAAGCAGAAATTGGGGCACTTTTGAAATTTTCATTTTTGACCAAAATTGACAGGTCCGGGGCTTATGGAATTTCTCATATGCCACAAAATGGTTGAAGCTCCTGTTCAGAAAGATGCTCCGAAATCAACTTCTGTCACCTTAGTTATACATTTTGGGATAGTATTTAAAGTTTAAAGCAGAAATTGGGGCACTTTTTAAATTTTCATTTTTGACAAAAATCGACAGGTCCGGGGCTTAGGGAATTTCTCATATGCAACAAAACGGTTGAAGCTCCTGTTCAGAAAGATGCTCCGAAATCAACTTCTGTCACCTTAGTGATACATTTTGGGATAGTACTTAAAGTTTAAAGCAGAAATTGGGGCAATTTTGAAATTTTCATTTTTGACCAAAATAGACAGGTCCGGGGCTTATGGAATTTCTCATATGCCACAAAATGGTTGAAGCTCCTGTTCAGAAAGATGCTCCGAAATCAACTTCTGTCACCTTAGTTATACATTTTGGGATAGTATTTAAAGTTTAAAGCAGAAATTGGGGCACTTTTTAAATTTTCATTTTTGACCAAAATCGACAGGTCCGGGGCTTAGGGAATTTATCATATGCCACAAAATGGTTGAAGCTCCTGTTCAGAAAGATGCTCCGAAATTAACTTCTGTCACCTTAGTGATACATTTTGGGATAGTACCTAAAGTTTAAAGCAGAAATTGGGGCACTTTTTAAATTTTCATTTTTGACCAAAATCGACAGGTCCGGGGCTTAGGGAATTTATCATATGCCACAAAATAGTTGAAGCTCCTGTTCAAAAATGATGCTCCGAAATCAACTTCTGTCACATTTGTGATACATGTTGGGATAGTAACTAAAGTTTAAAGCAGAAATTGGGGCACTTTTGACATTTTCATTTTTGACCAAAATCGACAGGTCCGGGGCTTATGGAATTTCTCATATGCCACAAAATGGTTGAAGCTCCTGTTCAGAAAGATGCTCCGAAATCAACTTCTGTCACCTTAGTGATACATTTTGGGATAGTACCTAAAGTTTAAAGCAGAAATTGGGGCACTTTTTAAATTTTCATTTTTGACCAAAATCGACAGGTCCGGGGCTTAGGGAATTTATCATATGCCACAAAATGGTTGAAGCTCCTGTTCAAAAATGATGCTCCGAAATCAACTTGTCACCTTTGTGATACATTTTGGGATAGTAACTAAAGTTTAAAGCAGAAATTGGGGCACTTTTGAAATTTTCATTTTTGACCAAAATTGACAGGTCCGGGGCTTATGGAATTTCTCATATGCCACAAAATGGTTGAAGCTCCTGTTCAGAAAGATGCTCCGTAATCAACTTCTGTCACCTTAGTTATACATTTTGGGATAGTATTTAAAGTTTAAAGCAGAAATTGGGGCACTTTTTAAATTTTCATTTTTTGACCAAAATCAACAGGTACGGGGCTTATGGAATTTCTCATATGCCACAAAACGGTTGAAGCTCCTGTTCAGAAAGATGCTCCGAAATCAACTTCTGTCACCTTAGTTATACATTTTGGGATAGTATTTAAAGTTTAAAGCAGAAATTGGGGCAATTTTGAAATTTTCATTTTTGACCAAAATAGACAGGTCCGGGGCTTATGGAATTTCTCATATGCCACAAAATGGTTGAAGCTCCTGTTCAGAAAGATGCTCCGAAATCAACTTCTGTCACCTTAGTTATACATTTTGGGATAGTATTTAAAGTTTAAAGCAGAAATTGGGGCACTTTTTAAATTTTCATTTTTGACAAAAATCGACAGGTCCGGGGCTTAGGGAATTTCTCATATGCAACAAAACGGTTGAAGCTCCTGTTCAGAAAGATGCTCCGAAATCAACTTCTGTCACCTTAGTGATACATTTTGGGATAGTACTTAAAGTTTAAAGCAGAAATTGGGGCAATTTTGAAATTTTCATTTTTGACCAAAATAGACAGGTCCGGGGCTTATGGAATTTCTCATATGCCACAAAATGGTTGAAGCTCCTGTTCAGAAAGATGCTCCGAAATCAACTTCTGTCACCTTAGTTATACATTTTGGGATAGTATTTAAAGTTTAAAGCAGAAATTGGGGCACTTTTTAAATTTTCATTTTTGACCAAAATCGACAGGTCCGGGGCTTAGGGAATTTATCATATGCCACAAAATGGTTGAAGCTCCTGTTCAGAAAGATGCTCCGAAATTAACTTCTGTCACCTTAGTGATACATTTTGGGATAGTACCTAAAGTTTAAAGCAGAAATTGGGGCACTTTTTAAATTTTCATTTTTGACCAAAATCGACAGGTCCGGGGCTTAGGGAATTTATCATATGCCACAAAATAGTTGAAGCTCCTGTTCAAAAATGATGCTCCGAAATCAACTTCTGTCACATTTGTGATACATGTTGGCATAGTAACTAAAGTTTAAAGCAGAAATTGGGGCACTTTTGACATTTTCATTTTTGACCAAAATCGACAGGTCCGGGGCTTATGGAATTTCTCATATGCCACAAAATGGTTGAAGCTCCTGTTCAGAAAGATGCTCCGAAATCAACTTCTGTCACCTTAGTGATACATTTTGGGATAGTACCTAAAGTTTAAAGCAGAAATTGGGGCACTTTTTAAATTTTCATTTTTGACCAAAATCGACAGGTCCGGGGCTTAGGGAATTTATCATATGCCACAAAATGGTTGAAGCTCCTGTTCAAAAATGATGCTCCGAAATCAACTTGTCACCTTTGTGATACATTTTGGGATAGTAACTAAAGTTTAAAGCAGAAATTGGGGCACTTTTGAAATTTTCATTTTTTGACCAAAATCAACAGGTACAGGGCTTATGGAATTTCTCATATGCCACAAAACGGTTGAAGCTCCTGTTCAGAAAGATGCTCCGTAATCAACTTCTGTCACCTTAGTTATACATTTTGGGATAGTATTTAAAGTTTAAAGCAGAAATTGGGGCACTTTTTAAATTTTCATTTTTTGACCAAAATCAACAGGTACGGGGCTTATGGAATTTCTCATATGCCACAAAACGGTTGAAGCTCCTGTTCAGAAAGATGCTCCGAAATCAACTTCTGTCACCTTAGTTATACATTTTGGGATAGTATTTAAAGTTTAAAGCAGAAATTGGGGCAATTTTGAAATTTTCATTTTTGACCAAAATAGACAGGTCCGGGGCTTATGGAATTTCTCATATGCCACAAAATGGTTGAAGCTCCTGTTCAGAAAGATGCTCCGAAATCAACTTCTGTCACCTTAGTTATACATTTTGGGATAGTATTTAAAGTTTAAAGCAGAAATTGGGGCACTTTTTAAATTTTCATTTTTGACCAAAATCGACAGGTCCGGGGCTTAGGGAATTTATCATATGCCACAAAATGGTTGAAGCTCCTGTTCAGAAAGATGCTCCGAAATTAACTTCTGTCACCTTAGTGATACATTTTGGGATAGTACCTAAAGTTTAAAGCAGAAATTGGGGCACTGTTTAAATTTTCATTTTTGACCAAAATCGACAGGTCCGGGGCTTAGGGAATTTATCATATGCCACAAAATGGTTGAAGCTCCTGTTCAAAAATGATGCTCCGAAATCAACTTGTCACCTTTGTGATACATTTTGGGATAGTAACTAAAGTTTAAAGCAGAAATTGGGGCACTTTTGAAATTTTCATTTTTGAACAAAATTGACAGGTCCGGGGGTTATGGAATTTCTCATATGCCACAAAATGGTTGAAGCTCCTGTTCAGAAAGATGCTCCGTAATCAACTTCTGTCACCTTAGTTATACATTTTGGGATAGTATTTAAAGTTTAAAGCAGAAATTGGGGCACTTTTTAAATTTTCATTTTTTGACCAAAATCGACAGGTCCGGGGCTTATGGAATTTCTCATATGCCACAAAACGGTTGAAGCTCCTGTTCAGAAAGATGCTCCGAAATCAACTTCTGTCACCTTAGTTATACATTTTGGGATAGTATTTAAAGTTTAAAGCAGAAATTGGGGCACTTTTTAAATTTTCATTTTTGACCAAAATCGACAGGTCCGGGGCTTAGGGAATTTATCATATGCCACAAAATGGTTGAAGCTCCTGTTCAGAAAGATGCTCCGAAATCAACTTCTGTCACCTTAGTGATACATTTTGGGATAGTACCTAAAGTTTGAAGCAGAAATTGGGGCACTTTTGAAATTTTCACTTTTGACCAAAATCGACAGGTCCGGGGCTTAGGGAATTTATCATATGCCACAAAATGGTTGAAGCTCCTGTTCAAAAATGATGCTCCGAAATCAACTTGTCACCTTTGTGATACATTTTGGGATAGTAACTAAAGTTTAAAGCAGAAATTGGGGCACTTTTGAAATTTTCATTTTTGACCAAAATTGACAGGTCCGGGGCTTATGGAATTTCTCATATGCCACAAAATGGTTGAAGCTCCTGTTCAGAAAGATGCTCCGAAATCAACTTCTGTCACCTTAGTGATACATTTTGGGATAGTACTTAAAGTTTAAAGCAGAAATTGGGGCACTTTTGAAATTTTCATTTTTGACCAAAATCGACAGGCCCGGGGCTTAGGGAATTTCTCATATGCCACAAAACGGTTGAAGCTCCTGTTCAGAAAGATGCTCCGAAATCAACTTCTGTCACCTTAGTGATACATTTTGGGATAGTACTTAAAGTTTAAAGCAGAAATTGGGGCACTATTGAAATTTTCATTTTTGACCAAAATCGACAGGTCCGGGGCTTAGGGAATTTCTCATATGCCACAAAATGGTTGAAGCTCCTGTTCAAAAATGATGCTCCGAAATCAACTTCTGTCACCTTAGTGATACATTTTGGGATAATACCTAAAGTTTAAAGCAGAAATTGGGGCACTTTTGAAATTTTCATTTTTGACCAAAATAGACAGGTCCGGGGCTTAGGGAATTTCTCATATGCAACAAAACGGTTGAAGCTCCTGTTCAGAAAGATGCTCCGAAATCAACTTCTGTCACCTTAGTGATACATTTTGGGATAATAACTAAAGTTTAAAGCAGAATTTGGGGCACTTTTTAAATTTTCATTTTTGACCAAAATCGACAGGTCCGGGGCTTAGGGAATTTATCATATGCCACAAAATGGTTGAAGCTCCTGTTCAAAAATGATGCTCCGAAATCAACTTGTCACCTTTGTGATACATTTTGGGATTGTAACTAAAGTTTAAAGCAGAAATTGGGGCACTTTTGAAATTTTCATTTTTGACCAAAATTGACAGGTCCGGGGCTTAGGGAATTTCTCATATGCCACAAAATGGTTGAAGCTCCTGTTCAAAAATGATGCTCCGAAATCAACTTCTGTCACCTTAGTTATACATTTTGGGATAGTATTTAAAGTTTAAAGCAGAAATTGGGGCACTTTTTAAATTTTCATTTTTGACCAAAATCGACAGGTCCGGGGCTTAGGGAATTTATCATATGCCACAAAATGGTTGAAGCTCCTGTTCAGAAAGATGCTCCGAAATTAACTTCTGTCACCTTAGTGATACATTTTGGGATAGTACCTAAAGTTTAAAGCAGAAATTGGGGCACTTTTTAAATTTTCATTTTTGACCAAAATCGACAGGTCCGGGGCTTAGGGAATTTATCATATGCCACAAAATAGTTGAAGCTCCTGTTCAAAAATGATGCTCCGAAATCAACTTCTGTCACATTTGTGATACATGTTGGGATAGTAACTAAAGTTTAAAGCAGAAATTGGGGCACTTTTGACATTTTCATTTTTGACCAAAATCGACAGGTCCGGGGCTTATGGAATTTCTCATATGCCACAAAATGGTTGAAGCTCCTGTTCAGAAAGATGCTCCGAAATCAACTTCTGTCACCTTAGTGATACATTTTGGGATAGTACCTAAAGTTTAAAGCAGAAATTGGGGCACTTTTTAAATTTTCATTTTTGACCAAAATCGACAGGTCCGGGGCTTAGGGAATTTATCATATGCCACAAAATGGTTGAAGCTCCTTTTCAAAAATGATGCTCCGAAATCAACTTGTCACCTTTGTGATACATTTTGGGATAGTAACTAAAGTTTAAAGCAGAAATTGGGGCACTTTTGAAATTTTCATTTTTGACCAAAATTGACAGGTCCGGGGCTTATGGAATTTCTCATATGCCACAAAATGGTTGAAGCTCCTGTTCAGAAAGATGCTCCGTAATCAACTTCTGTCACCTTAGTTATACATTTTGGGATAGTATTTAAAGTTTAAAGCAGAAATTGGGGCACTTTTTAAATTTTCATTTTTTGACCAAAATCAACAGGTACGGGGCTTATGGAATTTCTCATATGCCACAAAACGGTTGAAGCTCCTGTTCAGAAAGATGCTCCGAAATCAACTTCTGTCACCTTAGTTATACATTTTGGGATAGTATTTAAAGTTTAAAGCAGAAATTGGGGCACTTTTTAAATTTTCATTTTTTGACCAAAATCAACAGGTACGGGGCTTATGGAATTTCTCATATGCCACAAAACGGTTGAAGCTCCTGTTCAGAAAGATGCTCCGAAATCAACTTCTGTCACCTTAGTTATACATTTTGGGATAGTATTTAAAGTTTAAAGCAGAAATTGGGGCAATTTTGAAATTTTCATTTTTGACCAAAATAGACAGGTCCGGGGCTTATGGAATTTCTCATATGCCACAAAATGGTTGAAGCTCCTGTTCAGAAAGATGCTCCGAAATCAACTTCTGTCACCTTAGTTATACATTTTGGGATAGTATTTAAAGTTTAAAGCAGAAATTGGGGCACTTTTTAAATTTTCATTTTTTGACCAAAATCAACAGGTACGGGGCTTAGGGAATTTATCATATGCCACAAAATGGTTGAAGCTCCTGTTCAGAAAGATGCTCCGAAATTAACTTCTGTCACCTTAGTGATACATTTTGGGATAGTACCTAAAGTTTAAAGCAGAAATTGGGGCACTGTTTAAATTTTCATTTTTGACCAAAATCGACAGGTCCGGGGCTTAGGGAATTTATCATATGCCACAAAATGGTTGAAGCTCCTGTTCAAAAATGATGCTCCGAAATCAACTTGTCACCTTTGTGATACATTTTGGGATAGTAACTAAAGTTTAAAGCAGAAATTGGGGCACTTTTGAAATTTTCATTTTTGACCAAAATTGACAGGTCCGGGGCTTATGGAATTTCTCATATGCCACAAAATGGTTGAAGCTCCTGTTCAGAAAGATGCTCCGTAATCAACTTCTGTCACCTTAGTTATACATTTTGGGATAGTATTTAAAGTTTAAAGCAGAAATTGGGGCACTTTTTAAATTTTCATTTTTTGACCAAAATCGACAGGTCCGGGGCTTATGGAATTTCTCATATGCCACAAAACGGTTGAAGCTCCTGTTCAGAAAGATGCTCCGAAATCAACTTCTGTCACCTTAGTTATACATTTTGGGATAGTATTTAAAGTTTAAAGCAGAAATTGGGGCACTTTTTAAATTTTCATTTTTGACCAAAATCGACAGGTCCGGGGCTTAGGGAATTTATCATATGCCACAAAATGGTTGAAGCTCCTGTTCAGAAAGATGCTCCGAAATCAACTTCTGTCACCTTAGTGATACATTTTGGGATAGTACCTAAAGTTTGAAGCAGAAATTGGGGCACTTTTGAAATTTTCACTTTTGACCAAAATCGACAGGTCCGGGGCTTAGGGAATTTATCATATGCCACAAAATGGTTGAAGCTCCTGTTCAAAAATGATGCTCCGAAATCAACTTGTCACCTTTGTGATACATTTTGGGATAGTAACTAAAGTTTAAAGCAGAAATTGGGACACTTTTGAAATTTTCATTTTTGACCAAAATCGACAGGTCCGGGGCTTAGGGAATTTCTCATATGCCACAAAACGGTTGAAGCTCCTGTTCAGAAAGATGCTCCGAAATCAACTTCTGTCACCTTAGTGATACATTTTGGGATAGTACTTAAAGTTTAAAGCAGAAATTGGGGCACTATTGAAATTTTCATTTTTGACCAAAATCGACAGGTCCGGGGCTTAGGGAATTTCTCATATGCCACAAAATGGTTGAAGCTCCTGTTCAAAAATGATGCTCCGAAATCAACTTCTGTCACCTTAGTGATACATTTTGGGATAATACCTAAAGTTTAAAGCAGAAATTGGGGCACTTTTGAAATTTTCATTTTTGACCAAAATAGACAGGTGCGGGGCTTAGGGAATTTCTCATATGCAACAAAACGGTTGAAGCTCCTGTTCAGAAAGATGCTCCGAAATCAACTTCTGTCACCTTAGTGATACATTTTGGGATAGTAACTAAAGTTTAAAGCAGAATTTGGGGCACTTTTTAAATTTTCATTTTTGACCAAAATCGACAGGTCCGGGGCTTAGGGAATTTATCATATGCCACAAAATGGTTGAAGCTCCTGTTCAAAAATGATGCTCCGAAATCAACTTGTCACCTTTGTGATACATTTTGGGATTGTAACTAAAGTTTAAAGCAGAAATTGGGGCACTTTTGAAATTTTCATTTTTGACCAAAATTGACAGGTCCGGGGCTTAGGGAATTTCTCATATGCCACAAAATGGTTGAAGCTCCTGTTCAAAAATGATGCTCCGAAATCAACTTTTGTCACCTTAGTAATACATTTTGGGATAGTACCTAAAGTTTAAAGCAGAAATTGGGGCAATTTTGAAATTTTCATTTTTGACCAAAATAGACAGGTCCGGGGCTTAGGGAATTTCTCATATGCCACAAAACGGTTGAAGCTCCTGTTCAGAAAGATGCTCCGAAATCAACTTCTGTCACCTTAGTGATACATTTTGGGATAGTAACTAAAGTTTAAAGCAGAATTTGGGGCATTTTTGAAATTTTCATTTTTGACCAAAATCGACAGGTCCGGGGCTTAGGGAATTTCTCATATGCAACAAAACGGTTGAAGCTCCTGTTCAGAAAGATGCTCCGAAATCAACTTCTGTCACCTTAGTTATACATTTTGGGATAGTATTTAAAGTTTAAAGCAGAAATTGGGGCACTTTTTAAATTTTCATTTTTGACCAAAATCGACAGGTCCGGGGCTTAGGGAATTTGTCATATGCCACAAAATGGTTGAAGCTCCTGTTCAGAAAGATGCTCCGAAATCAACTTCTGTCACCTTAGTGATACATTTTGGGATAGTAACTAAAGTTTAAAGCAGAAATTGGGGCACTTTTGAAATTTTCATTTTTGACCAAAATTGACATGTCCGGTGCTTATGGAATTTCTCATATGCCACAAAATGGTTGAAGCTCCTGTTCAGAAAGATGCTCCGAAATCAACTTCTGTCACCTTAGTTATACATTTTGGGATAGTATTTAAAGTTTAAAGCAGAAATTGGGGCACTTTTTAAATTTTCATTTTTTGACCAAAATCGACAGGTCCGGGGCTTATGGAATTTCTCATATGCCACAAAACGGTTGAAGCTCCTGTTCAGAATGATGCTCCGAAATCAACTTCTGTCACCTTAGTTATACATTTTGGGATAGTATTTAAAGTTTAAAGCAGAAATTGGGGCACTTTTTAAATTTTCATTTTTGACCAAAATCGACAGGTCCGGGGCTTAGGGAATTTATCATATGCCACAAAATGGTTGAAGCTCCTGTTCAGATAGATGCTCCGAAATCAACTTCTGTCACCTTAGTGATACATTTTGGGATAGTACCTAAAGTTTGAAGCAGAAATTGGGGCACTTTTGAAATTTTCACTTTTGACCAAAATTGACAGGTCCGGGGCTTAGGGAATTTATCATATGCCACAAAATGGTTGAAGCTCCTGTTCAAAAATGATGCTCCGAAATCAACTTGTCACCTTTGTGATACATTTTGGGATAGTAACTAAAGTTTAAAGCAGAAATTGGGGCACTTTTGAAATTTTCATTTTTGACCAAAATTGACAGGTCCGGGGCTTATGGAATTTCTCATATGCCACAAAATGGTTGAAGCTCCTGTTCAGAAAGATGCTCCGAAATCAACTTCTGTCACCTTAGTGATACATTTTGGGATAGTACTTAAAGTTTAAAGCAGAAATTGGGGCACTTTTGACATTTTCATTTTTGACCAAAATCGACAGGTCCGGGGCTTATGGAATTTCTCATATGCCACAAAATGGTTGAAGCTCCTGTTCAGAAAGATGCTCCGAAATCAACTTCTGTCACCTTAGTTATACATTTTGGGATAGTATTTGAAGTTTAAAGCAGAAATTTGGGCACTTTTTAAATTTTCATTTTTGACCAAAATCGACAGGTCCGGGGCTTAGGGAATTTATCATATGCCACAAAATGGTTGAAGCTCCTGTTCAGAAAGATGCTCCGAAATCAACTTCTGTCACCTTATTGATACATTTTGGGATAGTACCTAAAGTTTAAAGCAGAAATTGGGGCACTTTTTAAATTTTCATTTTTGACCAAAATCGACAGGTCCGGGGCTTAGGGAATTTATCATATGCCACAAAATGGTTGAAGCTCCTGTTCAAAAATGATGCTCCGAAATCAACTTGTCACCTTTGTGATACATTTTGGGATAGTAACTAAAGTTTAAAGCAGAAATTGGGGCACTTTTGAAATTTTCATTTTTGACCAAAATTGACAGGTCCGGGGCTTATGGAATTTCTCATATGCCACAAAATGGTTGAAGCTCCTGTTCAGAAAGATGCTCCGAAATCAACTTCTGTCACCTTAGTGATACATTTTGGGATAGTACTTAAAGTTTAAAGCAGAAATTGGGGCACTTTTGAAATTTTCATTTTTGACCAAAATCGACAGGCCCGGGGCTTAGGGAATTTCTCATATGCCACAAAACGGTTGAAGCTCCTGTTCAGAAAGATGCTCCGAAATCAACTTCTGTCACCTTAGTGATACATTTTGGGATAGTACTTAAAGTTTAAAGCAGAAATTGGGGCACTATTGAAATTTTCATTTTTGACCAAAATCGACAGGTCCGGGGCTTAGGGAATTTCTCATATGCCACAAAATGGTTGAAGCTCCTGTTCAAAAATGATGCTCCGAAATCAACTTCTGTCACCTTAGTGATACATTTTGGGATAATACCTAAAGTTTAAAGCAGAAATTGGGGCACTTTTGAAATTTTCATTTTTGACCAAAATAGACAGGTCCGGGGCTTAGGGAATTTCTCATATGCAACAAAACGGTTGAAGCTCCTGTTCAGAAAGATGCTCCGAAATCAACTTCTGTCACCTTAGTGATACATTTTGGGATAGTAACTAAAGTTTAAAGCAGAATTTGGGGCACTTTTTAAATTTTCATTTTTGACCAAAATCGACAGGTCCGGGGCTTAGGGAATTTATCATATGCCACAAAATGGTTGAAGCTCCTGTTCAAAAATGATGCTCCGAAATCAACTTGTCACCTTTGTGATACATTTTGGGATTGTAACTAAAGTTTAAAGCAGAAATTGGGGCACTTTTGAAATTTTCATTTTTGACCAAAATTGACAGGTCCGGGGCTTAGGGAATTTCTCATATGCCACAAAATGGTTGAAGCTCCTGTTCAAAAATGATGCTCCAAAATCAACTTCTGTCACCTTAGTTATACATTTTGGGATAGTATTTAAAGTTTAAAGCAGAAATTGGGGCACTTTTTAAATTTTCATTTTTGACCAAAATCGACAGGTCCGGGGCTTAGGGAATTTATCATATGCCACAAAATGGTTGAAGCTCCTGTTCAGAAAGATGCTCCGAAATTAACTTCTGTCACCTTAGTGATACATTTTGGGATAGTACCTAAAGTTTAAAGCAGAAATTGGGGCACTTTTTAAATTTTCATTTTTGACCAAAATCGACAGGTCCGGGGCTTAGGGAATTTATCATATGCCACAAAATAGTTGAAGCTCCTGTTCAAAAATGATGCTCCGAAATCAACTTCTGTCACATTTGTGATACATGTTGGGATAGTAACTAAAGTTTAAAGCAGAAATTGGGGCACTTTTGACATTTTCATTTTTGACCAAAATCGACAGGTCCGGGGCTTATGGAATTTCTCATATGCCACAAAATGGTTGAAGCTCCTGTTCAGAAAGATGCTCCGAAATCAACTTCTGTCACCTTAGTGATACATTTTGGGATAGTACCTAAAGTTTAAAGCAGAAATTGGGGCACTTTTTAAATTTTCATTTTTGACCAAAATCGACAGGTCCGGGGCTTAGGGAATTTATCATATGCCACAAAATGGTTGAAGCTCCTGTTCAAAAATGATGCTCCGAAATCAACTTGTCACCTTTGTGATACATTTTGGGATAGTAACTAAAGTTTAAAGCAGAAATTGGGGCACTTTTGAAATTTTCATTTTTGACCAAAATTGACAGGTCCGGGGCTTATGGAATTTCTCATATGCCACAAAATGGTTGAAGCTCCTGTTCAGAAAGATGCTCCGTAATCAACTTCTGTCACCTTAGTTATACATTTTGGGATAGTATTTAAAGTTTAAAGCAGAAATTGGGGCACTTTTTAAATTTTCATTTTTTGACCAAAATCAACAGGTACGGGGCTTATGGAATTTCTCATATGCCACAAAACGGTTGAAGCTCCTGTTCAGAAAGATGCTCCGAAATCAACTTCTGTCACCTTAGTTATACATTTTGGGATAGTATTTAAAGTTTAAAGCAGAAATTGGGGCACTTTTTAAATTTTCATTTTTGACCAAAATCGACAGGTCCGGGGCTTAGGGAATTTATCATATGCCACAAAATGGTTGAAGCTCCTGTTCAGAAAGATGCTCCGAAATTAACTTCTGTCACCTTAGTGATACATTTTGGGATAGTACCTAAAGTTTAAAGCAGAAATTGGGGCACTGTTTAAATTTTCATTTTTGACCAAAATCGACAGGTCCGGGGCTTAGGGAATTTATCATATGCCACAAAATGGTTGAAGCTCCTGTTCAAAAATGATGCTCCGAAATCAACTTGTCACCTTTGTGATACATTTTGGGATAGTAACTAAAGTTTAAAGCAGAAATTGGGGCACTTTTGAAATTTTCATTTTTGACCAAAATTGACAGGTCCGGGGCTTATGGAATTTCTCATATGCCACAAAATGGTTGAAGCTCCTGTTCAGAAAGATGCTCCGTAATCAACTTCTGTCACCTTAGTTATACATTTTGGGATAGTATTTAAAGTTTAAAGCAGAAATTGGGGCACTTTTTAAATTTTCATTTTTTGACCAAAATCGACAGGTCCGGGGCTTATGGAATTTCTCATATGCCACAAAACAGTTGAAGCTCCTGTTCAGAAAGATGCTCCGAAATCAACTTCTGTCACCTTAGTTATACATTTTGGGATAGTATTTAAAGTTTAAAGCAGAAATTGGGGCACTTTTTAAATTTTCATTTTTGACCAAAATCGACAGGTCCGGGGCTTAGGGAATTTATCATATGCCACAAAATGGTTGAAGCTCCTGTTCAGAAAGATGCTCCGAAATCAACTTCTGTCACCTTAGTGATACATTTTGGGATAGTACCTAAAGTTTGAAGCAGAAATTGGGGCACTTTTGAAATTTTCACTTTTGACCAAAATCGACAGGTCCGGGGCTTAGGGAATTTATCATATGCCACAAAATGGTTGAAGCTCCTGTTCAAAAATGATGCTCCGAAATCAACTTGTCACCTTTGTGATACATTTTGGGATAGTAACTAAAGTTTAAAGCAGAAATTGGGACACTTTTGAAATTTTCATTTTTGACCAAAATTGACAGGTCCGGGGCTTATGGAATTTCTCATATGCCACAAAATGGTTGAAGCTCCTGTTCAGAAAGATGCTCCGAAATCAACTTCTGTCACCTTAGTGATACATTTTGGGATAGTACTTAAAGTTTAAAGCAGAAATTGGGGCACTTTTGAAATTTTCATTTTTGACCAAAATCGACAGGCCCGGGGCTTAGGGAATTTCTCATATGCCACAAAACGGTTGAAGCTCCTGTTCAGAAAGATGCTCCGAAATCAACTTCTGTCACCTTAGTGATACATTTTGGGATAGTACTTAAAGTTTAAAGCAGAAATTGGGGCACTATTGAAATTTTCATTTTTGACCAAAATCGACAGGTCCGGGGCTTAGGGAATTTCTCATATGCCACAAAATGGTTGAAGCTCCTGTTCAAAAATGATGCTCCGAAATCAACTTCTGTCACCTTAGTGATACATTTTGGGATAATACCTAAAGTTTAAAGCAGAAATTGGGGCACTTTTGAAATTTTCATTTTTGACCAAAATAGACAGGTGCGGGGCTTAGGGAATTTCTCATATGCAACAAAACGGTTGAAGCTCCTGTTCAGAAAGATGCTCCGAAATCAACTTCTGTCACCTTAGTGATACATTTTGGGATAGTAACTAAAGTTTAAAGCAGAATTTGGGGCACTTTTTAAATTTTCATTTTTGACCAAAATCGACAGGTCCGGGGCTTAGGGAATTTATCATATGCCACAAAATGGTTGAAGCTCCTGTTCAGAAAGATGCTCCGAAATTAACTTCTGTCACCTTAGTGATACATTTTGGGATAGTACCTAAAGTTTAAAGCAGAAATTGGGGCACTTTTTAAATTTTCATTTTTGACCAAAATCGACAGGTCCGGGGCTTAGGGAATTTATCATATGCCACAAAATAGTTGAAGCTCCTGTTCAAAAATGATGCTCCGAAATCAACTTCTGTCACATTTGTGATACATGTTGGGATAGTAACTAAAGTTTAAAGCAGAAATTGGGGCACTTTTGACATTTTCATTTTTGACCAAAATCGACAGGTCCGGGGCTTATGGAATTTCTCATATGCCACAAAATGGTTGAAGCTCCTGTTCAGAAAGATGCTCCGTAATCAACTTCTGTCACCTTAGTTATACATTTTGGGATAGTATTTAAAGTTTAAAGCAGAAATTGGGGCACTTTTTAAATTTTCATTTTTTGACCAAAATCAACAGGTACGGGGCTTATGGAATTTCTCATATGCCACAAAACGGTTGAAGCTCCTGTTCAGAAAGATGCTCCGAAATCAACTTCTGTCACCTTAGTTATACATTTTGGGATAGTATTTAAAGTTTAAAGCAGAAATTGGGGCACTTTTTAAATTTTCATTTTTGACCAAAATCGACAGGTCCGGGGCTTAGGGAATTTATCATATGCCACAAAATGGTTGAAGCTCCTGTTCAGAAAGATGCTCCGAAATTAACTTCTGTCACCTTAGTGATACATTTTGGGATAGTACCTAAAGTTTAAAGCAGAAATTGGGGCACTGTTTAAATTTTCATTTTTGACCAAAATCGACAGGTCCGGGGCTTAGGGAATTTATCATATGCCACAAAATGGTTGAAGCTCCTGTTCAAAAATGATGCTCCGAAATCAACTTGTCACCTTTGTGATACATTTTGGGATAGTAACTAAAGTTTAAAGCAGAAATTGGGGCACTTTTGAAATTTTCATTTTTGACCAAAATTGACAGGTCCGGGGCTTATGGAATTTCTCATATGCCACAAAATGGTTGAAGCTCCTGTTCAGAAAGATGCTCCGTAATCAACTTCTGTCACCTTAGTTATACATTTTGGGATAGTATTTAAAGTTTAAAGCAGAAATTGGGGCACTTTTTAAATTTTCATTTTTTGACCAAAATCGACAGGTCCGGGGCTTATGGAATTTCTCATATGCCACAAAACGGTTGAAGCTCCTGTTCAGAAAGATGCTCCGAAATCAACTTCTGTCACCTTAGTTATACATTTTGGGATAGTATTTAAAGTTTAAAGCAGAAATTGGGGCACTTTTTAAATTTTCATTTTTGACCAAAATCGACAGGTCCGGGGCTTAGGGAATTTATCATATGCCACAAAATGGTTGAAGCTCCTGTTCAGAAAGATGCTCCGAAATCAACTTCTGTCACCTTAGTGATACATTTTGGGATAGTACCTAAAGTTTGAAGCAGAAATTGGGGCACTTTTGAAATTTTCACTTTTGACCAAAATCGACAGGTCCGGGGCTTAGGGAATTTATCATATGCCACAAAATGGTTGAAGCTCCTGTTCAAAAATGATGCTCCGAAATCAACTTGTCACCTTTGTGATACATTTTGGGATAGTAACTAAAGTTTAAAGCAGAAATTGGGACACTTTTGAAATTTTCATTTTTGACCAAAATTGACAGGTCCGGGGCTTATGGAATTTCTCATATGCCACAAAATGGTTGAAGCTCCTGTTCAGAAAGATGCTCCGAAATCAACTTCTGTCACCTTAGTGATACATTTTGGGATAGTACTTAAAGTTTAAAGCAGAAATTGGGGCACTTTTGAAATTTTCATTTTTGACCAAAATCGACAGGCCCGGGGCTTAGGGAATTTCTCATATGCCACAAAACGGTTGAAGCTCCTGTTCAGAAAGATGCTCCGAAATCAACTTCTGTCACCTTAGTGATACATTTTGGGATAGTACTTAAAGTTTAAAGCAGAAATTGGGGCACTATTGAAATTTTCATTTTTGACCAAAATCGACAGGTCCGGGGCTTAGGGAATTTCTCATATGCCACAAAATGGTTGAAGCTCCTGTTCAAAAATGATGCTCCGAAATCAACTTCTGTCACCTTAGTGATACATTTTGGGATAATACCTAAAGTTTAAAGCAGAAATTGGGGCACTTTTGAAATTTTCATTTTTGACCAAAATAGACAGGTGCGGGGCTTAGGGAATTTCTCATATGCAACAAAACGGTTGAAGCTCCTGTTCAGAAAGATGCTCCGAAATCAACTTCTGTCACCTTAGTGATACATTTTGGGATAGTAACTAAAGTTTAAAGCAGAATTTGGGGCACTTTTTAAATTTTCATTTTTGACCAAAATCGACAGGTCCGGGGCTTAGGGAATTTATCATATGCCACAAAATGGTTGAAGCTCCTGTTCAAAAATGATGCTCCGAAATCAACTTGTCACCTTTGTGATACATTTTGGGATTGTAACTAAAGTTTAAAGCAGAAATTGGGGCACTTTTGAAATTTTCATTTTTGACCAAAATTGACAGGTCCGGGGCTTAGGGAATTTCTCATATGCCACAAAATGGTTGAAGCTCCTGTTCAAAAATGATGCTCCGAAATCAACTTTTGTCACCTTAGTAATACATTTTGGGATAGTACCTAAAGTTTAAAGCAGAAATTGGGGCAATTTTGAAATTTTCATTTTTGACCAAAATAGACAGGTCCGGGGCTTAGGGAATTTCTCATATGCCACAAAACGGTTGAAGCTCCTGTTCAGAAAGATGCTCCGAAATCAACTTCTGTCACCTTAGTGATACATTTTGGGATAGTAACTAAAGTTTAAAGCAGAATTTGGGGCATTTTTGAAATTTTCATTTTTGACCAAAATCGACAGGTCCGGGGCTTAGGGAATTTCTCATATGCAACAAAACGGTTGAAGCTCCTGTTCAGAAAGATGCTCCGAAATCAACTTCTGTCACCTTAGTTATACATTTTGGGATAGTATTTAAAGTTTAAAGCAGAAATTGGGGCACTTTTTAAATTTTCATTTTTGACCAAAATCGACAGGTCCGGGGCTTAGGGAATTTGTCATATGCCACAAAATGGTTGAAGCTCCTGTTCAGAAAGATGCTCCGAAATCAACTTCTGTCACCTTAGTGATACATTTTGGGATAGTAACTAAAGTTTAAAGCAGAAATTGGGGCACTTTTGAAATTTTCATTTTTGACCAAAATTGACAGGTCCGGGGCTTATGGAATTTCTCATATGCCACAAAATGGTTGAAGCTCCTGTTCAGAAAGATGCTCCGAAATCAACTTCTGTCACCTTAGTTATACATTTTGGGATAGTATTTAAAGTTTAAAGCAGAAATTGGGGCACTTTTTAAATTTTCATTTTTTGACCAAAATCGACAGGTCCGGGGCTTATGGAATTTCTCATATGCCACAAAACGGTTGAAGCTCCTGTTCAGAATGATGCTCCGAAATCAACTTCTGTCACCTTAGTTATACATTTTGGGATAGTATTTAAAGTTTAAAGCAGAAATTGGGGCACTTTTTAAATTTTCATTTTTGACCAAAATCGACAGGTCCGGGGCTTAGGGAATTTATCATATGCCACAAAATGGTTGAAGCTCCTGTTCAGAAAGATGCTCCGAAATCAACTTCTGTCACCTTAGTGATACATTTTGGGATAGTACCTAAAGTTTGAAGCAGAAATTGGGGCACTTTTGAAATTTTCACTTTTGACCAAAATTGACAGGTCCGGGGCTTAGGGAATTTATCATATGCCACAAAATGGTTGAAGCTCCTGTTCAAAAATGATGCTCCGAAATCAACTTGTCACCTTTGTGATACATTTTGGGATAGTAACTAAAGTTTAAAGCAGAAATTGGGGCACTTTTGAAATTTTCATTTTTGACCAAAATTGACAGGTCCGGGGCTTATGGAATTTCTCATATGCCACAAAATGGTTGAAGCTCCTGTTCAGAAAGATGCTCCGAAATCAACTTCTGTCACCTTAGTGATACATTTTGGGATAGTACTTAAAGTTTAAAGCAGAAATTGGGGCACTTTTGACATTTTCATTTTTGACCAAAATCGACAGGTCCGGGGCTTATGGAATTTCTCATATGCCACAAAATGGTTGAAGCTCCTGTTCAGAAAGATGCTCCGAAATCAACTTCTGTCACCTTAGTTATACATTTTGGGATAGTATTTGAAGTTTAAAGCAGAAATTTGGGCACTTTTTAAATTTTCATTTTTGACCAAAATCGACAGGTCCGGGGCTTAGGGAATTTATCATATGCCACAAAATGGTTGAAGCTCCTGTTCAGAAAGATGCTCCGAAATCAACTTCTGTCACCTTATTGATACATTTTGGGATAGTACCTAAAGTTTAAAGCAGAAATTGGGGCACTTTTTAAATTTTCATTTTTGACCAAAATCGACAGGTCCGGGGCTTAGGGAATTTATCATATGCCACAAAATGGTTGAAGCTCCTGTTCAAAAATGATGCTCCGAAATCAACTTGTCACCTTTGTGATACATTTTGGGATAGTAACTAAAGTTTAAAGCAGAAATTGGGGCACTTTTGAAATTTTCATTTTTGACCAAAATTGACAGGTCCGGGGCTTATGGAATTTCTCATATGCCACAAAATGGTTGAAGCTCCTGTTCAGAAAGATGCTCCGTAATCAACTTCTGTCACCTTAGTTATACATTTTGGGATAGTATTTAAAGTTTAAAGCAGAAATTGGGGCACTTTTTAAATTTTCATTTTTTGACCAAAATCGACAGGTCCGGGGCTTATGGAATTTCTCATATGCCACAAAACGGTTGAAGCTCCTGTTCAGAAAGATGCTCCGAAATCAACTTCTGTCACCTTAGTTATACATTTTGGGATAGTATTTAAAGTTTAAAGCAGAAATTGGGGCACTTTTTAAATTTTCATTTTTGACCAAAATCGACAGGTCCGGGGCTTAGGGAATTTATCATATGCCACAAAATGGTTGAAGCTCCTGTTCAGAAAGATGCTCCGAAATCAACTTCTGTCACCTTAGTGATACATTTTGGGATAGTACCTAAAGTTTGAAGCAGAAATTGGGGCACTTTTGAAATTTTCATTTTTGACCAAAATTGACAGGTCCGGGGCTTAGGGAATTTATCATATTCCACAAAATGGTTGAAGCTCCTGTTCAAAAATGATGCTCCGAAATCAACTTTTGTCACCTTAGTAATACATTTTGGGATAGTACCTAAAGTTTAAAGCAGAAATTGGGGCAATTTTGAAATTTTCATTTTTGACCAAAATAGACTGGTCCGGGGCTTAGGGAATTTCTCATATGCCACAAAACGGTTGAAGCTCCTGTTCAGAAAGATGCTCCGAAATCAACTTCTGTCACCTTAGTGATACATTTTGGGATAGTAACTAAAGTTTAAAGCAGAATTTGGGGCATTTTTGAAATTTTCATTTTTGACCAAAATCGACAGGTCCGGGGCTTAGGGAATTTCTCATATGCAACAAAACGGTTGAAGCTCCTGTTCAGAAAGATGCTCCGAAATCAACTTCTGTCACCTTAGTTATACATTTTGGGATAGTATTTAAAGTTTAAAGCAGAAATTGGGGCACTTTTTAAATTTTCATTTTTGACCAAAATCGACAGGTCCGGGGCTTAGGGAATTTGTCATATGCCACAAAATGGTTGAAGCTCCTGTTCAGAAAGATGCTCCGAAATCAACTTCTGTCACCTTAGTGATACATTTTGGGATAGTAACTAAAGTTTAAAGCAGAAATTGGGGCACTTTTGAAATTTTCATTTTTTGACCAAAATTGACAGGTCCGGGGCTTATGGAATTTCTCATATGCCACAAAATGGTTGAAGCTCCTGTTCAGAAAGATGCTCCGAAATCAACTTCTGTCACCTTAGTTATACATTTTGGGATAGTATTTAAAGTTTAAAGCAGAAATTGGGGCACTTTTTAAATTTTCATTTTTTGACCAAAATCGACAGGTCCGGGGCTTATGGAATTTCTCATATGCCACAAAACGGTTGAAGCTCCTGTTCAGAATGATGCTCCGAAATCAACTTCTGTCACCTTAGTTATACATTTTGGGATAGTATTTAAAGTTTAAAGCAGAAATTGGGGCACTTTTTAAATTTTCATTTTTGACCAAAATCGACAGGTCCGGGGCTTAGGGAATTTATCATATGCCACAAAATGGTTGAAGCTCCTGTTCAGAAAGATGCTCCGAAATCAACTTCTGTCACCTTAGTGATACATTTTGGGATAGTACCTAAAGTTTGAAGCAGAAATTGGGGCACTTTTGAAATTTTCACTTTTGACCAAAATTGACAGGTCCGGGGCTTAGGGAATTTATCATATGCCACAAAATGGTTGAAGCTCCTGTTCAAAAATGATGCTCCGAAATCAACTTGTCACCTTTGTGATACATTTTGGGATAGTAACTAAAGTTTAAAGCAGAAATTGGGGCACTTTTGAAATTTTCATTTTTGACCAAAATTGACAGGTCCGGGGCTTATGGAATTTCTCATATGCCACAAAATGGTTGAAGCTCCTGTTCAGAAAGATGCTCCGAAATCAACTTCTGTCACCTTAGTGATACATTTTGGGATAGTACTTAAAGTTTAAAGCAGAAATTGGGGCACTTTTGACATTTTCATTTTTGACCAAAATCGACAGGTCCGGGGCTTATGGAATTTCTCATATGCCACAAAATGGTTGAAGCTCCTGTTCAGAAAGATGCTCCGAAATCAACTTCTGTCACCTTAGTTATACATTTTGGGATAGTATTTGAAGTTTAAAGCAGAAATTTGGGCACTTTTTAAATTTTCATTTTTGACCAAAATCGACAGGTCCGGGGCTTAGGGAATTTATCATATGCCACAAAATGGTTGAAGCTCCTGTTCAGAAAGATGCTCCGAAATCAACTTCTGTCACCTTATTGATACATTTTGGGATAGTACCTAAAGTTTAAAGCAGAAATTGGGGCACTTTTTAAATTTTCATTTTTGACCAAAATCGACAGGTCCGGGGCTTAGGGAATTTATCATATGCCACAAAATGGTTGAAGCTCCTGTTCAAAAATGATGCTCCGAAATCAACTTGTCACCTTTGTGATACATTTTGGGATAGTAACTAAAGTTTAAAGCAGAAATTGGGGCACTTTTGAAATTTTCATTTTTGACCAAAATTGACAGGTCCGGGGCTTATGGAATTTCTCATATGCCACAAAATGGTTGAAGCTCCTGTTCAGAAAGATGCTCCGTAATCAACTTCTGTCACCTTAGTTATACATTTTGGGATAGTATTTAAAGTTTAAAGCAGAAATTGGGGCACTTTTTAAATTTTCATTTTTTGACCAAAATCGACAGGTCCGGGGCTTATGGAATTTCTCATATGCCACAAAACGGTTGAAGCTCCTGTTCAGAAAGATGCTCCGAAATCAACTTCTGTCACCTTAGTGATACATTTTGGGATAGTACTTAAAGTTTAAAGCAGAAATTGGGGCACTATTGAAATTTTCATTTTTGACCAAAATCGACAGGTCCGGGGCTTAGGGAATTTCTCATATGCCACAAAATGGTTGAAGCTCCTGTTCAAAAATGATGCTCCGAAATCAACTTCTGTCACCTTAGTGATACATTTTGGGATAATACCTAAAGTTTAAAGCAGAAATTGGGGCACTTTTGAAATTTTCATTTTTGACCAAAATAGACAGGTCCGGGGCTTAGGGAATTTCTCATATGCAACAAAACGGTTGAAGCTCCTGTTCAGAAAGATGCTCCGAAATCAACTTCTGTCACCTTAGTGAAACATTTTGGGATAGTAACTAAAGTTTAAAGCAGAATTTGGGGCACTTTTTAAATTTTCATTTTTGACCAAAATCGACAGGTCCGGGGCTTAGGGAATTTATCATATGCCACAAAATGGTTGAAGCTCCTGTTCAAAAATGATGCTCCGAAATCAACTTGTCACCTTTGTGATACATTTTGGGATTGTAACTAAAGTTTAAAGCAGAAATTGGGGCACTTTTGAAATTTTCATTTTTGACCAAAATTGACAGGTCCGGGGCTTAGGGAATTTCTCATATGCCACAAAATGGTTGAAGCTCCTGTTCAAAAATGATGCTCCGAAATCAACTTCTGTCACCTTAGTTATACATTTTGGGATAGTAACTAAAGTTTAAAGCAGAATTTGGGGCATTTTTGAAATTTTCATTTTTGACCAAAATCGACAGGTCCGGGGCTTAGGGAATTTCTCATATGCAACAAAACGGTTGAAGCTCCTGTTCAGAAAGATGCTCCGAAATCAACTTCTGTCACCTTAGTTATACATTTTGGGATAGTATTTAAAGTTTAAAGCAGAAATTGGGGCACTTTTTAAATTTTCATTTTTGACCAAAATCGACAGGTCCGGGGCTTAGGGAATTTGTCATATGCCACAAAATGGTTGAAGCTCCTGTTCAGAAAGATGCTCCGAAATCAACTTCTGTCACCTTAGTGATACATTTTGGGATAGTAACTAAAGTTTAAAGCAGAAATTGGGGCACTTTTGAAATTTTCATTTTTGACCAAAATTGACAGGTCCGGGGCTTATGGAATTTCTCATATGCCACAAAATGGTTGAAGCTCCTGTTCAGAAAGATGCTCCGAAATCAACTTCTGTCACCTTAGTTATACATTTTGGGATAGTATTTAAAGTTTAAAGCAGAAATTGGGGCACTTTTTAAATTTTCATTTTTGACCAAAATCGACAGGTCCGGGGCTTAGGGAATTTATCATATGCCACAAAATGGTTGAAGCTCCTGTTCAGAAAGATGCTCCGAAATCAACTTCTGTCACCTTAGTGATACATTTTGGGATAGTACCTAAAGTTTGAAGCAGAAATTGGGGCACTTTTGAAATTTTCACTTTTGACCAAAATCGACAGGTCCGGGGCTTAGGGAATTTATCATATGCCACAAAATGGTTGAAGCTCCTGTTCAAAAATGATGCTCCGAAATCAACTTGTCACCTTTGTGATACATTTTGGGATAGTAACTAAAGTTTAAAGCAGAAATTGGGGCACTTTTGAAATTTTCATTTTTGACCAAAATTGACAGGTCCGGGGCTTATGGAATTTCTCATATGCCACAAAATGGTTGAAGCTCCTGTTCAGAAAGATGCTCCGAAATCAACTTCTGTCACCTTAGTGATACATTTTGGGATAGTACTTAAAGTTTAAAGCAGAAATTGGGGCACTTTTGAAATTTTCATTTTTGACCAAAATCGACAGGCCCGGGGCTTAGGGAATTTCTCATATGCCACAAAACGGTTGAAGCTCCTGTTCAGAAAGATTCTACGAAATCAACTTCTGTCACCTTAGTGATACATTTTGGGATAGTACTTAAAGTTTAAAGCAGAAATTGGGGCACTATTGAAATTTTCATTTTTGACCAAAATCGACAGGTCCGGGGCTTAGGGAATTTCTCATATGCCACAAAATGGTTGAAGCTCCTGTTCAAAAATGATGCTCCGAAATCAACTTCTGTCACCTTAGTGATACATTTTGGGATAGTACCTAAAGTTTAAAGCAGAAATTGGGGCACTTTTGAAATTTTCATTTTTGACCAAAATAGAAAGGTCCGGGGCTTAGGGAATTTCTCATATGCATCAAAACGGTTGAAGCTCCTGTTCAGAAAGATGCTCCGAAATCAACTTCTGTCACCTTAGTGATACATTTTGGGATAGTAACTAAAGTTTAAAGCAGAATTTGGGGCACTTTTTAAATTTTCATTTTTGACCAAAATCGACAGGTCCGGGGCTTAGGGAATTTATCATATGCCACAAAATGGTTGCAGCTCCTGTTCAAAAATGATGCTCCGAAATCAACTTGTCACCTTTGTGATACATTTTGGGATAGTAACTAAAGTTTACAGCAGAAATTGGGGCACTTTTGAAATTTTCATTTTTGACCAAAATTGACAGGTCCGGGGCTTAGGGAATTTCTCATATGCCACAAAATGGTTGAAGCTCCTGTTCAAAAATGATGCTCCGAAATCAACTTCTGTCACCTTAGTAATACATTTTGGGATAGTACCTAAAGTTTAAAGCAGAAATTGGGGCAATTTTGAAATTTTCATTTTTGACCAAAATAGACAGGTCCGGGGCTTAGGGAATTTCTCATATGCCACAAAACGGTTGAAGCTCCTGTTCAGAAAGATGCTCCGAAATCAACTTCTGTCACCTTAGTTATACATTTTGGGATAGTATTTAAAGTTTAAAGCAGAAATTGGGGCACTTTTTAAATTTTCATTTTTGACCAAAATCGACAGGTCCGGGGCTTAGGGAATTTATCATATGCCACAAAATGGTTGAAGCTCCTGTTCAGAAAGATGCTCCGAAATCAACTTCTGTCACCTTAGTGATACATTTTGGGATAGTACCTAAAGTATAAAGCAGAAATTGGGGCACTTTTTAAATTTTCATTTTTGACCAAAATCGACAGGTCCGGGGCTTAGGGAATTTATCATATGCCACAAAATGGTTGAAGCTCCTGTTCAAAAATGATGCTCCGAAATCAACTTGTCACCTTTGTGATACATTTTGGGATAGTAACTAAAGTTTAAAGCAGAAATTGAGGCACTTTTGAAATTTTCATTTTTGACCAAAATTGACAGGTCCGGGGCTTATGGAATTTCTCATATGCCACAAAATGGTTGAAGCTCCTGTTCAGAAAGATGCTCCGAAATCAACTTCTGTCACCTTAGTTGATACATTTTGGGATAGTACTTAAAGTTTAAAGCAGAAATTGGGGCACTATTGAAATTTTCATTTTTGACCAAAATCGACAGGTCCGGGGCTTAGGGAATTTCTCATATGCAACAAAACGGTTGAAGCTCCTGTTCAGAAAGATGCTCCGAAATCAACTTCTGTCACCTTAGTGATACATTTTGGGATAGTAACTAAAGTTTAAAGCAGAATTTGGGGCACTTTTTAAATTTTCATTTTTGACCAAAATCGACAGGTCCGGGGCTTAGGGAATTTATCATATGCCACAAAATGGTTGAAGCTCCTGTTCAAAAATGATGCTCCGAAATCAACTTGTCACCTTTGTGATACATTTTGGGATAGTAACTAAAGTTTAAAGCAGAAATTGGGGCACTTTTGAAATTTTCATTTTTGACCAAAATAGACAGGTCCGGGGCTTAGGGAATTTCTCATATGCAACAAAACGGTTGAAGCTCCTGTTCAAAAGATGCTCCGAATTCAACTTCTGTCACCTTAGTGATACATTTTGGGATAGTAACTAAAGTTTAAAGCAGAATTTGGGGCACTTTTTAAATTTTCATTTTTGACCAAAATCGACAGGTCCGGGGCTTAGGGAATTTATCATATGCCACAAAATGGTTGAAGCTCCTGTTCAAAAATGATGCTCCGAAATCAACTTGTCACCTTTGTGATACATTTTGGGATAGTAACTAAAGTTTAAAGCAGAAATTGGGGCACTTTTGAAATTTTCATTTTTGACCAAAATTGACAGGTCCGGGGCTTATGGAATTTCTCATATGCCACAAAATGGTTGAAGCTCCTGTTCAGAAAGATGCTCCGAAATCAACTTCTGTCACCTTAGTGATACATTTTGGGATAGTACTTAAAGTTTAAAGCAGAAATTGGGGCACTTTTGAAATTTTCATTTTTGACCAAAATCGACAGGCCCGGGGTTAGGGAATTTCTCATATGCCACAAAACGGTTGAAGCTCCTGTTCAGAAAGATGCTCCGAAATCAACTTCTGTCACCTTAGTGATACATTTTGGGATAGTAACTAAAGTTTAAAGCAGAATTTGGGGCATTTTTGAAATTTTCATTTTTGACCAAAATCGACAGGTCCGGGGCTTAGGGAATTTCTCATATGCAACAAAACGGTTGAAGCTCCTGTTCAGAAAGATGCTCCGAAATCAACTTCTGTCACCTTAGTGATACATTTTGGGATAGTACTTAAAGTTTAAAGCAGAAATTGGGGCACTATTGAAATTTTCATTTTTGACCAAAATCGACAGGTCCGGGGCTTAGGGAATTTATCATATGCCACAAAATAGTTGAAGCTCCTGTTCAAAAATGATGCTCCGAAATCAACTTCTGTCACATTTGTGATACATTTTGGGATAGTAACTAAAGTTTAAAGCAGAAATTGGGGCACTTTTGACATTTTCATTTTTGACCAAAATCGACAGGTCCGGGGCTTATGGAATTTCTCATATGCCACAAAACGGTTGAAGCTCCTGTTCAGAAAGATGCTCCGAAATCAACTTCTGTCACCTTAGTTATACATTTTGGGATAGTATTAAAAGTTTAAAGCAGAAATTGGGGCACTTTTTAAATTTTCATTTTTGACCAAAATCGACAGGACCGGGGCTTAGGGAATTTATCATATGCCACAAAATGGTTGAAGCTCCTGTTCAGAAAGATGCTCCGAAATCAACTTCTGTCACCTTAGTGATACATTTTGGGATAGTACCTAAAGTTTGAAGCAGAAATTGGGGCACTTTTGAAATTTTCACTTTTGACCAAAATCGACAGGTCCGGGGCTTAGGGAATTTATCATATTCCACAAAATGGTTGAAGCTCCTGTTCAAAAATGATGCTCCGAAATCAACTTGTCACCTTTGTGATACATTTTGGGATAGTAACTAAAGTTTAAAGCAGAAATTGGGGCACTTTTGAAATTTTCATTTTTGACCAAAATTGACAGGTCCGGGGCTTATAAAATTTCTCATATGCCACAAAATGGTTGAAGCTCCTGTTCAGAAAGATGCTCCGAAATCAACTTCTGTCACCTTAGTGATACATTTTGGGATAGTACTTAAAGTTTAAAGCAGAAATTGGGGCACTTTTGAAATTTTCATTTTTGACCAAAATCGACAGGCCCGGGGCTTAGGGAATTTCTCATATGCCACAAAACGGTTGAAGCTCCTGTTCAGAAAGATGCTCCGAAATCAACTTCTGTCACCTTAGTGATACATTTTGGGATAGTACTTAAAGTTTAAAGCAGAAATTGGGGCACTATTGAAATTTTCATTTTTGACCAAAATCGACAGGTCCGGGGCTTAGGGAATTTCTCATATGCCACAAAATGGTTGAAGCTCCTGTTCAAAAATGATGCTCCGAAATCAACTTCTGTCACCTTAGTGATACATTTTGGGATAGTACCTAAAGTTTAAAGCAGAAATTGGGGCACTTTTGAAATTTTCATTTTTGACCAAAATAGAAAGGTCCGGGGCTTAGGGAATTTCTCATATGCATCAAAACGGTTGAAGCTCCTGTTCAGAAAGATGCTCCGAAATCAACTTCTGTCACCTTAGTGATACATTTTGGGATAGTAACTAAAGTTTAAAGCAGAATTTGGGGCACTTTTTAAATTTTCATTTTTGACCAAAATCGACAGGTCCGGGGCTTAGGGAATTTATCATATGCCACAAAATGGTTGCAGCTCCTGTTCAAAAATGATGCTCCGAAATCAACTTGTCACCTTTGTGATACATTTTGGGATAGTAACTAAAGTTTACAGCAGAAATTGGGGCACTTTTGAAATTTTCATTTTTGACCAAAATTGACAGGTCCGGGGCTTAGGGAATTTCTCATATGCCACAAAATGGTTGAAGCTCCTGTTCAAAAATGTTGCTCCGAAATCAACTTCTGTCACCTTAGTAATACATTTTGGGATAGTACCTAAAGTTTAAAGCAGAAATTGGGGCAATTTTGAAATTTTCATTTTTGACCAAAATAGACAGGTCCGGGGCTTAGGGAATTTCTCATATGCCACAAAACGGTTGAAGCTCCTGTTCAGAAAGATGCTCCGAAATCAACTTCTGTCACCTTAGTTATACATTTTGGGATAGTATTTAAAGTTTAAAGCAGAAATTGGGGCACTTTTTAAATTTTCATTTTTGACCAAAATCGACAGGTCCGGGGCTTAGGGAATTTATCATATGCCACAAAATGGTTGAAGCTCCTGTTCAGAAAGATGCTCCGAAATCAACTTCTGTCACCTTAGTGATACATTTTGGGATAGTACCTAAAGTATAAAGCAGAAATTGGGGCACTTTTTAAATTTTCATTTTTGACCAAAATCGACAGGTCCGGGGCTTAGGGAATTTATCATATGCCACAAAATGGTTGAAGCTCCTGTTCAAAAATGATGCTCCGAAATCAACTTGTCACCTTTGTGATACATTTTGGGATAGTAACTAAAGTTTAAAGCAGAAATTGAGGCACTTTTGAAATTTTCATTTTTGACCAAAATTGACAGGTCCGGGGCTTATGGAATTTCTCATATGCCACAAAATGGTTGAAGCTCCTGTTCAGAAAGATGCTCCGAAATCAACTTCTGTCACCTTAGTTGATACATTTTGGGATAGTACTTAAAGTTTAAAGCAGAAATTGGGGCACTATTGAAATTTTCATTTTTGACCAAAATCGACAGGTCCGGGGCTTAGGGAATTTCTCATATGCAACAAAACGGTTGAAGCTCCTGTTCAGAAAGATGCTCCGAAATCAACTTCTGTCACCTTAGTGATACATTTTGGGATAGTAACTAAAGTTTAAAGCAGAATTTGGGGCACTTTTTAAATTTTCATTTTTGACCAAAATCGACAGGTCCGGGGCTTAGGGAATTTATCATATGCCACAAAATGGTTGAAGCTCCTGTTCAAAAATGATGCTCCGAAATCAACTTGTCACCTTTGTGATACATTTTGGGATAGTAACTAAAGTTTAAAGCAGAAATTGGGGCACTTTTGAAATTTTCATTTTTGACCAAAATAGACAGGTCCGGGGCTTAGGGAATTTCTCATATGCAGCAAAACGGTTGAAGCTCCTGTTCAAAAGATGCTCCGAATTCAACTTCTGTCACCTTAGTGATACATTTTGGGATAGTAACTAAAGTTTAAAGCAGAATTTGGGGCACTTTTTAAATTTTCATTTTTGACCAAAATCGACAGGTCCGGGGCTTAGGGAATTTATCATATGCCACAAAATGGTTGAAGCTCCTGTTCAAAAATGATGCTCCGAAATCAACTTGTCACCTTTGTGATACATTTTGGGATAGTAACTAAAGTTTAAAGCAGAAATTGGGGCACTTTTGAAATTTTCATTTTTGACCAAAATTGACAGGTCCGGGGCTTATGGAATTTCTCATATGCCACAAAATGGTTGAAGCTCCTGTTCAGAAAGATGCTCCGAAATCAACTTCTGTCACCTTAGTGATACATTTTGGGATAGTACTTAAAGTTTAAAGCAGAAATTGGGGCACTTTTGAAATTTTCATTTTTGACCAAAATCGACAGGCCCGGGGTTAGGGAATTTCTCATATGCCACAAAACGGTTGAAGCTCCTGTTCAGAAAGATGCTCCGAAATCAACTTCTGTCACCTTAGTGATACATTTTGGGATAGTAACTAAAGTTTAAAGCAGAATTTGGGGCATTTTTGAAATTTTCATTTTTGACCAAAATCGACAGGTCCGGGGCTTAGGGAATTTCTCATATGCAACAAAACGGTTGAAGCTCCTGTTCAGAAAGATGCTCCGAAATCAACTTCTGTCACCTTAGTGATACATTTTGGGATAGTACTTAAAGTTTAAAGCAGAAATTGGGGCACTATTGAAATTTTCATTTTTGACCAAAATCGACAGGTCCGGGGCTTAGGGAATTTATCATATGCCACAAAATAGTTGAAGCTCCTGTTCAAAAATGATGCTCCGAAATCAACTTCTGTCACATTTGTGATACATTTTGGGATAGTAACTAAAGTTTAAAGCAGAAATTGGGGCACTTTTGACATTTTCATTTTTGACCAAAATCGACAGGTCCGGGGCTTATGGAATTTCTCATATGCCACAAAACGGTTGAAGCTCCTGTTCAGAAAGATGCTCCGAAATCAACTTCTGTCACCTTAGTTATACATTTTGGGATAGTATTAAAAGTTTAAAGCAGAAATTGGGGCACTTTTTAAATTTTCATTTTTGACCAAAATCGACAGGACCGGGGCTTAGGGAATTTATCATATGCCACAAAATGGTTGAAGCTCCTGTTCAGAAAGATGCTCCGAAATCAACTTCTGTCACCTTAGTGATACATTTTGGGATAGTACCTAAAGTTTGAAGCAGAAATTGGGGCACTTTTGAAATTTTCACTTTTGACCAAAATCGACAGGTCCGGGGCTTAGGGAATTTATCATATTCCACAAAATGGTTGAAGCTCCTGTTCAAAAATGATGCTCCGAAATCAACTTGTCACCTTTGTGATACATTTTGGGATAGTAACTAAAGTTTAAAGCAGAAATTGGGGCACTTTTGAAATTTTCATTTTTGACCAAAATTGACAGGTCCGGGGCTTATAAAATTTCTCATATGCCACAAAATGGTTGAAGCTCCTGTTCAGAAAGATGCTCCGAAATCAACTTCTGTCACCTTAGTGATACATTTTGGGATAGTACTTAAAGTTTAAAGCAGAAATTGGGGCACTTTTTAAATTTTCATTTTTGACCAAAATCGACAGGTCCGGGGCTTAGGGAATTTATCATATGCCACAAAATGGTTGAAGCTCCTGTTCAGAAAGATGCTCCGAAATCAACTTCTGTCACCTTAGTGATACATTTTGGGATAGTACCTAAAGTATAAAGCAGAAATTGGGGCACTTTTTAAATTTTCATTTTTGACCAAAATCGACAGGTCCGGGGCTTAGGGAATTTATCATATGCCACAAAATGGTTGAAGCTCCTGTTCAAAAATGATGCTCCGAAATCAACTTGTCACCTTTGTGATACATTTTGGGATAGTAACTAAAGTTTAAAGCAGAAATTGAGGCACTTTTGAAATTTTCATTTTTGACCAAAATTGACAGGTCCGGGGCTTATGGAATTTCTCATATGCCACAAAATGGTTGAAGCTCCTGTTCAGAAAGATGCTCCGAAATCAACTTCTGTCACCTTAGTTGATACATTTTGGGATAGTACTTAAAGTTTAAAGCAGAAATTGGGGCACTATTGAAATTTTCATTTTTGACCAAAATCGACAGGTCCGGGGCTTAGGGAATTTCTCATATGCAACAAAACGGTTGAAGCTCCTGTTCAGAAAGATGCTCCGAAATCAACTTCTGTCACCTTAGTGATACATTTTGGGATAGTAACTAAAGTTTAAAGCAGAATTTGGGGCACTTTTTAAATTTTCATTTTTGACCAAAATCGACAGGTCCGGGGCTTAGGGAATTTATCATATGCCACAAAATGGTTGAAGCTCCTGTTCAAAAATGATGCTCCGAAATCAACTTGTCACCTTTGTGATACATTTTGGGATAGTAACTAAAGTTTAAAGCAGAAATTGGGGCACTTTTGAAATTTTCATTTTTGACCAAAATAGACAGGTCCGGGGCTTAGGGAATTTCTCATATGCAACAAAACGGTTGAAGCTCCTGTTCAAAAGATGCTCCGAATTCAACTTCTGTCACCTTAGTGATACATTTTGGGATAGTAACTAAAGTTTAAAGCAGAATTTGGGGCACTTTTTAAATTTTCATTTTTGACCAAAATCGACAGGTCCGGGGCTTAGGGAATTTATCATATGCCACAAAATGGTTGAAGCTCCTGTTCAAAAATGATGCTCCGAAATCAACTTGTCACCTTTGTGATACATTTTGGGATAGTAACTAAAGTTTAAAGCAGAAATTGGGGCACTTTTGAAATTTTCATTTTTGACCAAAATTGACAGGTCCGGGGCTTATGGAATTTCTCATATGCCACAAAATGGTTGAAGCTCCTGTTCAGAAAGATGCTCCGAAATCAACTTCTGTCACCTTAGTGATACATTTTGGGATAGTACTTAAAGTTTAAAGCAGAAATTGGGGCACTTTTGAAATTTTCATTTTTGACCAAAATCGACAGGCCCGGGGTTAGGGAATTTCTCATATGCCACAAAACGGTTGAAGCTCCTGTTCAGAAAGATGCTCCGAAATCAACTTCTGTCACCTTAGTGATACATTTTGGGATAGTAACTAAAGTTTAAAGCAGAATTTGGGGCATTTTTGAAATTTTCATTTTTGACCAAAATCGACAGGTCCGGGGCTTAGGGAATTTCTCATATGCAACAAAACGGTTGAAGCTCCTGTTCAGAAAGATGCTCCGAAATCAACTTCTGTCACCTTAGTGATACATTTTGGGATAGTACTTAAAGTTTAAAGCAGAAATTGGGGCACTATTGAAATTTTCATTTTTGACCAAAATCGACAGGTCCGGGGCTTAGGGAATTTATCATATGCCACAAAATAGTTGAAGCTCCTGTTCAAAAATGATGCTCCGAAATCAACTTCTGTCACATTTGTGATACATTTTGGGATAGTAACTAAAGTTTAAAGCAGAAATTGGGGCACTTTTGACATTTTCATTTTTGACCAAAATCGACAGGTCCGGGGCTTATGGAATTTCTCATATGCCACAAAACGGTTGAAGCTCCTGTTCAGAAAGATGCTCCGAAATCAACTTCTGTCACCTTAGTTATACATTTTGGGATAGTATTAAAAGTTTAAAGCAGAAATTGGGGCACTTTTTAAATTTTCATTTTTGACCAAAATCGACAGGACCGGGGCTTAGGGAATTTATCATATGCCACAAAATGGTTGAAGCTCCTGTTCAGAAAGATGCTCCGAAATCAACTTCTGTCACCTTAGTGATACATTTTGGGATAGTACCTAAAGTTTGAAGCAGAAATTGGGGCACTTTTGAAATTTTCACTTTTGACCAAAATCGACAGGTCCGGGGCTTAGGGAATTTATCATATTCCACAAAATGGTTGAAGCTCCTGTTCAAAAATGATGCTCCGAAATCAACTTGTCACCTTTGTGATACATTTTGGGATAGTAACTAAAGTTTAAAGCAGAAATTGGGGCACTTTTGAAATTTTCATTTTTGACCAAAATTGACAGGTCCGGGGCTTATAAAATTTCTCATATGCCACAAAATGGTTGAAGCTCCTGTTCAGAAAGATGCTCCGAAATCAACTTCTGTCACCTTAGTGATACATTTTGGGATAGTACTTAAAGTTTAAAGCAGAAATTGGGGCACTTTTGAAATTTTCATTTTTGACCAAAATTGACAGGTCCGGGGCTTATAAAATTTCTCATATGCCACAAAATGGTTGAAGCTCCTGTTCAGAAAGATGCTCCGAAATCAACTTCTGTCACCTTAGTGATACATTTTGGGATAGTACTTAAAGTTTAAAGCAGAAATTGGGGCACTATTGAAATTTTCATTTTTGACCAAAATCGACAGGTCCGGGGCTTAGGGAATTTCTCATATGCCACAAAATGGTTGAAGCTCCTGTTCAAAAATGATGCTCCGAAATCAACTTCTGTCACCTTAGTGATACATTTTGGGATAGTACCTAAAGTTTAAAGCAGAAATTGGGGCACTTTTGAAATTTTCATTTTTGACCAAAATAGAAAGGTCCGGGGCTTAGGGAATTTCTCATATGCATCAAAACGGTTGAAGCTCCTGTTCAGAAAGATGCTCCGAAATCAACTTCTGTCACCTTAGTGATACATTTTGGGATAGTAACTAAAGTTTAAAGCAGAATTTGGGGCACTTTTTAAATTTTCATTTTTGACCAAAATCGACAGGTCCGGGGCTTAGGGAATTTATCATATGCCACAAAATGGTTGCAGCTCCTGTTCAAAAATGATGCTCCGAAATCAACTTGTCACCTTTGTGATACATTTTGGGATAGTAACTAAAGTTTACAGCAGAAATTGGGGCACTTTTGAAATTTTCATTTTTGACCAAAATTGACAGGTCCGGGGCTTAGGGAATTTCTCATATGCCACAAAATGGTTGAAGCTCCTGTTCAAAAATGATGCTCCGAAATCAACTTCTGTCACCTTAGTAATACATTTTGGGATAGTACCTAAAGTTTAAAGCAGAAATTGGGGCAATTTTGAAATTTTCATTTTTGACCAAAATAGACAGGTCCGGGGCTTAGGGAATTTCTCATATGCCACAAAACGGTTGAAGCTCCTGTTCAGAAAGATGCTCCGAAATCAACTTCTGTCACCTTAGTTATACATTTTGGGATAGTATTTAAAGTTTAAAGCAGAAATTGGGGCACTTTTTAAATTTTCATTTTTGACCAAAATCGACAGGTCCGGGGCTTAGGGAATTTATCATATGCCACAAAATGGTTGAAGCTCCTGTTCAGAAAGATGCTCCGAAATCAACTTCTGTCACCTTAGTGATACATTTTGGGATAGTACCTAAAGTATAAAGCAGAAATTGGGGCACTTTTTAAATTTTCATTTTTGACCAAAATCGACAGGTCCGGGGCTTAGGGAATTTATCATATGCCACAAAATGGTTGAAGCTCCTGTTCAAAAATGATGCTCCGAAATCAACTTGTCACCTTTGTGATACATTTTGGGATAGTAACTAAAGTTTAAAGCAGAAATTGAGGCACTTTTGAAATTTTCATTTTTGACCAAAATTGACAGGTCCGGGGCTTATGGAATTTCTCATATGCCACAAAATGGTTGAAGCTCCTGTTCAGAAAGATGCTCCGAAATCAACTTCTGTCACCTTAGTTGATACATTTTGGGATAGTACTTAAAGTTTAAAGCAGAAATTGGGGCACTATTGAAATTTTCATTTTTGACCAAAATCGACAGGTCCGGGGCTTAGGGAATTTCTCATATGCAACAAAACGGTTGAAGCTCCTGTTCAGAAAGATGCTCCGAAATCAACTTCTGTCACCTTAGTGATACATTTTGGGATAGTAACTAAAGTTTAAAGCAGAATTTGGGGCACTTTTTAAATTTTCATTTTTGACCAAAATCGACAGGTCCGGGGCTTAGGGAATTTATCATATGCCACAAAATGGTTGAAGCTCCTGTTCAAAAATGATGCTCCGAAATCAACTTGTCACCTTTGTGATACATTTTGGGATAGTAACTAAAGTTTAAAGCAGAAATTGGGGCACTTTTGAAATTTTCATTTTTGACCAAAATAGACAGGTCCGGGGCTTAGGGAATTTCTCATATGCAACAAAACGGTTGAAGCTCCTGTTCAAAAGATGCTCCGAATTCAACTTCTGTCACCTTAGTGATACATTTTGGGATAGTAACTAAAGTTTAAAGCAGAATTTGGGGCACTTTTTAAATTTTCATTTTTGACCAAAATCGACAGGTCCGGGGCTTAGGGAATTTATCATATGCCACAAAATGGTTGAAGCTCCTGTTCAAAAATGATGCTCCGAAATCAACTTGTCACCTTTGTGATACATTTTGGGATAGTAACTAAAGTTTAAAGCAGAAATTGGGGCACTTTTGAAATTTTCATTTTTGACCAAAATTGACAGGTCCGGGGCTTATGGAATTTCTCATATGCCACAAAATGGTTGAAGCTCCTGTTCAGAAAGATGCTCCGAAATCAACTTCTGTCACCTTAGTGATACATTTTGGGATAGTACTTAAAGTTTAAAGCAGAAATTGGGGCACTTTTGAAATTTTCATTTTTGACCAAAATCGACAGGCCCGGGGTTAGGGAATTTCTCATATGCCACAAAACGGTTGAAGCTCCTGTTCAGAAAGATGCTCCGAAATCAACTTCTGTCACCTTAGTGATACATTTTGGGATAGTAACTAAAGTTTAAAGCAGAATTTGGGGCATTTTTGAAATTTTCATTTTTGACCAAAATCGACAGGTCCGGGGCTTAGGGAATTTCTCATATGCAACAAAACGGTTGAAGCTCCTGTTCAGAAAGATGCTCCGAAATCAACTTCTGTCACCTTAGTGATACATTTTGGGATAGTACTTAAAGTTTAAAGCAGAAATTGGGGCACTATTGAAATTTTCATTTTTGACCAAAATCGACAGGTCCGGGGCTTAGGGAATTTATCATATGCCACAAAATAGTTGAAGCTCCTGTTCAAAAATGATGCTCCGAAATCAACTTCTGTCACATTTGTGATACATTTTGGGATAGTAACTAAAGTTTAAAGCAGAAATTGGGGCACTTTTGACATTTTCATTTTTGACCAAAATCGACAGGTCCGGGGCTTATGGAATTTCTCATATGCCACAAAACGGTTGAAGCTCCTGTTCAGAAAGATGCTCCGAAATCAACTTCTGTCACCTTAGTTATACATTTTGGGATAGTATTAAAAGTTTAAAGCAGAAATTGGGGCACTTTTTAAATTTTCATTTTTGACCAAAATCGACAGGACCGGGGCTTAGGGAATTTATCATATGCCACAAAATGGTTGAAGCTCCTGTTCAGAAAGATGCTCCGAAATCAACTTCTGTCACCTTAGTGATACATTTTGGGATAGTACCTAAAGTTTGAAGCAGAAATTGGGGCACTTTTGAAATTTTCACTTTTGACCAAAATCGACAGGTCCGGGGCTTAGGGAATTTATCATATTCCACAAAATGGTTGAAGCTCCTGTTCAAAAATGATGCTCCGAAATCAACTTGTCACCTTTGTGATACATTTTGGGATAGTAACTAAAGTTTAAAGCAGAAATTGGGGCACTTTTGAAATTTTCATTTTTGACCAAAATTGACAGGTCCGGGGCTTATAAAATTTCTCATATGCCACAAAATGGTTGAAGCTCCTGTTCAGAAAGATGCTCCGAAATCAACTTCTGTCACCTTAGTGATACATTTTGGGATAGTACTTAAAGTTTAAAGCAGAAATTGGGGCACTTTTGAAATTTTCATTTTTGACCAAAATCGACAGGCCCGGGGCTTAGGGAATTTCTCATATGCCACAAAACGGTTGAAGCTCCTGTTCAGAAAGATGCTCCGAAATCAACTTCTGTCACCTTAGTGATACATTTTGGGATAGTACTTAAAGTTTAAAGCAGAAATTGGGGCACTATTGAAATTTTCATTTTTGACCAAAATCGACAGGTCCGGGGCTTAGGGAATTTCTCATATGCCACAAAATGGTTGAAGCTCCTGTTCAAAAATGATGCTCCGAAATCAACTTCTGTCACCTTAGTGATACATTTTGGGATAATACCTAAAGTTTAAAGCAGAAATTGGGGCACTTTTGAAATTTTCATTTTTGACCAAAATAGACAGGTCCGGGGCTTAGGGAATTTCTCATATGCAACAAAACGGTTGAAGCTCCTGTTCAGAAAGATGCTCCGAAATCAACTTCTGTCACCTTAGTGAAACATTTTGGGATAGTAACTAAAGTTTAAAGCAGAATTTGGGGCACTTTTTAAATTTTCATTTTTGACCAAAATCGACAGGTCCGGGGCTTAGGGAATTTATCATATGCCACAAAATGGTTGAAGCTCCTGTTCAAAAATGATGCTCCGAAATCAACTTGTCACCTTTGTGATACATTTTGGGATTGTAACTAAAGTTTAAAGCAGAAATTGGGGCACTTTTGAAATTTTCATTTTTGACCAAAATTGACAGGTCCGGGGCTTAGGGAATTTCTCATATGCCACAAAATGGTTGAAGCTCCTGTTCAAAAATGATGCTCCGAAATCAACTTCTGTCACCTTAGTTATACATTTTGGGATAGTAACTAAAGTTTAAAGCAGAATTTGGGGCATTTTTGAAATTTTCATTTTTGACCAAAATCGACAGGTCCGGGGCTTAGGGAATTTCTCATATGCAACAAAACGGTTGAAGCTCCTGTTCAGAAAGATGCTCCGAAATCAACTTCTGTCACCTTAGTTATACATTTTGGGATAGTATTTAAAGTTTAAAGCAGAAATTGGGGCACTTTTTAAATTTTCATTTTTGACCAAAATCGACAGGTCCGGGGCTTAGGGAATTTGTCATATGCCACAAAATGGTTGAAGCTCCTGTTCAGAAAGATGCTCCGAAATCAACTTCTGTCACCTTAGTGATACATTTTGGGATAGTAACTAAAGTTTAAAGCAGAAATTGGGGCACTTTTGAAATTTTCATTTTTGACCAAAATAGAAAGGTCCGGGGCTTAGGGAATTTCTCATATGCATCAAAACGGTTGAAGCTCCTGTTCAGAAAGATGCTCCGAAATCAACTTCTGTCACCTTAGTGATACATTTTGGGATAGTAACTAAAGTTTAAAGCAGAATTTGGGGCACTTTTTAAATTTTCATTTTTGACCAAAATCGACAGGTCCGGGGCTTAGGGAATTTATCATATGCCACAAAATGGTTGCAGCTCCTGTTCAAAAATGATGCTCCGAAATCAACTTGTCACCTTTGTGATACATTTTGGGATAGTAACTAAAGTTTACAGCAGAAATTGGGGCACTTTTGAAATTTTCATTTTTGACCAAAATTGACAGGTCCGGGGCTTAGGGAATTTCTCATATGCCACAAAATGGTTGAAGCTCCTGTTCAAAAATGATGCTCCGAAATCAACTTCTGTCACCTTAGTAATACATTTTGGGATAGTACCTAAAGTTTAAAGCAGAAATTGGGGCAATTTTGAAATTTTCATTTTTGACCAAAATAGACAGGTCCGGGGCTTAGGGAATTTCTCATATGCCACAAAACGGTTGAAGCTCCTGTTCAGAAAGATGCTCCGAAATCAACTTCTGTCACCTTAGTTATACATTTTGGGATAGTATTTAAAGTTTAAAGCAGAAATTGGGGCACTTTTTAAATTTTCATTTTTGACCAAAATCGACAGGTCCGGGGCTTAGGGAATTTATCATATGCCACAAAATGGTTGAAGCTCCTGTTCAGAAAGATGCTCCGAAATCAACTTCTGTCACCTTAGTGATACATTTTGGGATAGTACCTAAAGTATAAAGCAGAAATTGGGGCACTTTTTAAATTTTCATTTTTGACCAAAATCGACAGGTCCGGGGCTTAGGGAATTTATCATATGCCACAAAATGGTTGAAGCTCCTGTTCAAAAATGATGCTCCGAAATCAACTTGTCACCTTTGTGATACATTTTGGGATAGTAACTAAAGTTTAAAGCAGAAATTGAGGCACTTTTGAAATTTTCATTTTTGACCAAAATTGACAGGTCCGGGGCTTATGGAATTTCTCATATGCCACAAAATGGTTGAAGCTCCTGTTCAGAAAGATGCTCCGAAATCAACTTCTGTCACCTTAGTTGATACATTTTGGGATAGTACTTAAAGTTTAAAGCAGAAATTGGGGCACTATTGAAATTTTCATTTTTGACCAAAATCGACAGGTCCGGGGCTTAGGGAATTTCTCATATGCAACAAAACGGTTGAAGCTCCTGTTCAGAAAGATGCTCCGAAATCAACTTCTGTCACCTTAGTGATACATTTTGGGATAGTAACTAAAGTTTAAAGCAGAATTTGGGGCACTTTTTAAATTTTCATTTTTGACCAAAATCGACAGGTCCGGGGCTTAGGGAATTTATCATATGCCACAAAATGGTTGAAGCTCCTGTTCAAAAATGATGCTCCGAAATCAACTTGTCACCTTTGTGATACATTTTGGGATAGTAACTAAAGTTTAAAGCAGAAATTGGGGCACTTTTGAAATTTTCATTTTTGACCAAAATAGACAGGTCCGGGGCTTAGGGAATTTCTCATATGCAACAAAACGGTTGAAGCTCCTGTTCAAAAGATGCTCCGAATTCAACTTCTGTCACCTTAGTGATACATTTTGGGATAGTAACTAAAGTTTAAAGCAGAATTTGGGGCACTTTTTAAATTTTCATTTTTGACCAAAATCGACAGGTCCGGGGCTTAGGGAATTTATCATATGCCACAAAATGGTTGAAGCTCCTGTTCAAAAATGATGCTCCGAAATCAACTTGTCACCTTTGTGATACATTTTGGGATAGTAACTAAAGTTTAAAGCAGAAATTGGGGCACTTTTGAAATTTTCATTTTTGACCAAAATTGACAGGTCCGGGGCTTATGGAATTTCTCATATGCCACAAAATGGTTGAAGCTCCTGTTCAGAAAGATGCTCCGAAATCAACTTCTGTCACCTTAGTGATACATTTTGGGATAGTACTTAAAGTTTAAAGCAGAAATTGGGGCACTTTTGAAATTTTCATTTTTGACCAAAATCGACAGGCCCGGGGTTAGGGAATTTCTCATATGCCACAAAACGGTTGAAGCTCCTGTTCAGAAAGATGCTCCGAAATCAACTTCTGTCACCTTAGTGATACATTTTGGGATAGTAACTAAAGTTTAAAGCAGAATTTGGGGCATTTTTGAAATTTTCATTTTTGACCAAAATCGACAGGTCCGGGGCTTAGGGAATTTCTCATATGCAACAAAACGGTTGAAGCTCCTGTTCAGAAAGATGCTCCGAAATCAACTTCTGTCACCTTAGTGATACATTTTGGGATAGTACTTAAAGTTTAAAGCAGAAATTGGGGCACTATTGAAATTTTCATTTTTGACCAAAATCGACAGGTCCGGGGCTTAGGGAATTTATCATATGCCACAAAATAGTTGAAGCTCCTGTTCAAAAATGATGCTCCGAAATCAACTTCTGTCACATTTGTGATACATTTTGGGATAGTAACTAAAGTTTAAAGCAGAAATTGGGGCACTTTTGACATTTTCATTTTTGACCAAAATCGACAGGTCCGGGGCTTATGGAATTTCTCATATGCCACAAAACGGTTGAAGCTCCTGTTCAGAAAGATGCTCCGAAATCAACTTCTGTCACCTTAGTTATACATTTTGGGATAGTATTAAAAGTTTAAAGCAGAAATTGGGGCACTTTTTAAATTTTCATTTTTGACCAAAATCGACAGGACCGGGGCTTAGGGAATTTATCATATGCCACAAAATGGTTGAAGCTCCTGTTCAGAAAGATGCTCCGAAATCAACTTCTGTCACCTTAGTGATACATTTTGGGATAGTACCTAAAGTTTGAAGCAGAAATTGGGGCACTTTTGAAATTTTCACTTTTGACCAAAATCGACAGGTCCGGGGCTTAGGGAATTTATCATATTCCACAAAATGGTTGAAGCTCCTGTTCAAAAATGATGCTCCGAAATCAACTTGTCACCTTTGTGATACATTTTGGGATAGTAACTAAAGTTTAAAGCAGAAATTGGGGCACTTTTGAAATTTTCATTTTTGACCAAAATTGACAGGTCCGGGGCTTATAAAATTTCTCATATGCCACAAAATGGTTGAAGCTCCTGTTCAGAAAGATGCTCCGAAATCAACTTCTGTCACCTTAGTGATACATTTTGGGATAGTACTTAAAGTTTAAAGCAGAAATTGGGGCACTTTTGAAATTTTCATTTTTGACCAAAATCGACAGGCCCGGGGCTTAGGGAATTTCTCATATGCCACAAAACGGTTGAAGCTCCTGTTCAGAAAGATGCTCCGAAATCAACTTCTGTCACCTTAGTGATACATTTTGGGATAGTACTTAAAGTTTAAAGCAGAAATTGGGGCACTATTGAAATTTTCATTTTTGACCAAAATCGACAGGTCCGGGGCTTAGGGAATTTCTCATATGCCACAAAATGGTTGAAGCTCCTGTTCAAAAATGATGCTCCGAAATCAACTTCTGTCACCTTAGTGATACATTTTGGGATAATACCTAAAGTTTAAAGCAGAAATTGGGGCACTTTTGAAATTTTCATTTTTGACCAAAATAGACAGGTCCGGGGCTTAGGGAATTTCTCATATGCAACAAAACGGTTGAAGCTCCTGTTCAGAAAGATGCTCCGAAATCAACTTCTGTCACCTTAGTGAAACATTTTGGGATAGTAACTAAAGTTTAAAGCAGAATTTGGGGCACTTTTTAAATTTTCATTTTTGACCAAAATCGACAGGTCCGGGGCTTAGGGAATTTATCATATGCCACAAAATGGTTGAAGCTCCTGTTCAAAAATGATGCTCCGAAATCAACTTGTCACCTTTGTGATACATTTTGGGATTGTAACTAAAGTTTAAAGCAGAAATTGGGGCACTTTTGAAATTTTCATTTTTGACCAAAATTGACAGGTCCGGGGCTTAGGGAATTTCTCATATGCCACAAAATGGTTGAAGCTCCTGTTCAAAAATGATGCTCCGAAATCAACTTCTGTCACCTTAGTTATACATTTTGGGATAGTAACTAAAGTTTAAAGCAGAATTTGGGGCATTTTTGAAATTTTCATTTTTGACCAAAATCGACAGGTCCGGGGCTTAGGGAATTTCTCATATGCAACAAAACGGTTGAAGCTCCTGTTCAGAAAGATGCTCCGAAATCAACTTCTGTCACCTTAGTTATACATTTTGGGATAGTATTTAAAGTTTAAAGCAGAAATTGGGGCACTTTTTAAATTTTCATTTTTGACCAAAATCGACAGGTCCGGGGCTTAGGGAATTTGTCATATGCCACAAAATGGTTGAAGCTCCTGTTCAGAAAGATGCTCCGAAATCAACTTCTGTCACCTTAGTGATACATTTTGGGATAGTAACTAAAGTTTAAAGCAGAAATTGGGGCACTTTTGAAATTTTCATTTTTGACCAAAATTGACAGGTCCGGGGCTTATGGAATTTCTCATATGCCACAAAATGGTTGAAGCTCCTGTTCAGAAAGATGCTCCGAAATCAACTTCTGTCACCTTAGTTATACATTTTGGGATAGTATTTAAAGTTTAAAGCAGAAATTGGGGCACTTTTGAAATTTTCACTTGTGACCAAAATCGACAGGTCCGGGGCTTAGGGAATTTATCATATGCCACAAAATGGTTGAAGCTCCTGTTCAGAAAGATGCTCCGAAATCAACTTCTGTCACCTTAGTGATACATTTTGGGATAGTACCTAAAGTTTGAAGCAGAAATTGGGGCACTTTTGAAATTTTCACTTGTGACCAAAATCGACAGGTCCGGGGCTTAGGGAATTTATCATATGCCACAAAATGGTTGAAGCTCCTGTTCAAAAATGATGCTCCGAAATCAACTTGTCACCTTTGTGATACATTTTGGGATAGTAACTAAAGTTTAAAGCAGAAATTGGGGCACTTTTGAAATTTTCATTTTTGACCAAAATTGACAGGTCCGGGGCTTATGGAATTTCTCATATGCCACAAAATGGTTGAAGCTCCTGTTCAGAAAGATGCTCCGAAATCAACTTCTGTCACCTTAGTGATACATTTTGGGATAGTACTTAAAGTTTAAAGCAGAAATTGGGGCACTTTTGAAATTTTCATTTTTGACCAAAATCGACAGGCCCGGGGCTTAGGGAATTTCTCATATGTCACAAAACGGTTGAAGCTCCTGTTCAGAAAGATGCTCCGAAATCAACTTCTGTCACCTTAGTGATACATTTTGGGATAGTACTTAAAGTTTAAAGCAGAAATTGGGGCACTATTGAAATTTTCATTTTTGACCAAAATCGACAGGTCCGGGGCTTAGGGAATTTCTCATATGCCACAAAATGGTTGAAGCTCCTGTTCAAAAATGATGCTCCGAAATCAACTTCTGTCACCTTAGTGATACATTTTGGGATAGTACCTAAAGTTTAAAGCAGAAATTGGGGCACTTTTGAAATTTTCATTTTTGACCAAAATAGAAAGGTCCGGGGCTTAGGGAATTTCTCATATGCATCAAAACGGTTGAAGCTCCTGTTCAGAAAGATGCTCCGAAATCAACTTCTGTCACCTTAGTGATACATTTTGGGATAGTAACTAAAGTTTAAAGCAGAATTTGGGGCACTTTTTAAATTTTCATTTTTGACCAAAATCGACAGGTCCGGGGCTTAGGGAATTTATCATATGCCACAAAATGGTTGAAGCTCCTGTTCAAAAATGATGCTCCGAAATCAACTTGTCACCTTTGTGATACATTTTGGGATAGTAACTAAAGTTTACAGCAGAAATTGGGGCACTTTTGAAATTTTCATTTTTGACCAAAATTGACAGGTCCGGGGCTTAGGGAATTTCTCATATGCCACAAAATGGTTGAAGCTCCTGTTCAAAAATGATGCTCCGAAATCAACTTCTGTCACATTAGTAATACATTTTGGGATAGTACCTAAAGTTTAAAGCAGAAATTGGGGCAATTTTGAAATTTTCATTTTTGACCAAAATAGACAGGTCCGGGGCTTAGGGAATTTCTCATATGCCACAAAACGGTTGAAGCTCCTGTTCAGAAAGATGCTCCGAAATCAACTTCTGTCACCTTAGTGATACATTTTGGGATAGTAACTAAAGTTTAAAGCAGAATTTGGGGCATTTTTGAAATTTTCATTTTTGACTAAAATCGACAGGTCCGGGGCTTAGGGAATTTCTCATATGCAACAAAACGGTTGAAGCTCCTGTTCAGAAAGATGCTCCGAAATCAACTTCTGTCACCTTAGTGATACATTTTGGGATAGTACTTAAAGTTTAAAGCAGAAATTGGGGCACTATTGAAATTTTCATTTTTGACCAAAATCGACAGGTCCGGGGCTTAGGGAATTTCTCATATGCCACAAAATGGTTGAAGATCCTGTTCAAAAATGATGCTCCGAAATCAACTTCTGTCACCTTAGTGATACATTTTGGGATAGTACCTAAAGTTTGAAGCAGAAATTGGGGCACTTTTGAAATTTTCACTTGTGACCAAAATCGACAGGTCCGGGGCTTAGGGAATTTATCATATGCCACAAAATGGTTGAAGCTCCTGTTCAAAAATGATGCTCCGAAATCAACTTGTCACCTTTGTGATACATTTTGGGATAGTAACTAAAGTTTAAAGCAGAAATTGGGGCACTTTTGAAATTTTCATTTTTGACCAAAATTGACAGGTCCGGGGCTTATGGAATTTCTCATATGCCACAAAATGGTTGAAGCTCCTGTTCAGAAAGATGCTCCGAAATCAACTTCTGTCACCTTAGTGATACATTTTGGGATAGTACTTAAAGTTTAAAGCAGAAATTGGGGCACTTTTGAAATTTTCATTTTTGACCAAAATCGACAGGCCCGGGGCTTAGGGAATTTCTCATATGTCACAAAACGGTTGAAGCTCCTGTTCAGAAAGATGATCCGAAATCAACTTCTGTCACCTTAGTGATACATTTTGGGATAGTACTTAAAGTTTAAAGCAGAAATTGGGGCACTATTGAAATTTTCATTTTTGACCAAAATCGACAGGTCCGGGGCTTAGGGAATTTCTCATATGCCACAAAATGGTTGAAGCTCCTGTTCAAAAATGATGCTCCGAAATCAACTTCTGTCACCTTAGTGATACATTTTGGGATAGTACCTAAAGTTTAAAGCAGAAATTGGGGCACTTTTGAAATTTTCATTTTTGACCAAAATAGAAAGGTCCGGGGCTTAGGGAATTTCTCATATGCATCAAAACGGTTGAAGCTCCTGTTCAGAAAGATGCTCCGAAATCAACTTCTGTCACCTTAGTGATACATTTTGGGATAGTAACTAAAGTTTAAAGCAGAATTTGGGGCACTTTTTAAATTTTCATTTTTGACCAAAATCGACAGGTCCGGGGCTTAGGGAATTTATCATATGCCACAAAATGGTTGAAGCTCCTGTTCAAAAATGATGCTCCGAAATCAACTTGTCACCTTTGTGATACATTTTGGGATAGTAACTAAAGTTTACAGCAGAAATTGGGGCACTTTTGAAATTTTCATTTTTGACCAAAATTGACAGGTCCGGGGCTTAGGGAATTTCTCATATGCCACAAAATGGTTGAAGCTCCTGTTCAAAAATGATGCTCCGAAATCAACTTCTGTCACATTAGTAATACATTTTGGGATAGTACCTAAAGTTTAAAGCAGAAATTGGGGCAATTTTGAAATTTTCATTTTTGACCAAAATAGACAGGTCCGGGGCTTAGGGAATTTCTCATATGCCACAAAACGGTTGAAGCTCCTGTTCAGAAAGATGCTCCGAAATCAACTTCTGTCACCTTAGTGATACATTTTGGGATAGTAACTAAAGTTTAAAGCAGAATTTGGGGCATTTTTGAAATTTTCATTTTTGACTAAAATCGACAGGTCCGGGGCTTAGGGAATTTCTCATATGCAACAAAACGGTTGAAGCTCCTGTTCAGAAAGATGCTCCGAAATCAACTTCTGTCACCTTAGTGATACATTTTGGGATAGTACTTAAAGTTTAAAGCAGAAATTGGGGCACTATTGAAATTTTCATTTTTGACCAAAATCGACAGGTCCGGGGCTTAGGGAATTTCTCATATGCCACAAAATGGTTGAAGATCCTGTTCAAAAATGATGCTCCGAAATCAACTTCTGTCACCTTAGTGATACATTTTGGGATAGTACCTAAAGTTTAAAGCAGAAATTGGGGCAATTTTGAAATTTTCATTTTTGACCAAAATAGACAGGTCCGGGGCTTAGGGAATTTCTCATATGCCACAAAACGGTTGAAGCTCCTGTTCAGAAAGATGCTCCGAAATCAACTTCTGTCACCTTAGTGATACATTTTGGGATAGTACCTAAAGTATAAAGCAGAAATTGGGGCACTTTTTAAATTTTCATTTTTGACCAAAATCGACAGGTCCGGGGCTTAGGGAATTTATCATATGCCACAAAATGGTTGAAGCTCCTGTTCAAAAATGATGCTCCGAAATCAACTTGTCACCTTTGTGATACATTTTGGGATAGTAACTAAAGTTTAAAGCAGAAATTGAGGCACTTTTGAAATTTTCATTTTTGACCAAAATTGACAGGTCCGGGGCTTATGGAATTTCTCATATGCCACAAAATGGTTGAAGCTCCTGTTCAGAAAGATGCTCCGAAATCAACTTCTGTCACCTTAGTTGATACATTTTGGGATAGTACTTAAAGTTTAAAGCAGAAATTGGGGCACTATTGAAATTTTCATTTTTGACCAAAATCGACAGGTCCGGGGCTTAGGGATTTTCTCATATGCAACAAAACGGTTGAAGCTCCTGTTCAGAAAGATGCTCCGAAATCAACTTCTGTCACCTTAGTGATACATTTTGGGATAGTAACTAAAGTTTAAAGCAGAATTTGGGGCACTTTTTAAATTTTCATTTTTGACCAAAATCGACAGGTCCGGGGCTTAGGGAATTTATCATATGCCACAAAATGGTTGAAGCTCCTGTTCAAAAATGATGCTCCGAAATCAAATTGTCACCTTTGTGATACATTTTGGGATAGTAACTAAAGTTTAAAGCAGAAATTGGGGCACTTTTGAAATTTTCATTTTTGACCAAAATAGACAGGTCCGGGGCTTAGGGAATTTCTCATATGCAACAAAACGGTTGAAGCTCCTGTTCAAAAGATGCTCCGAATTCAACTTCTGTCACCTTAGTGATACATTTTGGGATAGTAACTAAAGTTTAAAGCAGAATTTGGGGCACTTTTTAAATTTTCATTTTTGACCAAAATCGACAGGTCCGGGGCTTAGGGAATTTATCATATGCCACAAAATGGTTGAAGCTCCTGTTCAAAAATGATGCTCCGAAATCAACTTGTCACCTTTGTGATACATTTTGGGATAGTAACTAAAGTTTAAAGCAGAAATTGGGGCACTTTTGAAATTTTCATTTTTGACCAAAATTGACAGGTCCGGGGCTTATGGAATTTCTCATATGCCACAAAATGGTTGAAGCTCCTGTTCAGAAAGATGCTCCGAAATCAACTTCTGTCACCTTAGTGATACATTTTGGGATAGTACTTAAAGTTTAAAGCAGAAATTGGGGCACTTTTGAAATTTTCATTTTTGACCAAAATCGACAGGCCCGGGGTTAGGGAATTTCTCATATGCCACAAAACGGTTGAAGCTCCTGTTCAGAAAGATGCTCCGAAATCAACTTCTGTCACCTTAGTGATACATTTTGGGATAGTAACTAAAGTTTAAAGCAGAATTTGGGGCATTTTTGAAATTTTCATTTTTGACCAAAATCGACAGGTCCGGGGCTTAGGGAATTTCTCATATGCAACAAAACGGTTGAAGCTCCTGTTCAGAAAGATGCTCCGAAATCAACTTCTGTCACCTTAGTGATACATTTTGGGATAGTACTTAAAGTTTAAAGCAGAAATTGGGGCACTATTGAAATTTTCATTTTTGTCCAAAATCGACAGGTCCGGGGCTTAGGGAATTTATCATATGCCACAAAATAGTTGAAGCTCCTGTTCAAAAATGATGCTCCGAAATCAACTTCTGTCACATTTGTGATACATTTTGGGATAGTAACTAAAGTTTAAAGCAGAAATTGGGGCACTTTTGACATTTTCATTTTTGACCAAAATCGACAGGTCCGGGGCTTATGGAATTTCTCATATGCCACAAAATGGTTGAAGCTCCTGTTCAGAAAGATGCTCCGAAATCAACTTCTGTCACCTTAGTTATACATTTTGGGATAGTATTAAAAGTTTAAAGCAGAAATTGGGGCACTTTTTAAATTTTCATTTTTGACCAAAATCGACAGGTCCGGGGATTAGGGAATTTATCATATGCCACAAAATGGTTGAAGCTCCTGTTCAAAAATGATGCTCCGAAATCAACTTGTCACCTTTGTGATACATTTTGGGATAGTAACTAAAGTTTAAAGCAGAAATTGGGGCACTTTTGAAATTTTCATTTTTGACCAAAATTGACAGGTCCGGGGCTTATGGAATTTCTCATATGCCACAAAATGGTTGAAGCTCCTGTTCAGAAAGATGCTCCGAAATCAACTTCTGTCACCTTAGTTATACATTTTGGGATAGTATTTAAAGTTTAAAGCAGAAATTGGGGCACTTTTTAAATTTTCATTTTTTGACCAATATCGACAGGTCCAGGGCTTATGGAATTTCTCATATGCCACAAAACGGTTGAAGCTCCTGTTCAGAAAGATGCTCCGAAATCAACTTCTGTCACCTTAGTGACACATTTTGGGATAGTACTTAAAGTTTAAAGCAGAAATTGGGGCACTTTTGAAATTTTCATTTTTGACCAAAATCGACAGGCCCGGGGCTTAGGGAATTTCTCATATGCCACAAAACGGTTGAAGCTCCTGTTCAGAAAGATGCTCCGAAATCAACTTCTGTCACCTTAGTGATACATTTTGGGATAGTACTTAAAGTTTAAAGCAGAAATTGGGGCACTATTGAAATTTTCATTTTTGACCAAAATCGACAGGTCCGGGGCTTAGGGAATTTCTCATATGCCACAAAATGGTTGAAGCTCCTGTTCAAAAATGATGCTCCGAAATCAACTTCTGTCACCTTAGTGATACATTTTGGGATAGTACCTAAAGTTTAAAGCAGAAATTGGGGCACTTTTGAAATTTTCATTTTTGACCAAAACAGACAGGTCCGGGGCTTAGGGAATTTCTCATATGCCACAAAACGGTTGAAGCTCCTGTTCAGAAAGATGCTCCGAAATCAACTTCTGTCACCTTAGTGATACATTTTGGGATAGTACTTAAAGTTTAAAGCAGAAATTGGGGCACTATTGAAATTTTCATTTTTGACCAAAATCGACAGGTCCGGGGCTTAGGGAATTTATCATATGCCACAAAATGGTTGAAGCTCCTGTTCAAAAATGATGCTCCGAAATCAACTTGTCACCTTTGTGATACATTTTGGGATAGTAACTAAAGTTTAAAGCAGAAATTGGGGCAATTTTGAAATTTTCATTTGTGACCAAAATAGACAGGTCCGGGGCTTAGGGAATTTCTCATATGCCACAAAACGGTTGAAGCTCCTGTTCAGAAAGATGCTCCGAAATCAACTTCTGTCACCTTAGTTATACATTTTGGGATAGTATTTAAAGTTTAAAGCAGAAATTGGGGCACTTTTTAAATTTTCATTTTTGACCAAAATCGACAGGTCCGGGGCTTAGGGAATTTATCATATGCCACAAAATGGTTGAAGCTCCTGTTCAGAAAGATGCTCCGAAATCAACTTCTGTCACCTTAGTGATACATTTTGGGATAGTACCTAAAGTTTAAAGCAGAAATTGGGGCACTTTTTAAATTTTCATTTTTGACCAAAATCGACAGGTCCGGGGCTTAGGGAATTTATCATATGCCACAAAATGGTTGAAGCTCCTGTTCAAAAATGATGCTCCGAAATCAACTTGTCACCTTTGTGATACATTTTGGGATAGTAACTAAAGTTTAAAGCAGAAATTGGGGCACTTTTGAAATTTTCATTTTTGACCAAAATTGACAGGTCCGGGGCTTATGGAATTTCTCATATGCCACAAAATGGTTGAAGCTCCTGTTCAGAAAGATGCTCCGAAATCAACTTCTGTCACCTTAGTGATACATTTTGGGATAGTACTTAAAGTTTAAAGCAGAAATTGGGGCACTTTTGAAATTTTCATTTTTGACCAAAATCGACAGGCCCGGGGCTTAGGGAATTTCTCATATGCCACTAATCGGTTGAAGCTCCTGTTCAGAAAGATGCTCCGAAATCAACTTCTGTCACCTTAGTGATACATTTTGGGATAGTACTTAAAGTTTAAAGCAGACATTGGGGCACTATTGAAATTTTAATTTTTGACCAAAATCGACAGGTCCGGGGCTTAGGGAATTTCTCATATGCCACAAAATGGTTGAAGCTCCTGTTCAAAAATGATGCTCCGAAATCAACTTCTGTCACCTTAGTAATACATTTTGGGATAGTACCTAAAGTTTAAAGCAGAAATTGGGGCAATTTTGAAATTTTCATTTTTGACCAAAATAGACAGGTCCGGGGCTTAGGGAATTTCTCATATGCCACAATACGGTTGAAGCTCCTGTTCAGAAAGATGCTCCGAAATCAACTTCTGTCACCTTAGTGATACATTTTGGGATAGTAACTAAAGTTTAAAGCAGAATTTGGGGCATTTTTGAAATTTTCATTTTTGACCAAAATCGACAGGTCCGGGGCTTAGGGAATTTCTCATATGCAACAAAACGGTTGAAGCTCCTGTTCAGAAAGATGCTCCGAAATCAACTTCTGTCACCTTAGTGATACATTTTGGGATAGTACTTAAAGTTTAAAGCAGAAATTGGGGCACTATTGAAATTTTCATTTTTGACCAAAATCGACAGGTCCGGGGCTTAGGGAATTTCTCATATGCCACAAAATGGTTGAAGATCCTGTTCAAAAATGATGCTCCGAAATCAACTTCTGTCACCTTAGTGATACATTTTGGGATAGTACCTAAAGTTTAAAGCAGAAATTGGGGCACTTTTTAAATTTTCATTTTTGACCAAAATCGACAGGTCCGGGGCTTAGGGAATTTATCATATGCCACAAAATGGTTGAAGCTCCTGTTCAAAAATGATGCTCTGAAATCAACTTGTCACCTTTGTGATACATTTTGGGATAGTAACTAAAGTTTAAAGCAGAAATTGAGGCACTTTTGAAATTTTCATTTTTGACCAAAATTGACAGGTCCGGGGCTTATGGAATTTCTCATATGCCACAAAATGGTTGAAGCTCCTGTTCAGAAAGATGCTCCGAAATCAACTTCTGTCACCTTAGTGATATATTTTGGGATAGTACTTAAAGTTTAAAGCAGAAATTGGGGCACTTTTGAAATTTTCATTTTTGACCAAAATCGACAGGCCCGGGGCTTAGGGAATTTCTCATATGCCACTAATCGGTTGAAGCTCCTGTTCAGAAAGATGCTCCGAAATCAACTTCTGTCACCTTAGTGATACATTTTGGGATAGTACTTAAAGTTTAAAGCAGACATTGGGGCACTATTGAAATTTTCATTTTTGACCAAAATCGACAGGTCCGGGGCTTAGGGAATTTCTCATATGCCACAAAATGGTTGAAGCTCCTGTTCAGAAAGATGCTCCGAAATCAACTTCTGTCACCTTAGTGATACATTTTGGGATAGTAACTAAAGTTTAAAGCAGAATTTGGGGCATTTTTGAAATTTTCATTTTTGACCAAAATCGACAGGTCCGGGGCTTAGGGAATTTCTCATATGCAACAAAACGGTTGAAGCTCCTGTTCAGAAAGATGCTCCGAAATCAACTTCTGTCACCTTAGTGATACATTTTGGGATAGTACTTAAAGTTTAAAGCAGAAATTAAGGCACTATTGAAATTTTCATTTTTGACCAAAATCGACAGGTCCGTGGCTTAGGGAATTTCTCATATGCCACAAAATGGTTGAAGATCCTGTTCAAAAATGATGCTCCGAAATCAACTTCTGTCACCTTAGTGATACATTTTGGGATAGTACCTAAAGTTTAAAGCAGAAATTGGGGCAATTTTGAAATTTTCATTTTTGACCAAAATAGACAGGTCCGGGGCTTAGGGAATTTCTCATATGCCACAAAACGGTTGAAGCACCTGTTCAGAAAGATGCTCCGAAATCAACTTCTGTCACCTTAGTTATACATTTTGGGATAGTATTTAAAGTTTAAAGCAGAAATTGGGGCACTTTTTAAATTTTCATTTTTGACCAAAATCGACAGGTCCGGGGCTTAGGGAATTTATCATATGCCACAAAATGGTTGAAGCTCCTGTTCAGAAAGATGCTCCGAAATCAACTTCTGTCACCTTAGTGATACATTTTGGGATAGTACCTAAAGTTTAAAGCAGAAATTGGGGCACTTTTTAAATTTTCATTTTTGACCAAAATCGACAGGTCCGGGGCTTAGGGAATTTATCATATGCCACAAAATGGTTGAAGCTCCTGTTCAAAAATGATGCTCCGAAATCAACTTGTCACCTTTGTGATACATTTTGGGATAGTAACTAAAGTTTAAAGCAGAAATTGAGGCACTTTTGAAATTTTCATTTTTGACCAAAATTGACAGGTCCGGGGCTTATGGAATTTCTCATATGCCACAAAATGGTTGAAGCTCCTGTTCAGAAAGATGCTCCGAAATCAACTTCTGTCACCTTAGTGATACATTTTGGGATAGTACTTAAAGTTTAAAGCAGAAATTGGGGCACTATTGAAATTTTCATTTTTGACCAAAATCGACAGGTCCGGGGCTTAGGGAATTTCTCATATGCAACAAAACGGTTGAAGCTCCTGTTCAGAAAGATGCTCCGAAATCAACTTCTGTCACCTTAGTGATACATTTTGGGATAGTAACTAAAGTTTAAAGCAGAATTTGGGGCACTTTTTAAATTTTCATTTTTGACCAAAATCGACAGGTCCGGGGCTTAGGGAATTTATCATATGCCACAAAATGGTTGAAGCTCCTGTTAAAAAATGATGCTCCGAAATCAACTTGTCACCTTTGTGATACATTTTGGGATAGTAACTAAAGTTTAAAGCAGAAATTGAGGCACTTTTGAAATTTTCATTTTTGACCAAAATTGACAGGTCCGGGGCTTAGGGAATTTCTCATATGCAACAAAACGGTTGAAGCTCCTGTTCAGAAAGATGCTCCGAAATCAACTTCTGTCACCTTAGTGATATATTTTGGGATAGTACTTAAAGTTTAAAGCAGAAATTGGGGCACTATTGAAATTTTCATTTTTGACCAAAATCGACAGGTCCGGGGCTTAGGGAATTTCTCATATGCAACAAAACGGTTGAAGCTCCTGTTCAGAAAGATGCTCCGAAATCAACTTCTGTCACCTTAGTGATACATTTTGGGATAGTAACTAAAGTTTAAAGCAGAATTTGGGGCACTTTTTAAATTTTCATTTTTGACCAAAATCGACAGGTCCGGGGCTTAGGGAATTTATCTTATGCCACAAAATGGTTGAAGCTCCTGTTAAAAAATGATTCTCCGAAATCAACTTGTCACCTTTGTGATACATTTTGGGATAGTAACTAAAGTTTAAAGCAGAAATTGGGGCACTTTTGAAATTTTCATTTTTGACCAAAATTGACAGGTCCGGGGCTTATGGAATTTCTCATATGCCACAAAATGGTTGAAGCTCCTGTTCAGAAAGATGCTCCGAAATCAACTTCTGTCACCTTAGTGATACATTTTGGGATAGTACTTAAAGTTTAAAGCATAAATTGGGGCACTTTTGAAATTTTCATTTTTGACCAAAATCGACAGGCCCGGGGCTTAGGGAATTTCTCATATGCCACTAATCGGTTGAAGCTCCTGTTCAGAAAGATGCTCCGAAATCAACTTCTGTCACCTTAGTGATACATTTTGGGATAGTACTTAAAGTTTAAAGCAGACATTGGGGCACTATTGAAATTTTCATTTTTGACCAAAATCGACAGGTCCGGGGCTTAGGGAATTTCTCATATGCCACAAAATGGTTGAAGCTCCTGTTCAGAAAGATGCTCCGAAATCAACTTCTGTCACCTTAGTGATACATTTTGGGATAGTAACTAAAGTTTAAAGCAGAATTTGGGGCATTTTTGAAATTTTCATTTTTGACCAAAATCGACAGGTCCGGGGCTTAGGGAATTTCTCATATGCAACAAAACGGTTGAAGCTCCTGTTCAGAAAGATGCTCCGAAATCAACTTCTGTCACCTTAGTGATACATTTTGGGATAGTACTTAAAGTTTAAAGCAGAAATTAAGGCACTATTGAAATTTTCATTTTTGACCAAAATCGACAGGTCCGGGGCTTAGGGAATTTCTCATATGCCACAAAATGGTTGAAGCTCCTGTTCAAAAATGATGCTCCGAAATCAACTTCTGTCACCTTAGTGATACATTTTGGGATAGTACCTAAAGTTTAAAGCAGAAATTGGGGCAATTTTGAAATTTTCATTTTTGACCAAAATAGACAGGTCCGGGGCTTAGGGAATTTCTCATATGCCACAAATCGGTTGAAGCTCCTGTTCAGAAAGATGCTCCGAAATCAACTTCTGTCACCTTAGTTATACATTTTGGGATAGTATTTAAAGTTTAAAGCAGAAATTGGGGCACTTTTTAAATTTTCATTTTTGACCAAAATCGACAGGTCCGGGGCTTAGGGAATTTATCATATGCCACAAAATGGTTGAAGCTCCTGTTCAGAAAGATGCTCCGAAATCAACTTCTGTCACCTTAGTGATATATTTTGGGATAGTAACTAAAGTTTACAGCAGAAATTGGGGCACTTTTGAAATTTTCATTTTTGACCAAAATAGAAAGGTCCGGGGCTTAGGGAATTTCTCATATGCATCAAAACGGTTGAAGCTCCTGTTCAGAAAGATGCTCCGAAATCAACTTCTGTCACCTTAGTGATACATTTTGGGATAGTAACTAAAGTTTAAAGCAGAATTTGGGGCACTTTTTAAATTTTCATTTTTGACCAAAATCGACAGGTCCGGGGCTTAGGGAATTTATCATATGCCACAAAATGGTTGAAGCTCCTGTTCAAAAATGATGCTCCGAAATCAACTTGTCACCTTTGTGATACATTTTGGGATAGTAACTAAAGTTTACAGCAGAAATTGGGGCACTTTTGAAATTTTCATTTTTGACCAAAATTGACAGGTCCGGGGCTTAGGGAATTTCTCATATGCCACAAAATGGTTGAAGCTCCTGTTCAAAAATGATGCTCCGAAATCAACTTCTGTCACCTTAGTAATACATTTTGGGATAGTACCTAAAGTTTAAAGCAGAAATTGGGGCAATTTTGAAATTTTCATTTTTGACCAAAATAGACAGGTCCGGGGCTTAGGGAATTTCTCATATGCCACAAAACGGTTGAAGCTCCTGTTCAGAAAGATGCTCCGAAATCAACTTCTGTCACCTTAGTGATACATTTTGGGATAGTAACTAAAGTTTAAAGCAGAATTTGGGGCATTTTTGAAATTTTCATTTTTGACTAAAATCGACAGGTCCGGGGCTTAGGGAATTTCTCATATGCAACAAAACGGTTGAAGCTCCTGTTCAGAAAGATGCTCCGAAATCAACTTCTGTCACCTTAGTGATACATTTTGGGATAGTACTTAAAGTTTAAAGCAGAAATTGGGGCACTATTGAAATTTTCATTTTTGACCAAAATCGACAGGTCCGGGGCTTAGGGAATTTCTCATATGCCACAAAATGGTTGAAGATCCTGTTCAAAAATGATGCTCCGAAATCAACTTCTGTCACCTTAGTGATACATTTTGGGATAGTACCTAAAGTTTAAAGCAGAAATTGGGGCAATTTTGAAATTTTCATTTTTGACCAAAATAGACAGGTCCGGGGCTTAGGGAATTTCTCATATGCCACAAAACGGTTGAAGCTCCTGTTCAGAAAGATGCTCCGAAATCAACTTCTGTCACCTTAGTTATACATTTTGGGATAGTATTTAAAGTTTAAAGCAGAAATTGGGGCACTTTTTAAATTTTCATTTTTGACCAAAATCGACAGGTCCGGGGCTTAGGGAATTTATCATATGCCACAAAATGGTTGTAGCTCCTGTTCAGAAAGATGCTCCGAAATCAACTTCTGTCACCTTAGTGATACATTTTGGGATAGTACCTAAAGTATAAAGCAGAAATTGGGGCACTTTTTAAATTTTCATTTATGACCAAAATCGACAGGTCCGGGGCTTAGGGAATTTTTCATATGCCACAAAATGGTTGAAGCTCCTGTTCAAAAATGATGCTCCGAAATCAACTTGTCACCTTTGTGATACATTTTGGGATAGTAACTAAAGTTTAAAGCAGAAATTGAGGCACTTTTGAAATTTTCATTTTTGACCAAAATTGACAGGTCCGGGGCTTATGGAATTTCTCATATGCCACAAAATGGTTGAAGCTCCTGTTCAGAAAGATGCTCCGAAATCAACTTCTGTCACCTTAGTTGATACATTTTGGGATAGTACTTAAAGTTTAAAGCAGAAATTGGGGCACTATTGAAATTTTCATTTTTGACCAAAATCGACAGGTCCGGGGCTTAGGGATTTTCTCATATGCAACAAAACGGTTGAAGCTCCTGTTCAGAAAGATGCTCCGAAATCAACTTCTGTCACCTTAGTGATACATTTTGGGATAGTAACTAAAGTTTAAAGCAGAATTTGGGGCACTTTTTAAATTTTCATTTTTGACCAAAATCGACAGGTCCGGGGCTTAGGGAATTTATCATATGCCACAAAATGGTTGAAGCTCCTGTTCAAAAATGATGCTCCGAAATCAACTTGTCACCTTTGTGATACATTTTGGGATAGTAACTAAAGTTTAAAGCAGAAATTGGGGCACTTTTGAAATTTTCATTTTTGACCAAAATAGACAGGTCCGGGGCTTAGGGAATTTCTCATATGCAACAAAACGGTTGAAGCTCCTGTTCAAAAGATGCTCCGAATTCAACTTCTGTCACCTTAGTGATACATTTTGGGATAGTAACTAAAGTTTAAAGCAGAATTTGGGGCACTTTTTAAATTTTCATTTTTGACCAAAATCGACAGGTCCGGGGCTTAGGGAATTTATCATATGCCACAAAATGGTTGAAGCTCCTGTTCAAAAATGATGCTCCGAAATCAACTTGTCACCTTTGTGATACATTTTGGGATAGTAACTAAAGTTTAAAGCAGAAATTGGGGCACTTTTGAAATTTTCATTTTTGACCAAAATTGACAGGTCCGGGGCTTATGGAATTTCTCATATGCCACAAAATGGTTGAAGCTCCTGTTCAGAAAGATGCTCCGAAATCAACTTCTGTCACCTTAGTGATACATTTTGGGATAGTACTTAAAGTTTAAAGCAGAAATTGGGGCACTTTTGAAATTTTCATTTTTGACCAAAATCGACAGGCCCGGGGTTAGGGAATTTCTCATATGCCACAAAACGGTTGAAGCTCCTGTTCAGAAAGATGCTCCGAAATCAACTTCTGTCACCTTAGTGATACATTTTGGGATAGTAACTAAAGTTTAAAGCAGAATTTGGGGCATTTTTGAAATTTTCATTTTTGACCAAAATCGACAGGTCCGGGGCTTAGGGAATTTCTCATATGCAACAAAACGGTTGAAGCTCCTGTTCAGAAAGATGCTCCGAAATCAACTTCTGTCACCTTAGTGATACATTTTGGGATAGTACTTAAAGTTTAAAGCAGAAATTGGGGCACTATTGAAATTTTCATTTTTGTCCAAAATCGACAGGTCCGGGGCTTAGGGAATTTATCATATGCCACAAAATAGTTGAAGCTCCTGTTCAAAAATGATGCTCCGAAATCAACTTCTGTCACATTTGTGATACATTTTGGGATAGTAACTAAAGTTTAAAGCAGAAATTGGGGCACTTTTGACATTTTCATTTTTGACCAAAATCGACAGGTCCGGGGCTTATGGAATTTCTCATATGCCACAAAATGGTTGAAGCTCCTGTTCAGAAAGATGCTCCGAAATCAACTTCTGTCACCTTAGTTATACATTTTGGGATAGTATTAAAAGTTTAAAGCAGAAATTGGGGCACTTTTTAAATTTTCATTTTTGACCAAAATCGACAGGTCCGGGGATTAGGGAATTTATCATATGCCACAAAATGGTTGAAGCTCCTGTTCAAAAATGATGCTCCGAAATCAACTTGTCACCTTTGTGATACATTTTGGGATAGTAACTAAAGTTTAAAGCAGAAATTGGGGCACTTTTGAAATTTTCATTTTTGACCAAAATTGACAGGTCCGGGGCTTATGGAATTTCTCATATGCCACAAAATGGTTGAAGCTCCTGTTCAGAAAGATGCTCCGAAATCAACTTCTGTCACCTTAGTTATACATTTTGGGATAGTATTTAAAGTTTAAAGCAGAAATTGGGGCACTTTTTAAATTTTCATTTTTTGACCAATATCGACAGGTCCAGGGCTTATGGAATTTCTCATATGCCACAAAATGGTTGAAGCTCCTGTTCAAAAATGATGCTCCGAAATCAACTTCTGTCACCTTAGTGATACATTTTGGGATAGTACCTAAAGTTTAAAGCAGAAATTGGGGCACTTTTGAAATTTTCATTTTTGACCAAAACAGACAGGTCCGGGGCTTAGGGAATTTCTCATATGCCACAAAACGGTTGAAGCTCCTGTTCAGAAAGATGCTCCGAAATCAACTTCTGTCACCTTAGTGATACATTTTGGGATAGTACTTAAAGTTTAAAGCAGAAATTGGGGCACTATTGAAATTTTCATTTTTGACCAAAATCGACAGGTCCGGGGCTTAGGGAATTTCTCATATGCCAATAAAATGGTTGAAGCTCCTGTTCAAAAATGATGCTCCGAAATCAACTTCTGTCACCTTAGTGATACATTTTGGGATAGTACCTAAAGTTTAAAGCAGAAATTGGGGCACTTTTGAAATTTTCATTTTTGACCAAAATAGACAGGTCCGGGTCTTAGGGAATTTCTCATATGCAACAAAACGGTTGAAGCTCCTGTTCAGAAAGATGCTCCGAAATCAACTTCTGTCACCTTAGTGATACATTTTGGGATAGTACCTAAAGTTTAAAGCAGAAATTGGGGCACTTTTTAAATTTTCATTTTTGACCAAAATCGACAGGTCCGGGGCTTAGGGAATTTATCATATGCCACAAAATGGTTGAAGCTCCTGTTCAAAAATGATGCTCCGAAATCAACTTGTCACCTTTGTGATACATTTTGGGATAGTAACTAAAGTTTAAAGCAGAAATTGGGGCAATTTTGAAATTTTCATTTTTGACCAAAATCGACAGGTCCGGGGCTTAGGGAATTTCTCATATGCCACAAAACGGTTGAAGCTCCTGTTCAGAAAGATGCTCCGAAATCAACTTCTGTCACCTTAGTTATACATTTTGGGATAGTATTTAAAGTTTAAAGCAGAAATTGGGGCACTTTTTAAATTTTCATTTTTGACCAAAATCGACAGGTCCGGGGCTTAGGGAATTTATCATATGCCACAAAATGGTTGAAGCTCCTGTTCAGAAAGATGCTCCGAAATCAACTTCTGTCACCTTAGTGATACATTTTGGGATAGTACCTAAAGTTTAAAGCAGAAATTGGGGCACTTTTTAAATTTTCATTTTTGACCAAAATCGACAGGTCCGGGGCTTAGGGAATTTATCATATGCCACAAAATGGTTGAAGCTCCTGTTCAAAAATGATGCTCCGAAATCAACTTGTCACCTTTGTGATACATTTTGGGATAGTAACTAAAGTTTAAAGCAGAAATTGAGGCACTTTTGAAATTTTCATTTTTGACCAAAATTGACAGGTCCGGGGCTTATGGAATTTCTCATATGCCACAAAATGGTTGAAGCTCCTGTTCAGAAAGATGCTCCGAAATCAACTTCTGTCACCTTAGTGATACATTTTGGGATAATACTTAAAGTTTAAAGCAGAAATTGGGGCACTATTGAAATTTTCATTTTTGACCAAAATCGACAGGTCCGGGGCTTAGGGAATTTCTCATATGCAACAAAACGGTTGAAGCTCCTGTTCAGAAAGATGCTCCGAAATCAACTTCTGTCACCTTAGTGATACATTTTGGGATAGTAACTAAAGTTTAAAGCAGAATTTGGGGCACTTTTTAAATTTTCATTTTTGACCAAAATCGACAGGTCCGGGGCTTAGGGAATTTATCATATGCCACAAAATGGTTGAAGCTCCTGTTCAAAAATGATGCTCCGAAATCAACTTGTCACCTTTGTGATACATTTTGGGATAGTAACTAAAGTTTAAAGCAGAAATTGGGGCACTTTTGAAATTTTCATTTTTGACCAAAATTGACAGGTCCGGGGCTTATGGAATTTCTCATATGCCACAAAATGGTTGAAGCTCCTGTTCAGAAAGATGCTCCGAAATCAACTTCTGTCACCTTAGTGATACATTTTGGGATAGTACTTAAAGTTTAAAGCAGAAATTGGGGCACTTTTGAAATTTTCATTTTTGACCAAAATCGACAGGCCCGGGGCTTAGGGAATTTCTCATATGCCACTAATCGGTTGAAGCTCCTGTTCAGAAAGATGCTCCGAAATCAACTTCTGTCACCTTAGTGATACATTTTGGGATAGTACTTAAAGTTTAAAGCAGACATTGGGGCACTATTGAAATTTTCATTTTTGACCAAAATCGACAGGTCCGGGGCTTAGGGAATTTCTCATATGCCACAAAACGGTTGAAGCTCCTGTTCAGAAAGATGCTCCGAAATCAACTTCTGTCACCTTAGTGATACATTTTGGGATAGTAACTAAAGTTTAAAGCAGAATTTGGGGCATTTTTGAAATTTTCATTTTTGACCAAAATCGACAGGTCCGGGGCTTAGGGAATTTCTCATATGCAACAAAACGGTTGAAGCTCCTGTTCAGAAAGATGCTCCGAAATCAACTTCTGTCACCTTAGTGATACATTTTGGGATAGTACTTAAAGTTTAAAGCAGAAATTGGGGCACTATTGAAATTTTCATTTTTGACCAAAATCGACAGGTCCGGGGCTTAGGGAATTTCTCATATGCCACAAAATGGTTGAAGATCCTGTTCAAAAATGATGCTCCGAAATCAACTTCTGTCACCTTAGTGATACATTTTGGGATAGTACCTAAAGTTTAAAGCAGAAATTGGGGCACTTTTTAAATTTTCATTTTTGACCAAAATCGACAGGTCCGGGGCTTAGGGAATTTATCATATGCCACAAAATGGTTGAAGATCCTGTTCAAAAATGATGCTCCGAAATCAACTTCTGTCACATTTGTGATACATTTTGGGATAGTAACTAAAGTTTAAAGCAGAAATTGGGGCACTTTTGACATTTTCATTTTTGACCAAAATCGACAGGTCCGGGGCTTATGGAATTTCTCATATGCCACAAAATGGTTGAAGCTCCTGTTCAGAAAGATGCTCCGAAATCAACTTCTGTCACCTTAGTTATACATTTTGGGATAGTATTAAAAGTTTAAAGCAGAAATTGGGGCACTTTTTAAATTTTCATTTTTGACCAAAATCGACAGGTCCGGGGATTAGGGAATTTATCATATGCCACAAAATGGTTGAAGCTCCTGTTCAAAAATGATGCTCCGAAATCAACTTGTCACCTTTGTGATACATTTTGGGATAGTAACTAAAGTTTAAAGCAGAAATTGGGGCACTTTTGAAATTTTCATTTTTGACCAAAATTGACAGGTCCGGGGCTTATGGAATTTCTCATATGCCACAAAATGGTTGAAGCTCCTGTTCAGAAAGATGCTCCGAAATCAACTTCTGTCACCTTAGTTATACATTTTGGGATAGTATTTAAAGTTTAAAGCAGAAATTGGGGGCACTTTTTAAATTTTCATTTTTTGACCAATATCGACAGGTCCAGGGCTTATGGAATTTCTCATATGCCACAAAACGGTTGAAGCTCCTGTTCAGAAAGATGCTCCGAAATCAACTTCTGTCACCTTAGTGACACATTTTGGGATAGTACTTAAAGTTTAAAGCAGAAATTGGGGCACTTTTGAAATTTTCATTTTTGACCAAAATCGACAGGCCCGGGGCTTAGGGAATTTCTCATATGCCACAAAACGGTTGAAGCTCCTGTTCAGAAAGATGCTCCGAAATCAACTTCTGTCACCTTAGTGTTACATTTTGGGATAGTACTTAAAGTTTAAAGCAGAAATTGGGGCACTATTGAAATTTTCATTTTTGACCAAAATCGACAGGTCCGGGGCTTAGGGAATTTCTCATATGCCACAAAATGGTTGAAGCTCCTGTTCAAAAATGATGCTCCGAAATCAACTTCTGTCACCTTAGTGATACATTTTGGGATAGTACCTAAAGTTTAAAGCAGAAATTGGGGCACTTTTGAAATTTTCATTTTTGACCAAAACAGACAGGTCCGGGGCTTAGGGAATTTCTCATATGCCACAAAACGGTTGAAGCTCCTGTTCAGAAAGATGCTCCGAAATCAACTTCTGTCACCTTAGTGATACATTTTGGGATAGTACTTAAAGTTTAAAGCAGAAATTGGGGCACTATTGAAATTTTCATTTTTGACCAAAATCGACAGGTCCGGGGCTTAGGGAATTTCTCATATGCCAATAAAATGGTTGAAGCTCCTGTTCAAAAATGATGCTCCGAAATCAACTTCTGTCACCTTAGTGATACATTTTGGGATAGTACCTAAAGTTTAAAGCAGAAATTGGGGCACTTTTGAAATTTTCATTTTTGACCAAAATAGACAGGTCCGGGTCTTAGGGAATTTCTCATATGCAACAAAACGGTTGAAGCTCCTGTTCAGAAAGATGCTCCGAAATCAACTTCTGTCACCTTAGTGATACATTTTGGGATAGTACCTAAAGTTTAAAGCAGAAATTGGGGCACTTTTTAAATTTTCATTTTTGACCAAAATCGACAGGTCCGGGGCTTAGGGAATTTATCATATGCCACAAAATGGTTGAAGCTCCTGTTCAAAAATGATGCTCCGAAATCAACTTGTCACCTTTGTGATACATTTTGGGATAGTAACTAAAGTTTAAAGCAGAAATTGGGGCAATTTTGAAATTTTCATTTTTGACCAAAATCGACAGGTCCGGGGCTTAGGGAATTTCTCATATGCCACAAAACGGTTGAAGCTCCTGTTCAGAAAGATGCTCCGAAATCAACTTCTGTCACCTTAGTTATACATTTTGGGATAGTATTTAAAGTTTAAAGCAGAAATTGGGGCACTTTTTAAATTTTCATTTTTGACCAAAATCGACAGGTCCGGGGCTTAGGGAATTTATCATATGCCACAAAATGGTTGAAGCTCCTGTTCAGAAAGATGCTCCGAAATCAACTTCTGTCACCTTAGTGATACATTTTGGGATAGTACCTAAAGTTTAAAGCAGAAATTGGGGCACTTTTTAAATTTTCATTTTTGACCAAAATCGACAGGTCCGGGGCTTAGGGAATTTATCATATGCCACAAAATGGTTGAAGCTCCTGTTCAAAAATGATGCTCCGAAATCAACTTGTCACCTTTGTGATACATTTTGGGATAGTAACTAAAGTTTAAAGCAGAAATTGAGGCACTTTTGAAATTTTCATTTTTGACCAAAATTGACAGGTCCGGGGCTTATGGAATTTCTCATATGCCACAAAATGGTTGAAGCTCCTGTTCAGAAAGATGCTCCGAAATCAACTTCTGTCACCTTAGTGATACATTTTGGGATAATACTTAAAGTTTAAAGCAGAAATTGGGGCACTATTGAAATTTTCATTTTTGACCAAAATCGACAGGTCCGGGGCTTAGGGAATTTCTCATATGCAACAAAACGGTTGAAGCTCCTGTTCAGAAAGATGCTCCGAAATCAACTTCTGTCACCTTAGTGATACATTTTGGGATAGTAACTAAAGTTTAAAGCAGAATTTGGGGCACTTTTTAAATTTTCATTTTTGACCAAAATCGACAGGTCCGGGGCTTAGGGAATTTATCATATGCCACAAAATGGTTGAAGCTCCTGTTCAAAAATGATGCTCCGAAATCAACTTGTCACCTTTGTGATACATTTTGGGATAGTAACTAAAGTTTAAAGCAGAAATTGGGGCACTTTTGAAATTTTCATTTTTGACCAAAATTGACAGGTCCGGGGCTTATGGAATTTCTCATATGCCACAAAATGGTTGAAGCTCCTGTTCAGAAAGATGCTCCGAAATCAACTTCTGTCACCTTAGTGATACATTTTGGGATAGTACTTAAAGTTTAAAGCAGAAATTGGGGCACTTTTGAAATTTTCATTTTTGACCAAAATCGACAGGCCCGGGGCTTAGGGAATTTCTCATATGCCACTAATCGGTTGAAGCTCCTGTTCAGAAAGATGCTCCGAAATCAACTTCTGTCACCTTAGTGATACATTTTGGGATAGTACTTAAAGTTTAAAGCAGACATTGGGGCACTATTGAAATTTTCATTTTTGACCAAAATCGACAGGTCCGGGGCTTAGGGAATTTCTCATATGCCACAAAACGGTTGAAGCTCCTGTTCAGAAAGATGCTCCGAAATCAACTTCTGTCACCTTAGTGATACATTTTGGGATAGTAACTAAAGTTTAAAGCAGAATTTGGGGCATTTTTGAAATTTTCATTTTTGACCAAAATCGACAGGTCCGGGGCTTAGGGAATTTCTCATATGCCACAAAATGGTTGAAGATCCTGTTCAAAAATGATGCTCCGAAATCAACTTCTGTCACCTTAGTGATACATTTTGGGATAGTACCTAAAGTTTAAAGCAGAAATTGGGGCACTTTTTAAATTTTCATTTTTGACCAAAATCGACAGGTCCGGGGCTTAGGGAATTTATCATATGCCACAAAATGGTTGAAGCTCCTGTTCAAAAATGATGCTCCGAAATCAACTTGTCACCTTTGTGATACATTTTGGGATAGTAACTAAAGTTTAAAGCAGAAATTGAGGCACTTTTGAAATTTTCATTTTTGACCAAAATTGACAGGTCCGGGGCTTATGGAATTTCTCATATGCCACAAAATGGTTGAAGCTCCTGTTCAGAAAGATGCTCCGAAATCAACTTCTGTCACCTTAGTGATATATTTTGGGATAGTACTTAAAGTTTAAAGCAGAAATTGGGGCACTTTTGAAATTTTCATTTTTGACCAAAATCGACAGGCCCGGGGCTTAGGGAATTTCTCATATGCCACTAATCGGTTGAAGCTCCTGTTCAGAAAGATGCTCCGAAATCAACTTCTGTCACCTTAGTGATACATTTTGGGATAGTACTTAAAGTTTAAAGCAGACATTGGGGCACTATTGAAATTTTCATTTTTGACCAAAATCGACAGGTCCGGGGCTTAGGGAATTTCTCATATGCCACAAAATGGTTGAAGCTCCTGTTCAGAAAGATGCTCCGAAATCAACTTCTGTCACCTTAGTGATACATTTTGGGATAGTAACTAAAGTTTAAAGCAGAATTTGGGGCATTTTTGAAATTTTCATTTTTGACCAAAATCGACAGGTCCGGGGCTTAGGGAATTTCTCATATGCAACAAAACGGTTGAAGCTCCTGTTCAGAAAGATGCTCCGAAATCAACTTCTGTCACCTTAGTGATACATTTTGGGATAGTACTAAAAGTTTAAAGCAGAAATTAAGGCACTATTGAAATTTTCATTTTTGACCAAAATCGACAGGTCCGGGGCTTAGGGAATTTCTCATATGCCACAAAATGGTTGAAGATCCTGTTCAAAAATGATGCTCCGAAATCAACTTCTGTCACCTTAGTGATACATTTTGGGATAGTACCTAAAGTTTAAAGCAGAAATTGGGGCAATTTTGAAATTTTCATTTTTGACCAAAATAGACAGGTCCGGGGCTTAGGGAATTTCTCATATGCCACAAAACGGTTGAAGCTCCTGTTCAGAAAGATGCTCCGAAATCAACTTCTGTCACCTTAGTTATACATTTTGGGATAGTATTTAAAGTTTAAAGCAGAAATTGGGGCACTTTTTAAATTTTCATTTTTGACCAAAATCGACAGGTCCGGGGCTTAGGGAATTTATCATATGCCACAAAATGGTTGAAGCTCCTGTTCAGAAAGATGCTCCGAAATCAACTTCTGTCACCTTAGTGATACATTTTGGGATAGTACCTAAAGTTTAAAGCAGAAATTGGGGCACTTTTTAAATTTTCATTTTTGACCAAAATCGACAGGTCCGGGGCTTAGGGAATTTATCATATGCCACAAAATGGTTGAAGCTCCTGTTCAAAAATGATGCTCCGAAATCAACTTGTCACCTTTGTGATACATTTTGGGATAGTAACTAAAGTTTAAAGCAGAAATTGAGGCACTTTTGAAATTTTCATTTTTGACCAAAATTGACAGGTCCGGGGCTTATGGAATTTCTCATATGCCACAAAATGGTTGAAGCTCCTGTTCAGAAAGATGCTCCGAAATCAACTTCTGTCACCTTAGTGATACATTTTGGGATAGTACTTAAAGTTTAAAGCAGAAATTGGGGCACTATTGAAATTTTCATTTTTGACCAAAATCGACAGGTCCGGGGCTTAGGGAATTTCTCATATGCAACAAAACGGTTGAAGCTCCTGTTCAGAAAGATGCTCCGAAATCAACTTCTGTCACCTTAGTGATACATTTTGGGATAGTAACTAAAGTTTAAAGCAGAATTTGGGGCACTTTTTAAATTTTCATTTTTGACCAAAATCGACAGGTCCGGGGCTTAGGGAATTTATCATATGCCACAAAATGGTTGAAGCTCCTGTTAAAAAATGATGCTCCGAAATCAACTTGTCACCTTTGTGATACATTTTGGGATAGTAACTAAAGTTTAAAGCAGAAATTGAGGCACTTTTGAAATTTTCATTTTTGACCAAAATTGACAGGTCCGGGGCTTAGGGAATTTCTCATATGCAACAAAACGGTTGAAGCTCCTGTTCAGAAAGATGCTCCGAAATCAACTTCTGTCACCTTAGTGATATATTTTGGGATAGTACTTAAAGTTTAAAGCAGAAATTGGGGCACTATTGAAATTTTCATTTTTGACCAAAATCGACAGGTCCGGGGCTTAGGGAATTTCTCATATGCAACAAAACGGTTGAAGCTCCTGTTCAGAAAGATGCTCCGAAATCAACTTCTGTCACCTTAGTGATACATTTTGGGATAGTAACTAAAGTTTAAAGCAGAATTTGGGGCACTTTTTAAATTTTCATTTTTGACCAAAATCGACAGGTCCGGGGCTTAGGGAATTTATCTTATGCCACAAAATGGTTGAAGCTCCTGTTAAAAAATGATTCTCCGAAATCAACTTGTCACCTTTGTGATACATTTTGGGATAGTAACTAAAGTTTAAAGCAGAATTTGGGGCACTTTTGAAATTTTCATTTTTGACCAAAATTGACAGGTCCGGGGCTTATGGAATTTCTCATATGCCACAAAATGGTTGAAGCTCCTGTTCAGAAAGATGCTCCGAAATCAACTTCTGTCACCTTAGTGATACATTTTGGGATAGTACTTAAAGTTTAAAGCAGAAATTGGGGCACTTTTGAAATTTTCATTTTTGACCAAAATCGACAGGCCCGGGGCTTAGGGAATTTCTCATATGCCACTAATCGGTTGAAGCTCCTGTTCAGAAAGATGCTCCGAAATCAACTTCTGTCACCTTAGTGATACATTTTGGGATAGTACTTAAAGTTTAAAGCAGACATTGGGGCACTATTGAAATTTTCATTTTTGACCAAAATCGACAGGTCCGGGGCTTAGGGAATTTCTCATATGCCACAAAATGGTTGAAGCTCCTGTTCAGAAAGATGCTCCGAAATCAACTTCTGTCACCTTAGTGATACATTTTGGGATAGTAACTAAAGTTTAAAGCAGAATTTGGGGCATTTTTGAAATTTTCATTTTTGACCAAAATCGACAGGTCCGGGGCTTAGGGAATTTCTCATATGCAACAAAACGGTTGAAGCTCCTGTTCAGAAAGATGCTCCGAAATCAACTTCTGTCACCTTAGTGATACATTTTGGGATAGTACTTAAAGTTTAAAGCAGAAATTAAGGCACTATTGAAATTTTCATTTTTGACCAAAATCGACAGGTCCGGGGCTTAGGGAATTTCTCATATGCCACAAAATGGTTGAAGCTCCTGTTCAAAAATGATGCTCCGAAATCAACTTCTGTCACCTTAGTGATACATTTTGGGATAGTACCTAAAGTTTAAAGCAGAAATTGGGGCAATTTTGAAATTTTCATTTTTGACCAAAATAGACAGGTCCGGGGCTTAGGGAATTTCTCATATGCCACAAAACGGTTGAAGCTCCTGTTCAGAAAGATGCTCCGAAATCAACTTCTGTCACCTTAGTTATACATTTTGGGATAGTATTTAAAGTTTAAAGCAGAAATTGGGGCACTTTTTAAATTTTCATTTTTGACCAAAATCGACAGGTCCGGGGCTTAGGGAATTTATCATATGCCACAAAATGGTTGAAGCTCCTGTTCAGAAAGATGCTCCGAAATCAACTTCTGTCACCTTAGTGATATATTTTGGGATAGTACTTAAAGTTTAAAGCAGAAATTGGGGCACTATTGAAATTTTCATTTTTGACCAAAATCGACAGGTCCGGGGCTTAGGGAATTTCTCATATGCAACAATACGGTTGAAGCTCCTGTTCAGAAAGATGCTCCGAAATCAACTTCTGTCACCTTAGTGATACATTTTGGGATAGTACTTAAAGTTTAAAGCAGAAATTGGGGCACTATTGAAATTTTCATTTTTGACCAAAATCGACAGGTCCGGGGCTTAGGGAATTTCTCATATGCAACAAAACGGTTGAAGCTCCTGTTCAGAAAGATGCTCCGAAATCAACTTCTGTCACCTTAGTGATACATTTTGGGATAGTAACTAAAGTTTAAAGCAGAAATTGGGGCACTTTTGAAATTTTCATTTTTGACCAAAATCGACAGGCCCGGGGCTTAGGGAATTTCTCATATGCCACTAATCGGTTGAAGCTCCTGTTCAGAAAGATGCTCCGAAATCAACTTCTGTCACCTTAGTGATACATTTTGGGATAGTAACTAAAGTTTAAAGCAGAAATTGGGGCACTTTTGAAATTTTCATTTTTGACCAAAATTGACAGGTCCGGGGCTTATGGAATTTCTCATATGCCACAAAATGGTTGAAGCTCCTGTTCAGAAAGATGCTCCGAAATCAACTTCTGTCACCTTAGTGATACATTTTGGGATAGTACTTAAAGTTTAAAGCAGAAATTGGGGCACTTTTGAAATTTTCATTTTTGACCAAAATCGACAGGCCCGGGGCTTAGGGAATTTCTCATATGCCACTAATCGGTTGAAGCTCCTGTTCAGAAAGATGCTCCGAAATCAACTTCTGTCACCTTAGTGATACATTTTGGGATAGTACTTAAAGTTTAAAGCAGACATTGGGGCACTATTGAAATTTTCATTTTTGACCAAAATCGACAGGTCCGGGGCTTAGGGAATTTCTCATATGCCACAAAATGGTTGAAGCTCCTGTTCAGAAAGATGCTCCGAAATCAACTTCTGTCACCTTAGTGATACATTTTGGGATAGTACCTAAAGTTTAAAGCAGAAATTGGGGCAATTTTGAAATTTTCATTTTTGACCAAAATAGACAGGTCCGGGGCTTAGGGAATTTCTCATATGCAACAAAACGGTTGAAGCTCCTGTTCAGAAAGATGCTCCGAAATCAACTTCTGTCACCTTAGTGATACATTTTGGGATAGTACTTAAAGTTTAAAGCAGAAATTAAGGCACTATTGAAATTTTCATTTTTGACCAAAATCGACAGGTCCGGGGCTTAGGGAATTTCTCATATGCCACAAAATGGTTGAAGCTCCTGTTCAAAAATGATGCTCCGAAATCAACTTCTGTCACCTTAGTGATACATTTTGGGATAGTACCTAAAGTTTAAAGCAGAAATTGGGGCAATTTTGAAATTTTCATTTTTGACCAAAATAGACAGGTCCGGGGCTTAGGGAATTTCTCATATGCCACAAAACGGTTGAAGCTCCTGTTCAGAAAGATGCTCCGAAATCAACTTCTGTCACCTTAGTTATACATTTTGGGATAGTATTTAAAGTTTAAAGCAGAAATTGGGGCACTTTTTAAATTTTCATTTTTGACCAAAATCGACAGGTCCGGGGCTTAGGGAATTTATCATATGCCACAAAATGGTTGAAGCTCCTGTTCAGAAAGATGCTCCGAAATCAACTTCTGTCACCTTAGTGATACATTTTGGGATAGTACCTAAAGTTTAAAGCAGAAATTGGGGCACTTTTTAAATTTTCATTTTTGACCAAAATCGACAGGTCCGGGGCTTAGGGAATTTATCATATGCCACAAAATGGTTGAAGCTCCTGTTCAAAAATGATGCTCCGAAATCAACTTGTCACCTTTGTGATACATTTTGGGATAGTAACTAAAGTTTAAAGCAGAAATTGAGGCACTTTTGAAATTTTCATTTTTGACCAAAATTGACAGGTCCGGGGCTTATGGAATTTCTCATATGCCACAAAATGGTTGAAGCTCCTGTTCAGAAAGATGCTCCGAAATCAACTTCTGTCACCTTAGTGATACATTTTGGGATAGTACTTAAAGTTTAAAGCAGAAATTGGGGCACTATTGAAATTTTCATTTTTGACCAAAATCGACAGGTCCGGGGCTTAGGGAATTTCTCATATGCAACAAAACGGTTGAAGCTCCTGTTCAGAAAGATGCTCCGAAATCAACTTCTGTCACCTTAGTGATACATTTTGGGATAGTAACTAAAGTTTAAAGCAGAATTTGGGGCACTTTTTAAATTTTCATTTTTGACCAAAATCGACAGGTCCGGGGCTTAGGGAATTTATCATTTGCCACAAAATGGTTGAAGCTCCTGTTAAAAAATGATGCTCCGAAATCAACTTGTCACCTTTGTGATACATTTTGGGATAGTAACTAAAGTTTAAAGCAGAAATTGAGGCACTTTTGAAATTTTCATTTTTGACCAAAATTGACAGGTCCGGGGCTTAGGGAATTTCTCATATGCAACAAAACGGTTCAAGCTCCTGTTCAGAAAGATGCTCCGAAATCAACTTCTGTCACCTTAGTGATACATTTTGGGATAGTAACTAAAGTTTAAAGCAGAATTTGGGGCACTTTTTAAATTTTCATTTTTGACCAAAATCGACAGGTCCGGGGCTTAGGGAATTTATCATATGCCACAAAATGGTTGAAGCTCCTGTTCAAAAATGATGCTCCGAAATCAACTTGTCACCTTTGTGATACATTTTGGGATAGTAACTAAAGTTTAAAGCAGAAATTGGGGCACTTTTGAAATTTTCATTTTTGACCAAAATAGACTGGTCCGGGGCTTAGGGAATTTCTCATATGCAACAAAACGGTTGAAGCTCCTGTTCAGAAAGATGCTCCGAGATCAACTTCTGTCACCTTTGTGATACATTTTGGGATAGTAACTAAAGTTTAAAGCAGAATTTGGGGCACTTTTTAAATTTTCATTTTTGACCAAAATCGACAGGTCCGGGGCTTAGGGAATTTATCATATGCCACAAAATGGTTGAAGCTCCTGTTCAAAAATGATGCTCCGAAATCAACTTGTCACCTTTGTGATACATTTTGGGATAGTAACTAAAGTTTAAAGCAGAAATTGGGGCACTTTTGAAATTTTCATTTTTGACAAAAATTGACAGGTCCGGGGCTTATGGAATTTCTCATATGCCACAAAATGGTTGAAGCTCCTGTTCAGATAGATGCTCCGAAATCAACTTCTGTCACCTTAGTGATACATTTTGGGATAGTACTTAAAGTTTAAAGCAGAAATTGGGGCACTTTTGAAATTTTCATTTTTGACCAAAATCGACAGGCCCGGGGCTTAGGAAATTTCTCATATGCCACAAAACGGTTGAAGCTCCTGTTCAGAAAGATGCTCCGAAATCAACTTCTGTCACCTTAGTGATACATTTTGGGATAGTAACTAAAGTTTAAAGCAGAATTTGGGGCATTTTTGAAATTTTCATTTTTGACCAAAATCGACAGGTCCGGGGCTTAGGGAATTTATCATATGCAACAAAATGGTTGAAGCTCCTGTTCAGAAAGATGCTCCGAAATCAACTTCTGTCACCTTAGTGATACATTTTGGGATAGTACCTAAAGTTTAAAGCAGAAATTGGGGCACTTTTTAAATTTTCATTTTTGACCAAAATCGACAGGTCCGGGGCTTAGGGAATTTATCATATGCCACAAAATAGTTGAAGCTCCTGTTCAAAAATGATGCTCCGAAATCAACTTCTGTCACATTTGTGATACATTTTGGGATAGTAACTAAAGTTTAAAGCAGAAATTGGGGCACTTTTGAAATTTTCATTTTTGACCAAAATTGACAGGTCCGGGGCTTATGGAGTTTCTCATATGCCACAAAATGGTTGAAGCTCCTGTTCAGAAAGATGCTCCGAAATCAACTTCTGTCACCTTAGTTATACATTTTGGGATAGTATTTAAAGTTTAAAGCAGAAATTGGGGCACTTTTTAAATTTTCATTTTTTGACCAAAATCGACAGGTCCGGGGCTTATGGAATTTCTCATATGCCACAAAACGGTTGAAGCTCCTGTTCAGAAAGATGCTCCGAAATCAACTTCTGTCACCTTAGTTATACATTTTGGGATAGTATTTAAAGTTTAAAGCAGAAATTGGGGCACTTTTTAAATTTTCATTTTTGACCAAAATCGACAGGTCCGGGGCTTAGGGAATTTATCATATGCCACAAAATGGTTGAAGCTCCTGTTCAGAAAGATGCTCCGAAATCAACTTCTGTCACCTTAGTGATACATTTTGGGATAGTACCTAAAGTTTGAAGCAGAAATTGGGGCACTTTTGAAATTTTCACTTTTGACCAAAATCGACAGGTCCGGGGCTTAGGGAATTTATCATATGCCACAAAATGGTTGAAGCTCCTGTTCAAAAATGATGCTCCGAAATCAACTTGTCACCTTTGTGATACATTTTGGGATAGTAACTAAAGTTTAAAGCAGAAATTGGGGCACTTTTGAAATTTTCATTTTTGACCAAAATTGACAGGTCCGGGGCTTATGGAATTTCTCATATGCCACAAAATGGTTGAAGCTCCTGTTCAGAAAGATGCTCCGAAATCAACTTCTGTCACCTTAGTGATACATTTTGGGATAGTACTTAAAGTTTAAAGCAGAAATTGGGGCACTATTGAAATTTTCATTTTTGACCAAAATCGACAGGTCCGGGGCTTAGGGAATTTCTCATATGCCACAAAATGGTTGAAGCTCCTGTTCAAAAATGATGCTCCGAAATCAACTTCTGTCACCTTAGTAATACATTTTGGGATAGTACCTAAAGTTTAAAGCAGAAATTGGGGCAATTTTGAAATTTTCATTTTTGACCAAAATAGACAGGTCCGGGGCTTAGGGAATTTCTCATATGCCACAAAACGGTTGAAGCTCCTGTTCAGAAAGATGCTCCGAAATCAACTTCTGTCACCTTAGTGATACATTTTGGGATAGTAACTAAAGTTTAAAGCAGAATTTGGGGCATTTTTGAAATTTTCATTTTTTACCAAAATCGACAGGTCCGGTGCTTAGGGAATTTCTCATATGCAACAAAACGGTTGAAGCTCCTGTTCAGAAAGATGCTCCGAAATCAACTTCTGTCACCTTAGTGATACATTTTGGGATAGTAACTAAAGTTTAAAGCAGAATTTGGGGCACTTTTTAAATTTTTATTTTTGACCAAAATTGACAGGTCCGGGGCTTAGGGAATTTATCATATGCCACAAAATGGTTGAAGCTCCTGTTCAAAAATGATGCTCCGAAATCAACTTGTCACCTTTGTGATACATTTTGGGATAGTAACTAAAGTTTAAAGCAGAAATTGGGGCACTTTTGAAATTTTCATTTTTGACCAAAATTGACAGGTCCGGGGCTTAGGGAATTTCTCATATGCCACAAAATGGTTGAAGCTCCTGTTCAAAAATGATGCTCCAAAATCAACTTCTGTCACCTTAGTAATACATTTTGGGATAGTACCTAAAGTTTAAAGCAGAAATTGGGGCAATTTTGAAATTTTCATTTTTGACCAAAATAGACAGGTCCGGGGCTTAGGGAATTTCTCATATGCCACAAAACGGTTGAAGCTCCTGTTCAGAAAGATGCTCCGAAATCAACTTCTGTCACCTTAGTGATACATTTTGGGATAGTGACTAAAGTTTAAAGCAGAATTTGGGGCATTTTTTAAATTTTCATTTTTTACCAAAATCGACAGGTCCGGGGCTTAGGGAATTTCTCATATGCAACAAAATGGTTGAAGCTCCTGTTCAGAAAGATGCTCCGAAATCAACTTCTGTCACCTTAGTGATACATTTTGGGATAGTACTTAAAGTTTAAAGCAGAAATTGGGGCACTATTGAAATTTTCATTTTTGACCAAAATCGACAGGTCCGGGGCTTAGGGAATTTATCATATGCCACAAAATGGTTGAAGCTCCTGTTAAGAAAGATGCTCCGAAATCAACTTCTGTCACCTTAGTGATACATTTTGGGATAGTACCTAAAGTTTAAAGCAGAAATTGGGGCACTTTTTAAATTTTCATTTTTGACCAAAATCGACAGGTCCGGGGCTTAGGGAATTTATCATATGCCACAAAATGGTTGAAGCTCCTGTTCAAAAATGATGCTCCGAAATCAACTTGTCACCTTTGTGATACATTTTGGGATAGTAACTAAAGTTTAAAGCAGAAATTGGGGCACTTTTGAAATTTTCATTTTTGACCAAAATTGACAGGTCCGGGGCTTATGGAATTTCTCATATGCCACAAAATGGTTGAAGCTCCTGTTCAGAAAGATGCTCTGAAAATCAACTTCTGTCACCTTAGTGATACATTTTGGGATAGTACTTAAAGTTTAAAGCAGAAATTGGGGCACTTTTGAAATTTTCATTTTTGACCAAAATCGACAGGCCCGGGGCTTAGGGAATTTCTCATATGCCACAAATCGGTTGAAGCTCCTGTTCAGAAAGATGCTCCGAAATCAACTTCTGTCACCTTAGTGATACATTTTGGGATAGTACTTAAAGTTTAAAGCAGAAATTGGGGCACTATTGAAATTTTCATTTTTGACCAAAATCGACAGGTCCGGGGCTTAGGGAATTTCTCATATGCCACAAAATGGTTGAAGCTCCTGTTCAAAAATGATGCTCCGAAATCAACTTCTGTCACCTTAGTAATACATTTTGGGATAGTACCTAAAGTTTAAAGCAGAAATTGGGGCAATTTTGAAATTTTCATTTTTGACCAAAATAGACAGGTCCGGGGCTTAAGAATTTCTCATATGCCACAAAACAGTTGAAGCTCCTGTTCAGAAAGATGCTCCGAAATCAACTTCTGTCACCTTAGTGATACATTTTGGGATAGTACCTAAAGTTTAAAGCAGAAATTGGGGCACTTTTTAAATTTTCATTTTTGACCAAAATCGACAGGTCCGGGGCTTAGGGAATTTATCATATGCCACAAAATGGTTGAAGCTCCTGTTCAAAAATGATGCTCCGAAATCAACTTGTCACCTTTGTGATACATTTTGGGATAGTAACTAAAGTTTAAAGCAGAAATTGGGGCACTTTTGAAATTTTCATTTTTGACCAAAATTGACAGGTCCGGGGCTTATGGAATTTCTCATATGCCACAAAATGGTTGAAGCTCCTGTTCAGAAAGATGCTCCGAAATCAACTTCTGTCACCTTAGTTATACATTTTGGGATAGTATTTAAAGTTTAAAGCAGAAATTGGGGCACTTTTTAAATTTTCATTTTTTGACCAAAATCGACAGGTCTGGGGCTTATGGAATTTCTCATATGCCACAAAACGGTTGAAGCTCCTGTTCAGAAAGATGCTCCGAAATCAACTTCTGTCACCTTAGTTATACATTTTGGGATAGTATTTAAAGTTTAAAGCAGAAATTGGGGCACTTTTTAAATTTTCATTTTTGACCAAAATCAACAGGTCCGGGGCTTAGGGAATTTATCATATGCCACAAAATGGTTGAAGCTCCTGTTCAGAAAGATGCTCCGAAATCAACTTCTGTCACCTTAGTGATACATTTTGGGATAGTACCTAAAGTTTGAAGCAGAAATTGGGGCACTTTTGAAATTTTCACTTTTGACCAAAATCGACAGGTCCGGGGCTTAGGGAATTTATCATATGCCACAAAATGGTTGAAGCTCCTGTTCAAAAATGATGCTCCGAAATCAACTTGTCACCTTTGTGATACATTTTGGGATAGTAACTAAAGTTTAAAGCAGAAATTGGGGCACTTTTGAAATTTTCATTTTTGACCAAAATCGACAGGCCCGGGGCTTAGGGAATTTCTCATATGCCACAAAACGGTTGAAGCTCCTGTTCAGAAAGATGCTCCGAAATCAACTTCTGTCACCTTAGTGATACATTTTGGGATAGTACTTAAAGTTTAAAGCAGAAATTGGGGCACTATTGAAATTTTCATTTTTGACCAAAATCGACAGGTCCGGGGCTTAGGGAATTTCTCATATGCCACAAAATGGTTGAAGCTCCTGTTCAAAAATGATGCTCCGAAATCAACTTCTGTCACCTTAGTGATACATTTTGGGATAGTACCTAAAGTTTAAAGCAGAAATTGGGGCACTTTTGAAATTTTCATTTTTGACCAAAATAGACAGGTCCGGGGCTTAGGGAATTTCTCATATGCCACAAAACGGTTGAAGCTCCTGTTCAGAAAGATGCTCCGAAATCAACTTCTGTCACCTTAGTGATACATTTTGGGATAGTAACTAAAGTTTAAAGCAGAATTTGGGGCACTTTTTAAATTTTCATTTTTGACCAAAATCGACAGGTCCGGGGCTTAGGGAATTTATCATATGCCACAAAATGGTTGAAGATCCTGTTCAAAAATGATGCTCCGAAATCAACTTGTCACCTTTGTGATACATTTTGGGATAGAAACTAAAGTTTAAAGCAGAAATTGGGGCACTTTTGAAATTTTCATTTTTGACCAAAATTGACAAGGACGGGGCTTAGGGAATTTCTTATATGCCACAAAATGGTTGAAGCTCCTGTTCAAAAATGATGCTCCGAAATCAACTTCTGTCACCTTAGTAATACATTTTGGGATAGTACCTAAAGTTTAAAGCAGAAATTAAGGCAATTTTGAAATTTTCATTTTTGACCAAAATAGACAGGTCCGGGGCTTAGGGAATTTCTCATATGCCACAAAACGGTTGAAGCTCCTGTTCAGAAAGATGCTCCGAAATCAACTTCTGTCACCTTAGTGATACATTTTGGGATAGTAACTAAAGTTTAAAGCAGAATTTGGGGCATTTTTGAAATTTTCATTTTTGACCAAAATCGACAGGTCCGGGGCTTAGGGAATTTCTCATATGCAACAAAACGGTTGAAGCTCCTGTTCAGAAAGATGCTCCGAAATCAACTTCTGTCACCTTAGTGATACATTTTGGGATAGTACTTAAAGTTTAAAGCAGAAATTGGGGCACTATTGAAATTTTCATTTTTGACCAAAATCGACAGGTCCGGGGCTTAGGGAATTTATCATATGCCACAAAATGGTTGAAGATCCTGATCAAAAATGATGCTCCGAAATCAACTTCTGTCACCTTAGTGATACATTTTGGGATAGTACCTAAAGTTTAAAGCAGAAATTGGGGCAATTTTAAAATTTTCATTTTTGATCAAAATAGACAGGTCCGGGGCTTAGGGAATTTCTCATATGCCACAAAACGGTTGAAGCTCCTGTTCAGAAAGATGCTCCGAAATCAACTTCTGTCACCTTAGTTATACATTTTGGGATAGTATTTAAAGTTTAAAGCAGAAATTGGGGCACTTTTTAAATTTTCATTTTTGACCAAAATCGACAGGTCCGGTGCTTATGGAATTTCTCATATGCCACAAAATGGTTGAAGCTCCTGTTCAGAAAGATGCTCCGAAATCAACTTCTGTCACCTTAGTGATACATTTTGGGATAGTACTTAAAGTTTAAAGCAGAAATTGGGGCACTATTGAAATTTTCATTTTTGACCAAAATCGACAGGTCCGGGGCTTAGGGAATTTCTCATATGCAACAAAACGGTTGAAGCTCCTGTTCAGAAAGATGCTCCGAAATCAACTTCTGTCACCTTAGTGATACATTTTGGGATAGTAACTAAAGTTTAAAGCAGAATTTGGGGCACTTTTTAAATTTTCATTTTTGACCAAAATCGACAGGTCCGGGGCTTAGGGAATTTATCATATGCCACAAAATGGTTGAAGCTCCTGTTAAAAAATGATGCTCCGAAATCAACTTGTCACCTTTGTGATACATTTTGGGATAGTAACTAAAGTTTAAAGCAGAAATTGGGGCACTTTTGAAATTTTCATTTTTGACCAAAATTGACAGGTCCGGGGCTTATGGAATTTCTCATATGCCACAAAATGGTTGAAGCTCCTGTTCAGAAAGATGCTCCGAAATCAACTTCTGTCACCTTAGTTATACATTTTGGGATAGTACTTAAAGTTTAAAGCAGAAATTGGGGCACTTTTGAAATTTTCATTTTTGACCAAAATCGACAGGCCCGGGGCTTAGGGAATTTCTCATATGCCACAAATCGGTTGAAGCTCCTGTTCAGAAAGATGCTCCGAAATCAACTTCTGTCACCTTAGTGATACATTTTGGGATAGTACTTAAAGTTTAAAGCAGAAATTGGGGCACTATTGAAATTTTCATTTTTGACCAAAATCGACAGGTCCGGGGCTTAGGGAATTTCTCATATGCCACAAAATGGTTGAAGCTCCTGTTCAAAAATGATGCTCCGAAATCAACTTCTGTCACCTTAGTGATACATTTTGGGATAGTAACTAAAGTTTAAAGCAGAATTTGGGGCATTTTTGAAATTTTCATTTTTGACCAAAATCGACAGGTCCGGGGCTTAGGGAATTTCTCATATGCAACAAAATGGTAGAAGCTCCTGTTCAGAAAGATGCTCCGAAATCAACTTCTGTCACCTTAGTTATACATTTTGGGATAGTACTTAAAGTTTAAAGCAGAAATTGGGGCACTTTTGAAATTTTCATTTTTGACCAAAATCGACAGGCCCGGGGCTTAGGGAATTTCTCATATGCCACAAATCGGTTGAAGCTCCTGTTCAGAAAGATGCTCCGAAATCAACTTCTGTCACCTTAGTGATACATTTTGGGATAGTACTTAAAGTTTAAAGCAGAAATTGGGGCACTATAGAAATTTTCATTTTTGACCAAAATCGACAGGTCCGGGGCTTAGGGAATTTCTCATATGCCACAAAATGGTTGAAGATCCTGTTCAAAAATGATGCTCCGAAATCAACTTCTGTCACCTTAGTGATACATTTTGGGATAGTACCTAAAGTTTAAAGCAGCAATTGGGGCAATTTTGAAATTTTCATTTTTGACCAAAATAGACAGGTCCGGGGCTTAGGGAATTTCTCATATGCCACAAAATGGTTGAAGCTCCTGTTCAAAAATGATGCTCCGAAATCAACTTCTGTCACCTTAGTGATACATTTTGGGATAGTAACTAAAGTTTAAAGCAGAATTTGGGGCATTTTTGAAATTTTCATTTTTGACCAAAATCGACAGGTCCGGGGCTTAGGGAATTTCTCATATGCAACAAAATGGTAGAAGCTCCTGTTCAGAAAGATGCTCCGAAATCAACTTCTGTCACCTTAGTGATACATTTTGGGATAGTACTTAAAGTTTAAAGCAGAAATTGGGGCACTATAGAAATTTTCATTTTTGACCAAAATCGACAGGTCCGGGGCTTAGGGAATTTCTCATATGCCACAAAATGGTTGAAGATCCTGTTCAAAAATGATGCTCCGAAATCAACTTCTGTCACCTTAGTGATACATTTTGGGATAGTACCTAAAGTTTAAAGCAGCAATTGGGGCAATTTTGAAATTTTCATTTTTGACCAAAATAGACAGGTCCGGGGCTTAGGGAATTTCTCATATGCCACAAAACGGTTGAAGCTCCTGTTCAGAAAGATGCTCCGAAATCAACTTCTGTCACCTTAGTTATACATTTTGGGATAGTATTTAAAGTTTAAAGCAGAAATTGGGGCACTTTTTAAATTTTCATTTTTGACCAAAATCGACAGGTCCGGGGCTTAGGGAATTTATCATATGCCACAAAATGGTTGAAGCTCCTGTTCAGAAAGATGCTCCGAAATCAACTTCTGTCACCTTAGTGATACATTTTGGGATAGTACCTAAAGTTTAAAGCAGAAATTGGGGCACTTTTTAAATTTTCATTTTTGACCAAAATTGACAGGTCCGGGGCTTATGGAATTTCTCATATGCCACAAAATGGTTGAAGCTCCTGTTCAGAAAGATGCTCCGAAATCAACTTCTGTCACCTTAGTGATACATTTTGGGATAGTACTTAAAGTTTAAAGCAGAAATTGGGGCACTATTGAAATTTTCATTTTTGACCAAAATCGACAGGTCCGGGGCTTAGGGAATTTCTCATATGCAACAAAACGGTTGAAGCTCCTGTTCAGAAAGATGCTCCGAAATCAACTTCTGTCACCTTAGTGATACATTTTGGGATAGTAACTAAAGTTTAAAGCAGAATTTGGGGCACTTTTTAAATTTTCATTTTTGTCCAAAATCGAAAGGTCCGGGGCTTAGGGAATTTATCATATGCCACAAAATGGTTGAAGCTCCTGTTCAAAAATGATGCTCCGAAATCAACTTGTCACCTTTGTGATACATTTTGGGATAGTAACTAAAGTTTAAAGCAGAAATTGGGGCACTTTTGAAATTTTCATTTTTGACCAAAATTGACAGGTCCGGGGCTTATGGAATTTCTCATATGCCACAAAATGGTTGAAGCTCCTGTTCAGAAAGATGCTCCGAAATCAACTTCTGTCACCTTAGTGATACATTTTGGGATAGTACTTAAAGTTTAAAGCAGAAATTGGGGCACTTTTGAAATTTTCATTTTTGACCAAAATCGACAGGCCCGGGGCTTAGGGAATTTCTCATATGCCACAAAACGGTTGAAGCTCCTGTTCAGAAAGATGCTCCGAAATCAACTTCTGTCACCTTAGTGATACATTTTGGGATAGTAACTAAAGTTTAAAGCAGAATTTGGGGCATTTTTGAAATTTTCATTTTTGACCAAAATCGACAGGTCCGGGGCTTAGGGAATTTCTCATATGCAACAAAACGGTTGAAGCTCCTGTTCAAAAAGATGCTCCAAAATCAACTTCTGTCACCTTAGTGATACATTTTGGGATAGTACTTAAAGTTTAAAGCAGAAATTGGGGCACTATTGAAATTTTCATTTTTGACCAAAATCGACAGGACATCCTTCTGACTTTTTGGGTTTTAAGCAGGAGGTGTCAGAAAAGCTTAGGGAATTTATCATATGCCACAAAATAGTTGAAGCTCCTGTTCAAAAATGATGCTCCGAAATCAACTTCTGTCACATTTGTGATACATTTTGGGATAGTAACTAAAGTTTAAAGCAGAAATTGGGGCACTTTTGACATTTTCATTTTTGACCAAAATCGACAGGTCCGGGGCTTATGGAATTTCTCATATGCCACAAAATGGTTGAAGCTCCTGTTCAGAAAGATGCTCCGAAATCAACTTCTGTCACCTTAGTTATACATTTTGGGATAGTATTTAACGTTTAAAGCAGAAATTGGGGCACTTTTTAAATTTTCATTTTTGACCAAAATCGACAGGTCCGGGGCTTAGGGAATTTATCATATGCCACAAAATGGTTGAAGCTCCTGTTCAGATAGATGCTCCGAAATCAACTTCTGTCACCTTAGTGATACATTTTGGGATAGTACCTAAAGTTTAAAGCAGAAATTGGGGCACTTTTTAAATTTTCATTTTTGACCAAAATCGACAGGTCCGGGGCTTAGGGAATTTATCATATGCCACAAAATGGTTGAAGCTCCTGTTCAAAACTGATGCTCCGAAATCAACTTGTCACCTTAGTGATACATTTTGGGATAGTAACTAAAGTTTAAAGCAGAAATTGGGGCACTTTTGAAATTTTCATTTTTGACCAAAATTGACAGGTCCGGGGCTTATGGAATTTCTCATATGCCACAAAATGGTTGAAGCTCCTGTTCAGAAAGATGCTCCGAAATCAACTTCTGTCACCTTAGTTATACATTTTGGGATAGTATTTAAAGTTTAAAGCAGAAATTGGGTCACTTTTTAAATTTTCATTTTTTGACCAAAATCGACAGGTCCGGGGCTTAGGGAATTTCTCATATGCCACAAAACGGTTGAAGCTCCTGTTCAGAAAGATGCTCCGAAATCAACTTCTGTCACCTTAGTTATACATTTTGGGATAGTATTTAAAGTTTAAAGCAGAAATTGGGGCACTTTTTAAATTTTCATTTTTGACCAAAATCGACAGGTCCGGGGCTTAGGGAATTTATCATATGCCACAAAATGGTTGAAGCTCCTGTTCAGAAAGATGCTCCGAAATCAACTTCTGTCACCTTAGTGATACATTTTGGGATAGTACTTAAAGTTTAAAGCAGAAATTGGGGCACTTTTGAAATTTTCATTTTTGACCAAAATTGACAGGTCCGGGGCTTATAGAATTTCTCATATGCCACAAAATGGTTGAAGCTCCTGTTCAAAAAAGATGCTCCGAAATCAACTTCTGTCACCTTAGTGATACATTTTGGGATAGTACTTAAAGTTTAAAGCAGAAATTGGGGCACTTTTGAAATTTTCATTTTTGACCAAAATCGACAGGCCCGGGGCTTAGGGAATTTCTCATATGCCACAAAACGGTTGAAGCTCCTGTTCAGAAAGATGCTCCGAAATCAACTTCTGTCACCTTAGTGATACATTTTGGGATAGTACTTAAAGTTTAAAGCAGAAATTGGGGCACTATTGAAATTTTCATTTTTGACCAAAATCGACAGGTCCGGGGCTTAGGGAATTTCTCATATGCCACAAAATGGTTGAAGCTCCTGTTCAAAAATGATGCTCCGAAATCAACTTCTGTCACCTTAGTGATACATTTTGGGATAGTACCTAAAGTTTAAAGCAGAAATTGGGGCACTTTTGAAATTTTCATTTTTGACCAAAATAGACAGGTCCGGGGCTTAGGGAATTTCTCATATGCAACAAAACGGTTGAAGCTCCTGTTCAGAAAGATGCTCCGAAATCAACTTCTGTCACCTTAGTGATACATTTTGGCATAGTAACTAAAGTTTAAAGCAGAATTTGGGGCACTTTTTAAATTTTTATTTTTGACCAAAATCGACAGGTCCGGGGCTTAGGGAATTTATCATATGCCACAAAATGGTTGAAGCTCCTGTTCAAAAATGATGCTCCGAAATCAACTTGTCACCTTTGTGATACATTTTGGGATAGTAACTAAAGTTTAAAGCAGAAATTGGGGCACTTTTGAAATTTTCATTTTTGACCAAAATAGACAGGTCCGGGGTTTAGGGAATTTCTCATATGCCACAAAACGGTTGAAGCTCCTGTTCAGAAAGATGCTCCGAAATCAACTTCTGTCACCTTAGTGATACATTTTGGGATAGTAACTAAAGTTTAAAGCAGAATTTGGGGCATTTTTGAAATTTTCATTTTTGACCAAAATCGACAGGTCCGGGGCTTAGGGAATTTCTCATATGCAACAAAACGGTTGAAGCTCCTGTTCAGAAAGATGCTCCGAAATCAACTTCTGTCACCTTAGTGATACATTTTGGGATAGTACTTAAAGTTTAAAGCAGAAATTGGGGCACTATTGAAATTTTCATTATTGACCAAAATCGACAGGTCCGGGGCTTAGGGAATTTCTCATATGCCACAAAATGGTTGAAGATCCTGATCAAAAATGATGCTCCGAAATCAACTTCTGTCACCTTAGTGATACATTTTGGGATAGTACCTAAAGTTTAAAGAAGAAATTGGGGCAATTTTGAAATTTTCATTTTTGACCAAAATAGACAGGTCCGGGGCTTAGGGAATTTCTCATATGCCACAAAACGGTTGAAGCTCCTGTTCAGAAAGATGCTCCGAAATCAACTTCTGTCACCTTAGTTATACATTTTGGGATAGTATTTAAAGTTTAAAGCAGAAATTGGGGCACTTTTTAAATTTTCATTTTTGACCAAAATCGACAGGTCCGGGGCTTAGGGAATTTATCATATGCCACAAAATGGTTGAAGCTCCTGTTCAGAAAGATGCTCCGAAATCAACTTCTGTCACCTTAGTGATACATTTTGGGATAGTACCTAAAGTTTAAAGAAGAAATTGGGGCAATTTTGAAATTTTCATTTTTGACCAAAATAGACAGGTCCGGGGCTTATGGAATTTCTCATATGCCACAAAATGGTTGAAGCTCCTGTTCAGAAAGATGCTCCGAAATCAACTTCTGTCATCTTAGTGATACATTTTGGGATAGTACTTAAAGTTTAAAGCAGAAATTGGGGCACTATTGAAATTTTCATTTTTGACCAAAATCGACAGGTCCGGGGCTTAGGGAATTTCTCATATGCAACAAAACGGTTGAAGCTCCTGTTCAGAAAGATGCTCCGAAATCAACTTCTGTCACCTTAGTGATACATTTTGGGATAGTAACTAAAGTTTAAAGCAGAATTTGGGGCACTTTTTAAATTTTCATTTTTGACCAAAATCGACAGGTCCGGGGCTTAGGGAATTTATCATATGCCACAAAATGGTTGAAGCTCCTGTTAAAAAATGATGCTCCGAAATCAACTTGTCACCTTTGTGATACATTTTGGGATAGTAACTAAAGTTTAAAGCAGAAATTGGGGCACTTTTGAAATTTTCATTTTTGACCAAAATTGACAGGTCCGGGGCTTATGGAATTTCTCATATGCCACAAAATGGTTGAAGCTCCTGTTCAGAAAGATGCTCCGAAATCAACTTCTGTCACCTTAGTAATACATTTTGGGATAGTACCTAAAGTTTAAAGCAGAAATTGGGGCAATTTTGAAATTTTCATTTTTGACCAAAATAGACAGCTCCGGGGCTTAGGGAATTTCTCATATGCCACAAAACGGTTGAAGCTCCTGTTCAGAAAGATGCTCCGAAATCAACTTCTGTCACCTTAGTGATACATTTTGGGATAGTAACTAAAGTTTAAAGCAGAATTTGGGGCATTTTTTAAATTTTCATTTTTGACCAAAATCGACAGGTCCGGGGCTTAGGGAATTTCTCATATGCAACAAAACGGTTGAAGCTCCTGTTCAGAAAGATGCTCCGAAATCAACTTCTGTCACCTTAGTGATACATTTTGGGATAGTACTTAAAGTTTAAAGCAGAAATTGGGGCACTATTGAAATTTTCATTTTTGACCAAAATCGACAGGTCCGGGGTTTAGGGAATTTCTCATATGCCACAAAATGGTTGAAGATCCTGTTCAAAAATGATGCTCCGAAATCAACTTCTGTCACCTTAGTGATACATTTTGGGATAGTACCTAAAGTTTAAAGCAGAAATTGGGGCAATTTTGAAATTTTCATTTTTGACCAAAATAGACAGGTCTGGGGCTTAGGGAATTTCTCATATGCCACAAAACGGTTGAAGCTCCTGTTCAGAAAGATGCTCCGAAATCAACTTCTGTCACCTTAGTTATACATTTTGGGATAGTATTTAAAGTTTAAAGCAGAAATTGGGGCACTTTTTAAATTTTCATTTTTGACCAAAATCGACAGGTCCGGGGCTTAGGGAATTTATCATATGCCACAAAATGGTTGAAGCTCCTGTTCAGAAAGATGCTCCGAAATCAACTTCTGTCACCTTAGTGATACATTTTGGGATAGTACCTAAAGTTTAAAGCAGAAATTGGTGCACTTTTTAAATTTTAATTTTTGACCAAAATCGACAGGTCCGGGGCTTAGGGAATTTATCATATGCCACAAAATGGTTGAAGCTCCTGTTCAAAAATGATGCTCCGAAATCAACTTGTCACATTTGTGATACATTTTGGGATAGTAACTAAAGTTTAAAGCAGAAATTGAGGCACTTTTGAAATTTTCATTTTTGACCAAAATTGACAGGTCCGGGGCTTAGGGAATTTCTCATATGCAACAAAACGGTTGAAGCTCCTGTTCAGAAAGATGCTCCGAAATCAACTTCTGTCACCTTAGTGATACATTTTGGGATAGTACTTAACGTTTAAAGCAGAAATTGGGGCACTATTGAAATTTTCATTTTTGACCAAAATCGACAGGTCCGGGGCTTAGGGAATTTCTCATATGCAACAAAACGGTTGAAGCTCCTGTTCAGAAAGATGCTCCGAAATCAACTTCTGTCACCTTAGTGATACATTTTGGGATAGTAACTAAAGTTTAAAGCAGAATTTGGGGCACTTTTTAAATTTTCATTTTTGACCAAAATCGACAGGTCCGGGGCTTAGGGAATTTATCATATGCCACAAAATGGTTGAAGCTCCTGTTCAAAAATGATGCTCCGAAATCAACTTGTCACCTTTGTGATACATTTTGGGATAGTAACTAAAGTTTAAAGCAGAAATTGGGGCACTTTTGAAATTTTCATTTTTGACCAAAATTGACAGGTCCGGGGCTTAGGGAATTTCTCATATGCCACAAAATGGTTGAAGCTCCTGTTCAGAAAGATGCTCCGAAATCAACTTCTGTCACCTTAGTGATACATTTTGGGATAGTAACTAAAGTTTAAAGCAGAAATTGGGGCACTTTTGAAATTTTCATATTTGACCAAAATCGACAGGCCCGGGGCTTAGGGAATTTCTCATATGCCACAAAACGGTTGAAGCTCCTGTTCAAAAATGATGCTCCGAAATCAACTTCTGTCACCTTAGTGATACATTTTGGGATAGTACTTAAAGTTTAGAGCAGAAATTGGGGCACTATTGAAATTTTCATTTTTGACCAAAATCGACAGGTCCGGGGCTTAGGGAATTTCTCATATGCCACAAAATGGTTGAAGCTCCTGTTCAAAAATGATGCTCCGAAATCAACTTCTGTCACCTTAGTGATACATTTTGGGATAGTACTTAAAGTTTAAAGCAGAAATTGGGGCACTTTTGAAATTTTCATTTTTGACCAAAATCGACAGGCCCGGGGCTTAGGGAATTTCTCATATGCCTCAAAACGGTTGAAGCTCCTGTTCAGAAAGATGCTCCGAAATCAACTTCTGTCACCTTAGTGATACATTTTGGGATAGTACCTAAAGTTTAATGCAGAAATTGGGGCACTTTTGAAATTTTCATTTTTGACCAAAATCGACAGGTCCGGGGCTTATGGAATTTCTCATATGCCACAAAATGGTTGAAGCTCCTGTTCAGAAAGATGCTCCGAAATCAACTTCTGTCACCTTAGTGATACATTTTGGGATAGTACCTAAAGTTTAAAGCAGAAATTGGGGCACTTTTGAAATTTTCATTTTTGACCAAAATCGACAGGTCCGGGGCTTAGGGAATTTCTCATATGCAACAAAATGGTTGAAGCTCCTGTTCAGAAAGATGCTCCGAAATCAACTTCTGTCATCTTAGTGATACATTTTGGGATAGTACTTAAAGTTTAAAGCAGAAATTGGGGCACTATTGAAATTTTCATTTTTGACCAAAATCGACAGGTCCGGGGCTTAGGGAATTTCTCATATGCAACAAAACGGTTGAAGCTCCTGTTAAAAAATGATGCTCCGAAATCAACTTGTCACCTTTGTGATACATTTTGGGATAGTAACTAAAGTTTAAAGCAGAAATTGGGGCACTTTTGAAATTTTCATTTTTGACCAAAATTGACAGGTCCGGGGCTTATGGAATTTCTCATTTGCCACAAAATGGTTGAAGCTCCTGTTCAGAAAGATGCTCCGAAATCAACTTCTGTCACCTTAGTAATACATTTTGGGATAGTACCTAAAGTTTAAAGCAGAAATTGGGGCAATTTTGAAATTTTCATTTTTGACCAAAATAGACAGGTCCGGGGCTTAGGGAATTTCTCATATGCCACAAAACGGTTGAAGCTCCTGTTCAGAAAGATGCTCCGAAATCAACTTCTGTCACCTTAGTGATACATTTTGGGATAGTAACTAAAGTTTAAAGCAGAATTTGGGGCATTTTTGAAATTTTCATTTTTGACCAAAATCGACAGGTCCGGGGCTTAGGGAATTTCTCATATGCAACAAAACGGTTGAAGCTCCTGTTCAGAAAGATGCTCCGAAATCAACTTCTGTCACCTTAGTGATACATTTTGGGATAGTACTTAAAGTTTAAAGCAGAAATTAGGGCACTATTGAAATTTTCATTTTTGACCAAAATCGACAGGTCCGGGGTTTAGGGAATTTCTCATATGCCACAAAATGGTTGAAGATCCTGTTAAAAAATGATGCTCCGAAATCAACTTCTGTCACCTTAGTGATACATTTTGGGATAGTACCTAAAGTTTAAAGCAGAAATTGGGGCAATTTTGAAATTTTCATTTTTGACCAAAATAGACAGGTCTGGGGCTTAGGGAATTTCTCATATGCCACAAAACGGTTGAAGCTCCTGTTCAGAAAGATGCTCCGAAATCAACTTCTGTCACCTTAGTTATACATTTTGGGATAGTATTTAAAGTTTAAAGCAGAAATTGGGGCACTTTTTAAATTTTCATTTTTGACCAAAATCGACAGGTCCGGGGCTTAGGGAATTTATCATATGCCACAAAATGGTTGAAGCTCCTGTTCAGAAAGATGCTCCGAAATCAACTTCTGTCACCTTAGTGATACATTTTGGGATAGTACCTAAAGTTTAAAGCAGAAATTGGTGCACTTTTTAAATTTTAATTTTTGACCAAAATCGACAGGTCCGGGGCTTAGGGAATTTATCATATGCCACAAAATGGTTGAAGCTCCTGTTCAAAAATGATGCTCCGAAATCAACTTGTCACCTTTGTGATACATTTTGGGATAGTAACTAAAGTTTAAAGCAGAAATTGAGGCACTTTTGAAATTTTCATTTTTGACCAAAATTGACAGGTCCGGGGCTTAGGGAATTTCTCATATGCAACAAAACGGTTGAAGCTCCTGTTCAGAAAGATGCTCCGAAATCAACTTCTGTCACCTTAGTGATACATTTTGGGATAGTACTTAAAGTTTAAAGCAGAAATTGGGGCACTATTGAAATTTTCATTTTTGACTAAAATCGACAGGTCCGGGGCTTAGGGAATTTCTCATATGCAACAAAACGGTTGAAGCTCCTGTTCAGAAAGATGCTCCGAAATCAACTTCTGTCACCTTAGTGATACATTTTGGGATAGTAACTAAAGTTTAAAGCAGAATTTGGGGCACTTTTTAAATTTTCATTTTTGACCAAAATCGACAGGTCCGGGGCTTAGGGAATTTATCATATGCCACAAAATGGTTGAAGCTCCTGTTCAAAAATGATGCTCCGAAATCAACTTGTCACCTTTGTGATACATTTTGGGATAGTAACTAAAGTTTAAAGCAGAAATTGGGGCACTTTTGAAATTTTCATTTTTGACCAAAATTGACAGGTCCGGGGCTTAGGGAATTTCTCATATGCAACAAAACGGTTGAAGCTCCTGTTCAGAAAGATGCTCCGAAATCAACTTCTGTCACCTTAGTGATACATTTTGGGATAGTAACTAAAGTTTAAAGCAGAATTTGGGGCACTTTTTAAATTTTCATTTTTGACCAAAATCGACAGGTCCGGGGCTTAGGGAATTTATCATATGCCACAAAATGGTTGAAGCTCCTGTTCAAAAATGATGCTCCGAAATCAACTTGTCACCTTTGTGATACATTTTGGGATAGTAACTAAAGTTTAAAGCAGAAATTGGGGCACTTTTGAAATTTTCATTTTTGACCAAAATTGACAGGTCCGGGGCTTAGGGAATTTCTCATATGCCACAAAATGGTTGAAGCTCCTGTTCAGAAAGATGCTCCGAAATCAACTTCTGTCACCTTAGTGATACATTTTGGGATAGTAACTAAAGTTTAAAGCAGAAATTGGGGCACTTTTGAAATTTTCATTTTTGACCAAAATCGACAGGCCCGGGGCTTAGGGAATTTCTCATATGCCACAAAACGGTTGAAGCTCCTGTTCAAAAATGATGCTCCGAAATCAACTTCTGTCACCTTAGTGATACATTTTGGGATAGTACTTAAAGTTTAGAGCAGAAATTGGGGCACTATTGAAATTTTCATTTTTGACCAAAATCGACAGGTCCGGGGCTTAGGGAATTTCTCATATGCCACAAAATGGTTGAAGCTCCTGTTCAAAAATGATGCTCCGAAATCAACTTCTGTCACCTTAGTGATACATTTTGGGATAGTACTTAAAGTTTAAAGCAGAAATTGGGGCACTTTTGAAATTTTCATTTTTGACCAAAATCGACAGGCCCGGTGCTTAGGGAATTTCTCATATGCCACAAAACGGTTGAAGCTCCTGTTCAGAAAGATGCTCCGAAATCAACTTCTGTCACCTTAGTGATACATTTTGGGATAGTACCTAAAGTTTAAAGCAGAAATTGGGGCACTTTTGAAATTTTCATTTTTGACCAAAATCGACAGGTCCGGGGTTATGGAATTTCTCATATGCCACAAAATGGTTGAAGCTCCTGTTCAGAAAGATGCTCCGAAATCAACTTCTGTCACCTTAGTTATACATTTTGGGATAGTATTTAAAGTTTAAAGCAGAAATAGGGGCACTTTTTTAAATTTTCATTTTTGACCAAAATCGACAGGTCCGGGGCTTAGGGAATTTATCATATGCCACAAAATGGTTGAAGCTCCTGTTCAGAAAGATGCTCCGAAATCAACTTCTGTCACCTTAGTGATAAATTTTGGGATAGTACCTAAAGTTTAAAGCAGAAATTGGGGCACTTTTGAAATTTTCATTTTTGACCAAAATCGACAGGTCCGGGGCTTAGGGAATTTCTCATATGCCACAAAACGGTTGAAGCTCCTGTTCAGAAAGATGCTCCGAAATCAACTTCTGTCACCTTAGTGATACATTTTGGGATAGTAACTAAAGTTTAAAGCAGAAATTGGGGCACTTTTGAAATTTTCATTTTTGACCAAAATCGACAGGTCCGGGGCTTAGGGTATTTATCATATGCCACAAAATGGTTGAAGCTCCTGTTCAGAAAGATGCTCCGAAATCAACTTCTGTCACCTTAGTGATACATTTTGGGATAGTACCTAAAGTTTAAAGCAGAAATTGGGGCACTTTTGAAATTTTCATTTTTGACCAAAATCGACAGGTCCGGGGCTTAGGGAATTTATCATATGCCACAAAATGGTTGAAGCTTCTGTTCAAAAATGATACTCCGAAATCAACTTGTCACCTTTGTGATACATTTTGGGATAGTAACTAAAGTTTAAAGCAGAAATAGGGGCACTTTTTAAATTTTCATTTTTGACCAAAATCGACAGGTCCGGGGCTTAGGGAATTTATCATATGCCACAAAATGGTTGAAGCTCCTGTTCAGAAAGATGCTCCGAAATCAACTTCTGTCACCTTAGTGATAAATTTTGGGATAGTACCTAAAGTTTAAAGCAGAAATTGGGGCACTTTTGAAATTTTCATTTTTGACCAAAATCGACAGGTCCGGGGCTTAGGGAATTTCTCATATGCAACAAAACGGTTGAAGCTCCTGTTCAGAAAGATGCTCCGAAATCAACTTCTGTCACCTTAGTGATACATTTTGGGATAGTAACTAAAGTTTAAAGCAGAAATTGGGGCACTTTTGAAATTTTCATTTTTGATCAAAATCGACAGGTCCGGGGCTTAGGGAATTTATCATATGCCACAAAATGGTTGAAGCTCCTGTTCAGAAAGATGCTCCGAAATCAACTTCTGTCACCTTAGTGATACATTTTGGGATAGTACCTAAAGTTTAAAGCAGAAATTGGGGCACTTTTGAAATTTTCATTTTTGACCAAAATCGACAGGTCCGGGGCTTAGGGAATTTATCATATGCCACAAAATGGTTGAAGCTTCTGTTCAAAAATGATACTCCGAAATCAACTTGTCACCTTTGTGATACATTTTGGGATAGTAACTAAAGTTTAAAGCAGAAATTGGGGCACTTTTGAAATTTTCATTTTTGACCAAAATCGACAGGTCCGGGGCTTATGGAATTTCTCATATGCCACAAAACGGTTGAAGCTCCTGTTCAGAAAGATGCTCCGAAATCAACTTCTGTCACCTTAGTGATACATTTTGGGATAGTACTTAAAGTTTAAAGCAGAAATTGGGGCACTATTGAAATTTTCATTTTTGACCAAAATCGACAGGTCCGGGGCTTAGGGAATTTCTCATATGCCACAAAATGGTTGAAGCTCCTGTTCAAAAATGATGCTCCGAAATCAACTTCTGTCACCTTAGTGATACATTTTGGGATAGTACCTAAAGTTTAAAGCAGAAATTGGGGCACTTTTGAAATTTTCATTTTTGACCAAAATAGACAGGTCCGGGGCTTAGGGAATTTCTCATATGCAACAAAACGGTTGAAGCTCCTGTTCAGAAAGATGCTCCGAAATCAACTTCTGTCACCTTAGTGATACATTTTGGGATAGTAACTAAAGTTTAAAGCAGAATTTGGGGCACTTTTTAAATTTTCATTTTTGACCAAAATCGACAGGTCCGGGGCTTAGGGAATTTATCATATGCCACAAAATGGTTGAAGCTCCTGTTCAAAAATGATGCTCCGAAATCAACTTGTCACCTTTGTGATACATTTTGGGATAGTAACTAAAGTTTAAAGCAGAAATTGGGGCACTTTTGAAATTTTCATTTTTGACCAAAATTGACAGGTCCGGGGCTTATGGAATTTCTCATATGCCACAAAATGGTTGAAGCTCCTGTTCAGAAAGATGCTCCGAAATCAACTTCTGTCACCTTAGTGATACATTTTGGGATAGTACTTAAAGTTTAAAGCAGAAATTGGGGCACTTTTGAAATTTTCATTTTTGACCAAAATTGACAGGCCCGGGGCTTAGGGAATTTCTCATATGCCACAAAACGGTTGAAGCTCCTGTTCAGAAAGATGCTCCGAAATCAACTTCTGTCACCTTAGTGATACATTTTGGGATAGTACTTAAAGTTTAAAGCAGAAATTGGGGCACTATTGAAATTTTCATTTTTGACCAAAATCGACAGGTCCGGGGCTTAGGGAATTTCTCATATGCCACAAAATGGTTGAAGCTCCTGTTCAAAAATGATGCTCCGAAATCAACTTCTGTCACCTTAGTAATACATTTTGGGATAGTACCTAAAGTGTAAAGCAGAAATTGGGGCAATTTTGAAATTTTCATTTTTGACCAAAATAGACAGGTCCGGGGCTTAGGGAATTTCTCATATGCCACAAAACGGTTGAAGCTCCTGTTCAGAAAGATGCTCCGAAATCAACTTCTGTCACCTTAGTGATACATTTTGGGATAGTACTTAAAGTTTAAAGCAGAAATTGGGGCACTATTGAAATTTTAATTTTTGACCAAAATCGACAGGTCCGGGGCTTAGGGAATTTCTCACATGCCACAAAATGGTTGAAGATCCTGTTCAAAAATGATGCTCCGAAATCAACTTCTGTCACCTTAGTGATACATTTTGGGATAGTACCTAAAGTTTAAAGCAGAAATTGGGGCACTTTTGAAATTTTCATTTTTGACCAAAATAGACAGGTCCGGGGCTTAGGGAATTTCTCATATGCCACAAAACGGTTGAAGCTCCTGTTCAGAAAGATGCTCCGAAATCAACTTCTGTCACCTTAGTGATACATTTTGGGATAGTACTTAAAGTTTAAAGCAGAAATTGGGGCACTTTTTAAATTTTCATTTTTGACCAAAATCGACAGGTCCGGTGCTTAGGGAATTTATCATCTGCCACAAAATGGTTGAAGCTCCTGTTCAGAAAGATGCTCCGAAATCAACTTCTGTCACCTTAGTGATACATTTTGGGATAGTACTTAAAGTTTAAAGCAGAAATTGGGGCACTTTTGAAATTTTCATTTTTGACCAAAATCGACAGGCCCGGTGCTTAGGGAATTTCTCATATGCCACAAAACGGTTGAAGCTCCTGTTCAGAAAGATGCTCCGAAATCAACTTCTGTCACCTTAGTGATACATTTTGGGATAGTACCTAAAGTTTAAAGCAGAAATTGGGGCACTTTTGAAATTTTCATTTTTGACCAAAATCGACAGGTCCGGGGTTATGGAATTTCTCATATGCCACAAAATGGTTGAAGCTCCTGTTCAGAAAGATGCTCCGAAATCAACTTCTGTCACCTTAGTTATACATTTTGGGATAGTATTTAAAGTTTAAAGCAGAAATAGGGGCACTTTTTTAAATTTTCATTTTTGACCAAAATCGACAGGTCCGGGGCTTAGGGAATTTATCATATGCCACAAAATGGTTGAAGCTCCTGTTCAGAAAGATGCTCCGAAATCAACTTCTGTCACCTTAGTGATAAATTTTGGGATAGTACCTAAAGTTTAAAGCAGAAATTGGGGCACTTTTGAAATTTTCATTTTTGACCAAAATCGACAGGTCCGGGGCTTAGGGAATTTCTCATATGCCACAAAACGGTTGAAGCTCCTGTTCAGAAAGATGCTCCGAAATCAACTTCTGTCACCTTAGTGATACATTTTGGGATAGTAACTAAAGTTTAAAGCAGAAATTGGGGCACTTTTGAAATTTTCATTTTTGACCAAAATCGACAGGTCCGGGGCTTAGGGTATTTATCATATGCCACAAAATGGTTGAAGCTCCTGTTCAGAAAGATGCTCCGAAATCAACTTCTGTCACCTTAGTGATACATTTTGGGATAGTACCTAAAGTTTAAAGCAGAAATTGGGGCACTTTTGAAATTTTCATTTTTGACCAAAATCGACAGGTCCGGGGCTTAGGGAATTTATCATATGCCACAAAATGGTTGAAGCTTCTGTTCAAAAATGATACTCCGAAATCAACTTGTCACCTTTGTGATACATTTTGGGATAGTAACTAAAGTTTAAAGCAGAAATAGGGGCACTTTTTAAATTTTCATTTTTGACCAAAATCGACAGGTCCGGGGCTTAGGGAATTTATCATATGCCACAAAATGGTTGAAGCTCCTGTTCAGAAAGATGCTCCGAAATCAACTTCTGTCACCTTAGTGATAAATTTTGGGATAGTACCTAAAGTTTAAAGCAGAAATTGGGGCACTTTTGAAATTTTCATTTTTGACCAAAATCGACAGGTCCGGGGCTTAGGGAATTTCTCATATGCAACAAAACGGTTGAAGCTCCTGTTCAGAAAGATGCTCCGAAATCAACTTCTGTCACCTTAGTGATACATTTTGGGATAGTAACTAAAGTTTAAAGCAGAAATTGGGGCACTTTTGAAATTTTCATTTTTGATCAAAATCGACAGGTCCGGGGCTTAGGGAATTTATCATATGCCACAAAATGGTTGAAGCTCCTGTTCAGAAAGATGCTCCGAAATCAACTTCTGTCACCTTAGTGATACATTTTGGGATAGTACCTAAAGTTTAAAGCAGAAATTGGGGCACTTTTGAAATTTTCATTTTTGACCAAAATCGACAGGTCCGGGGCTTAGGGAATTTATCATATGCCACAAAATGGTTGAAGCTTCTGTTCAAAAATGATACTCCGAAATCAACTTGTCACCTTTGTGATACATTTTGGGATAGTAACTAAAGTTTAAAGCAGAAATTGGGGCACTTTTGAAATTTTCATTTTTGACCAAAATCGACAGGTCCGGGGCTTATGGAATTTCTCATATGCCACAAAACGGTTGAAGCTCCTGTTCAGAAAGATGCTCCGAAATCAACTTCTGTCACCTTAGTGATACATTTTGGGATAGTACTTAAAGTTTAAAGCAGAAATTGGGGCACTATTGAAATTTTCATTTTTGACCAAAATCGACAGGTCCGGGGCTTAGGGAATTTCTCATATGCCACAAAATGGTTGAAGCTCCTGTTCAAAAATGATGCTCCGAAATCAACTTCTGTCACCTTAGTGATACATTTTGGGATAGTACCTAAAGTTTAAAGCAGAAATTGGGGCACTTTTGAAATTTTCATTTTTGACCAAAATAGACAGGTCCGGGGCTTAGGGAATTTCTCATATGCAACAAAACGGTTGAAGCTCCTGTTCAGAAAGATGCTCCGAAATCAACTTCTGTCACCTTAGTGATACATTTTGGGATAGTAACTAAAGTTTAAAGCAGAATTTGGGGCACTTTTTAAATTTTCATTTTTGACCAAAATCGACAGGTCCGGGGCTTAGGGAATTTATCATATGCCACAAAATGGTTGAAGCTCCTGTTCAAAAATGATGCTCCGAAATCAACTTGTCACCTTTGTGATACATTTTGGGATAGTAACTAAAGTTTAAAGCAGAAATTGGGGCACTTTTGAAATTTTCATTTTTGACCAAAATTGACAGGTCCGGGGCTTATGGAATTTCTCATATGCCACAAAATGGTTGAAGCTCCTGTTCAGAAAGATGCTCCGAAATCAACTTCTGTCACCTTAGTGATACATTTTGGGATAGTACTTAAAGTTTAAAGCAGAAATTGGGGCACTTTTGAAATTTTCATTTTTGACCAAAATTGACAGGCCCGGGGCTTAGGGAATTTCTCATATGCCACAAAACGGTTGAAGCTCCTGTTCAGAAAGATGCTCCGAAATCAACTTCTGTCACCTTAGTGATACATTTTGGGATAGTACTTAAAGTTTAAAGCAGAAATTGGGGCACTATTGAAATTTTCATTTTTGACCAAAATCGACAGGTCCGGGGCTTAGGGAATTTCTCATATGCCACAAAATGGTTGAAGCTCCTGTTCAAAAATGATGCTCCGAAATCAACTTCTGTCACCTTAGTAATACATTTTGGGATAGTACCTAAAGTGTAAAGCAGAAATTGGGGCAATTTTGAAATTTTCATTTTTGACCAAAATAGACAGGTCCGGGGCTTAGGGAATTTCTCATATGCCACAAAACGGTTGAAGCTCCTGTTCAGAAAGATGCTCCGAAATCAACTTCTGTCACCTTAGTGATACATTTTGGGATAGTACTTAAAGTTTAAAGCAGAAATTGGGGCACTATTGAAATTTTAATTTTTGACCAAAATCGACAGGTCCGGGGCTTAGGGAATTTCTCACATGCCACAAAATGGTTGAAGATCCTGTTCAAAAATGATGCTCCGAAATCAACTTCTGTCACCTTAGTGATACATTTTGGGATAGTACCTAAAGTTTAAAGCAGAAATTGGGGCACTTTTGAAATTTTCATTTTTGACCAAAATAGACAGGTCCGGGGCTTAGGGAATTTCTCATATGCCACAAAACGGTTGAAGCTCCTGTTCAGAAAGATGCTCCGAAATCAACTTCTGTCACCTTAGTGATACATTTTGGGATAGTACTTAAAGTTTAAAGCAGAAATTGGGGCACTTTTTAAATTTTCATTTTTGACCAAAATCGACAGGTCCGGTGCTTAGGGAATTTATCATCTGCCACAAAATGGTTGAAGCTCCTGTTCAGAAAGATGCTCCGAAATCAACTTCTGTCACCTTAGTGATACATTTTGGGATAGTACCTAAAGTTTAAAGCAGAAATTGGGGCACTTTTTAAATTTTCATTTTTGACCAAAATCGACAGGTCCGGGGCTTAGGGAATTTATCATATGCCACAAAATGGTTGAAGCTCCTGTTAAAAAATGATGCTCCGAAATCAACTTGTCACCTTTGTGATACATTTTGGGATAGTAACTAAAGTTTAAAGCAGAAATTGGGGCACTTTTGAAATTTTCATTTTTGACCAAAATTGACAGGTCCGGGGCTTATGGAATTTCTCATATGCCACAAAATGGTTGAAGCTCCTGTTCAGAAAGATGCTCCGAAATCAACTTCTGTCACCTTAGTAATACATTTTGGGATAGTACCTAAAGTTTAAAGCAGAAATTGGGGCAATTTTGAAATTTTCATTTTTGACCAAAATAGACAGGTCCGGGGCTTAGGGAATTTCTCATATGCCACAAAATGGTTGAAGCTCCTGTTCAAAAATGATGCTCCGAAATCAACTTCTGTCACCTTAGTAATACATTTTGGGATAGTACCTAAAGTTTAAAGCAGAAATTGGGGCAATTTTGAAATTTTCATTTTTGACCAAAATAGACAGGTCCGGGGCTTAGGGAATTTCTCATATGCCACAAAACGGTTGAAGCTCCTGTTCAGAAAGATGCTCCGAAATCAACTTCTGTCACCTTAGTGATACATTTTGGGATAGTAACTAAAGTTTAAAGCAGAATTTGGGGCATTTTTTAAATTTTCATTTTTGACCAAAATCGACAGGTCCGGGGCTTAGGGAATTTCTCATATGCAACAAAACGGTTGAAGCTCCTGTTCAGAAAGATGCTCCGAAATCAACTTCTGTCACCTTAGTGATACATTTTGGGATAGTACTTAAAGTTTAAAGCAGAAATTGGGGCACTATTGAAATTTTCATTTTTGACCAAAATCGACAGGTCCGGGGTTTAGGGAATTTCTCATATGCCACAAAATGGTTGAAGATCCTGATCAAAAATGATGCTCCGAAATCAACTTCTGTCACCTTAGTGATACATTTTGGGATAGTACCTAAAGTTTAAAGCAGAAATTGGGGCAATTTTGAAATTTTCATTTTTGACCAAAATAGACAGGTCTGGGGCTTAGGGAATTTCTCATATGCCACAAAACGGTTGAAGCACCTGTTCAGAAAGATGCTCCGAAATCAACTTCTGTCACCTTAGTTATACATTTTGGGATAGTATTTAAAGTTTAAAGCAGAAATTGGGGCACTTTTTAAATTTTCATTTTTGACCAAAATCGACAGGTCCGGGGCTTAGGGAATTTATCATATGCCACAAAATGGTTGAAGCTCCTGTTCAGAAAGATGCTCCGAAATCAACTTCTGTCACCTTAGTGATACATTTTGGGATAGTACCTAAAGTTTAAAGCAGAAATTGGTGCACTTTTTAAATTTTAATTTTTGACCAAAATCGACAGGTCCGGGGCTTAGGGAATTTATCATATGCCACAAAATGGTTGAAGCTCCTGTTCAAAAATGATGCTCCGAAATCAACTTGTCACCTTTGTGATACATTTTGGGATAGTAACTAAAGTTTAAAGCAGAAATTGAGGCACTTTTGAAATTTTCATTTTTGACCAAAATTGACAGGTCCGGGGCTTAGGGAATTTCTCATATGCAACAAAACGGTTGAAGCTCCTGTTCAGAAAGATGCTCCGAAATCAACTTCTGTCACCTTAGTGATACATTTTGGGATAGTACTTAAAGTTTAAAGCAGAAATTGGGGCACTATTGAAATTTTCATTTTTGACCAAAATCGACAGGTCCGGGGCTTAGGGAATTTCTCATATGCAACAAAACGGTTGAAGCTCCTGTTCAGAAAGATGCTCCGAAATCAACTTCTGTCACCTTAGTGATACATTTTGGGATAGTAACTAAAGTTTAAAGCAGAATTTGGGGCACTTTTTAAATTTTCATTTTTGACAAAAATCGACAGGTCCGGGGCTTAGGGAATTTATCATATGCCACAAAATGGTTGAAGCTCCTGTTCAAAAATGATGCTCCGAAATCAACTTGTCACCTTTGTGATACATTTTGGGATAGTAACTAAAGTTTAAAGCAGAAATTGGGGCACTTTAGAAATTTTCATTTTTGACCAAAATTGACAGGTCCGGGGCTTAGGGAATTTCTCATATGCAACAAAACGGTTGAAGCTCCTGTTCAGAAAGATGCTCCGAAATCAACTTCTGTCACCTTAGTGATACATTTTGGGATAGTAACTAAAGTTTAAAGCAGAATTTGGGGCACTTTTTAAATTTTCATTTTTGACCAAAATCGACAGGTCCGGGGCTTAGGGAATTTATCATATGCCACAAAATGGTTGAAGCTCCTGTTCAAAAATGATGCTCCGAAATCAACTTGTCACCTTTGTGATACATTTTGGGATAGTAACTAAAGTTTAAAGCAGAAATTGGGGCACTTTTGAAATTTTCATTTTTGACCAAAATTGACAGGTCCGGGGCTTAGGGAATTTCTCATATGCCACAAAATGGTTGAAGCTCCTGTTCAGAAAGATGCTCCGAAATCAACTTCTGTCACCTTAGTGATACATTTTGGGATAGTAACTAAAGTTTAAAGCAGAAATTGGGGCACTTTTGAAATTTTCATTTTTGACCAAAATCGACAGGCCCGGGGCTTAGGGAATTTCTCATATGCCACAAAACGGTTGAAGCTCCTGTTCAGAACGATGCTCCGAAATCAACTTCTGTCACCTTAGTGATACATTTTGGGATAGTACTTAAAGTTTAGAGCAGAAATTGGGGCACTATTGAAATTTTCATTTTTGACCAAAATCGACAGGTCCGGGGCTTAGGGAATTTCTCATATGCCACAAAATGGTTGAAGCTCCTGTTCAAAAATGATGCTCCGAAATCAACTTCTGTCACCTTAGTGATACATTTTGGGATAGTACTTAAAGTTTAAAGCAGAAATTGGGGCACTTTTGAAATTTTCATTTTTGACCAAAATCGACAGGCCCGGGGCTTAGGGAATTTCTCATATGCCACAAAACGGTTGAAGCTCCTGTTCAGAAAGATGCTCCGAAATCAACTTCTGTCACCTTAGTGATACATTTTGGGATAGTACCTAAAGTTTAAAGCAGAAATTGGGGCACTTTTGAAATTTTCATTTTTGACCAAAATCGACAGGTCCGGGGCTTATGGAATTTCTCATATGCCACAAAATGGTTGAAGCTCCTGTTCAGAAAGATGCTCCGAAATCAACTTCTGTCACCTTAGTTATACATTTTGGGATAGTATTTAAAGTTTAAAGCAGAAATAGGGGCACTTTTTTAAATTTTCATTTTTGACCAAAATCGACAGGTACGGGGCTTAGGGAATTTATCATATGCCACAAAATGGTTGAAGCTCCTGTTCAGAAAGATGCTCCGAAATCAACTTCTGTCACCTTAGTGATAAATTTTGGGATAGTACCTAAAGTTTAAAGCAGAAATTGGGGCACTTTTGAAATTTTCATTTTTGACCAAAATCGACAGGTCCGGGGCTTAGGGAATTTCTCATATGCAACAAAACGGTTGAAGCTCCTGTTCAGAAAGATGCTCCGAAATCAACTTCTGTCACCTTAGTGATACATTTTGGGATAGTAACTAAAGTTTAAAGCAGAAATTGGGGCACTTTTTAAATTTTCATTTTTGACCAAAATCGACAGGTCCGGGGCTTAGGGAATTTATCATATGCCACAAAATGGTTGAAGCTCCTGTTCAGAAAGATGCTCCGAAATCAACTTCTGTCACCTTAGTGATACATTTTGGGATAGTACCTAAAGTTTAAAGCAGAAATTGGGGCACTTTTGAAATTTTCATTTTTGACCAAAATCGACAGGTCCGGGGCTTAGGGAACTTATCATATGCCACAAAATGGTTGAAGCTTCTGTTCAAAAATGATACTCCGAAATCAACTTGTCACCTTTGTGATACATTTTGGGATAGTAACTAAAGTTTAAAGCAGAAATTGGGGCACTTTTGAAATTTTCATTTTTGACCAAAATCGACAGGTCCGGGGCTTATGGAATTTCTCATATGCCACAAAACGGTTGAAGCTCCTGTTCAGAAAGATGCTCCGAAATCAACTTCTGTCACCTTAGTGATACATTTTGGGATAGTACTTAAAGTTTAAAGCAGAAATTGGGGCACTATTGAAATTTTCATTTTTGACCAAAATCGACAGGTCCGGGGCTTAGGGAATTTCTCATATGCCACAAAATGGTTGAAGCTCCTGTTCAAAAATGATGCTCCGAAATCAACTTCTGTCACCTTAGTGATACATTTTGGGATAGTACCTAAAGTTTAAAGCAGAAATTGGGGCACTTTTGAAATTTTCATTTTTGACCAAAATAGACAGGTCCGGGGCTTAGGGAATTTCTCATATGCAACAAAACGGTTGAAGCTCCTGTTCAGAAAGATGCTCCGAAATCAACTTCTGTCACCTTAGTGATACATTTTGGGATAGTAACTAAAGTTTAAAGCAGAATTTGGGGCACTTTTTAAATTTTCATTTTTGACCAAAATCGACAGGTCCGGGGCTTAGGGAATTTATCATATGCCACAAAATGGTTGAAGCTCCTGTTCAAAAATGATGCTCCGAAATCAACTTGTCACCTTTGTGATACATTTTGGGATAGTAACTAAAGTTTAAAGCAGAAATTGGGGCACTTTTGAAATTTTCATTTTTGACCAAAATTGACAGGTCCGGGGCTTATGGAATTTCTCATATGCCACAAAATGGTTGAAGCTCCTGTTCAGAAAGATGCTCCGAAATCAACTTCTGTCACCTTAGTGATACATTTTGGGATAGTACTTAAAGTTTAAAGCAGAAATTGGGGCACTTTTGAAATTTTCATTTTTGACCAAAATTGACAGGCCCGGGGCTTAGGGAATTTCTCATATGCCACAAAACGGTTGAAGCTCCTGTTCAGAAAGATGCTCCGAAATCAACTTCTGTCACCTTAGTGATACATTTTGGGATAGTACTTAAAGTTTAAAGCAGAAATTGGGGCACTATTGAAATTTTCATTTTTGACCAAAATCGACAGGTCCGGGGCTTAGGGAATTTCTCATATGCCACAAAATGGTTGAAGCTCCTGTTCAAAAATGATGCTCCGAAATCAACTTCTGTCACCTTAGTAATACATTTTGGGATAGTACCTAAAGTGTAAAGCAGAAATTGGGGCAATTTAGAAATTTTCATTTTTGACCAAAATAGACAGGTCCGGGGCTTAGGGAATTTCTCATATGCCACAAAACGGTTGAAGCTCCTGTTCAGAAAGATGCTCCGAAATCAACTTCTGTCACCTTAGTGATACATTTTGGGATAGTACTTAAAGTTTAAAGCAGAAATTGGGGCACTATTGAAATTTTAATTTTTGACCAAAATCGACAGGTCCGGGGCTTAGGGAATTTCTCACATGCCACAAAATGGTTGAAGATCCTGTTCAAAAATGATGCTCCGAAATCAACTTCTGTCACCTTAGTGATACATTTTGGGATAGTACCTAAAGTTTAAAGCAGAAATTGGGGCAATTTTGAAATTTTCATTTTTGACCAAAATAGACAGGTCCGGGGCTTAGGGAATTTCTCATATGCCACAAAACGGTTGAAGCTCCTGTTCAGAAAGATGCTCCGAAATCAACTTCTGTCACCTTAGTTATACATTTTGGGATAGTATTTAAAGTTTAAAGCAGAAATTGGGGCACTTTTTAAATTTTCATTTTTGACCAAAATCGACAGGTCCGGTGCTTAGGGAATTTATCATATGCCACAAAATGGTTGAAGCTCCTGTTCAGAAAGATGCTCCGAAATCAAATTCTGTCACCTTAGTGATACATTTTGTGATAGTAACTAAAGTTTAAAGCAGAATTTGGGGCACTTTTGAAATTTTCATTTTTGACCAAAATCGACAGGTCCGGGGCTTATGGAATTTCTCATATGCCACAAAATGGTTGAAGCTCCTGTTCAAAAATGATGCTCCGAAATCAACTTCTGTCACCTTAGTGATACATTTTGGGATAGTACCTAAAGTTTAAAGCAGAAATTGGGGCACTTTTGAAATTTTCATTTTTGACCAAAATCGACAGGTCCGGGGCTTAGGGAATTTATCATATGCCTCAAAATGGTTAAAGCTCCTGTTCAGAAAGATGCTCCGAAATCAAATTCTGTCACCTTAGTGATACATTTTGTGATAGTAACTAAAGTTTAAAGCAGAATTTGGGGCACTTTTGAAATTTTCATTTTTGACCAAAATCGACAGGTCCGGGGCTTATGGAATTTCTCATATGCCACAAAATGGTTGAAGCTCCTGTTCAAAAATGATGCTCCGAAATCAACTTCTGTCACCTTAGTGATACATTTTGGGATAGTACCTAAAGTTTAAAGCAGAAATTGGGGCACTTTTGAAATTTTCATTTTTGACCAAAATCGACAGGTCCGGGGCTTAGGGAATTTATCATATGCCACAAAATGGTTGAAGCTCCTGTTCAAAAATGATGCTCCGAAATCAACTTCTGTCACATTTGTGATACATTTTGGGATAGTAACTAAAGTTTAAAGCAGAAATTGGGGCACTTTTGAAATTTTCATTTTTGACCAAAATCGACAGGTCCGGGGCTTATGGAATTTCTCATATGCCACAAAATGGTTGAAGCTCCTGTTCAGAAAGATGCTCCGAAATCAACTTCTGTCACCTTAGTTATACATTTTGGGATAGTATTTAAAGTTTAAAGCAGAAATTGGGGCACTTTTTAAATTTTCATTTTTGACCAAAATCGACAGGTCCAGGGCTTAGGGAATTTATCATATGCCACAAAATGGTTGAAGCTCCTGTTCAGAAAGATGCTCCGAAATCAACTTCTGTCACCTTAGTGATACATTTTGGGATAGTACCTAAAGTTTAAAGCAGAAATTGGGGCACTTTTGAAATTTTCATTTTTGACCAAAATCGACAGGTCCGGGGCTTAGGGAATTTATCATATGCCACAAAATGGTTGAAGCTCCTGTTCAAAAATGATGCTCCGAAATCAACTTCTGTCACCTTTGTGATACATTTTGGGATAGTAACTAAAGTTTAAAGCAGAAATTGGGGCACTTTTGAAATTTTCATTTTTGACCAAAATTGACAGGTCCGGGGCTTAGGGAATTTCTCATATGCAACAAAACGGTTGAAGCTCCTGTTCAGAAAGATGCTCCGAAATCAACTTCTGTCACCTTAGTTATACATTTTGGGATAGTATTTAAAGTTTAAAGCAGAAATTGGGGCACTTTTTAAATTTTCATTTTTGACCAAAATCGACAGGTCCAGGGCTTAGGGAATTTATCATATGCCACAAAACGGTTGAAGCTCCTGTTCAGAAAGATGCTCCGAAATCAACTTCTGTCACCTTAGTTATACATTTTGGGATAGTAACTAAAGTTTAAAGCAGAAATTGGGGCACTTTTGAAATTTTCATTTTTGACCAAAATCGACAGGCCCGGGGCTTAGGGAATTTCTCATATGCCACAAAACGGTTGAAGCTCCTGTTCAGAAAGATGCGCCGAAATCAACTTCTGTCACCTTAGTGATACATTTTGGGATAGTACTTAAAGTTTAAAGCAGAAATTGGGGCACTATTGAAATTTTCATTTTTGACCAAAATCGACAGGTCCGGGGCTTAGGGAATTTCTCATATGCCACAAAATGGTTGAAGCTCCTGTTCAAAAATGATGCTCCGAAATCAACTTCTGTCACCTTAGTGATACATTTTGGGATAGTACCTAAAGTTTAAAGCAGAAATTGGGGCACTTTTGAAATTTTCATTTTTGACCAAAATAGACAGGTCCGGGGCTTAGGGAATTTCTCATATGCAACAAAACGGTTGAAGCTCCTGTTCAGAAAGATGCTCCGAAATTAACTTCTGTCACCTTACTGATACATTTTGGGATAGTAACTAAAGTTTAAAGCAGAATTTGGGGCACTTTTAAAATTTTCATTTTTGACCAAAATCGACAGGTCCGGGGCTTAGGGAATTTATCATATGCCACAAAATGGTTGAAGCTCCTGTTCAAAAATGATGCTCCGAAATCAACTTGTCACCTTTGTGATACATTTTGGGATAGTAACTAAAGTTTAAAGCAGAATTTGGGGCATTTTTGAAATTTTCATTTTTGACCAAAATCGACAGGTCCGGGGCTTAGGGAATTTCTCATATGCAACAAAACGGTTGAAGCTCCTGTTCAGAAAGATGCTCCGAAATCAACTTCTGTCACCTTAGTGATACATTTTGGGATAGTACTTAAAGTTTAAAGCAGAAATTGGGGCACTATTGAAATTTTCATTTTTGACCAAAATCGACAGGTCCGGGGCTTAGGGAATTTCTCATATGCCACAAAATGGTTGAAGATCCTGTTCAAAAATGATGCTCCGAAATCAACTTCTGTCACCTTAGTGATACATTTTGGGATAGTACCTAAAGTTTAAAGCAGAAATTGGGGCAATTTTGAAATTTTCATTTTTGACCAAAATAGACAGGTCCGGGGCTTAGGGAATTTCTCATATGCCACAAAACGGTTGAAGCTCCTGTTCAGAAAGATGCTCCGAAATCAACTTCTGTCACCTTAGTTATACATTTTGGGATAGTATTTAAAGTTTAAAGCAGAAATTGGGGCACTTTTTAAATTTTCATTTTTGACCAAAATCGACAGGTCCGGTGCTTAGGGAATTTATCATATGCCACAAAATGGTTGAAGCTCCTGTTCAGAAAGATGCTCCGAAATCAACTTCTGTCACCTTAGTGATACATTTTGGGATAGTACCTAAAGTTTAAAGCAGAAATTGGGGCACTTTTTAAATTTTCATTTTTGACCAAAATCGACAGGTCCGGGGCTTAGGGAATTTAACATATGCCACAAAATGGTTGAAGCTCCTGTTCAAAAATGATGCTCCGAAATCAACTTGTCACCTTTGTGATACATTTTGGGATAGTAACTAAAGTTTAAAGCAGAAATTGAGGCACTTTTGAAATTTTCATTTTTGACCAAAATTGACAGGTCCGGGGCTTATGGAATTTCTCATATGCCACAAAATGGTTGAAGCTCCTGTTCAGAAAGATGCTCCGAAATCAACTTCTGTCACCTTAGTGATACATTTTGGGATAGTACTTAAAGTTTAAAGCAGAAATTGGGGCACTATTGAAATTTTCATTTTTGACCAAAATCGACAGGTCCGGGGCTTAGGGAATTTCTCATATGCAACAAAACGGTTGAAGCTCCTGTTCAGAAAGATGCTCCGAAATCAACTTCTGTCACCTTAGTGATACATTTTGGGATAGTAACTAAAGTTTAAAGCAGAATTTGGGGCACTTTTTAAATTTTCATTTTTGACCAAAATCGACAGGTCCGGGGCTTAGGGAATTTCTCATATGCAACAAAACGGTTGAAGCTCCTGTTCAGAAAGATGCTCCGAAATCAACTTCTGTCACCTTAGTGATACATTTTGGGATAGTAACTAAAGTTTAAAGCAGAAATTGAGGCACTTTTGAAATTTTAATTTTTGACCAAAATTGACAGGTCCGGGGCTTAGGGAATTTATCATATGCCACAATATGGTTGAAGCTCCTGTTCAGAAAGATGCTCCGAAATCAACTTCTGTCACCTTAGTGATACATTTTGGGATAGTAACTAAAGTTTAAAGCAGAAATTGGGGCACTTTTTAAATTTTCATTTTTGACCAAAATCGACAGGTCCAGGGCTTAGGGAATTTATCATATGCCACAAAATGGTTGAAGCTCCTGTTCAGAAAGATGCTCCGAAATCAACTTCTGTCACCTTAGTGATACATTTTGGGATAGTACCTAAAGTTTAAAGCAGAAATTGGGGCACTTTTGAAATTTTCATTTTTGACCAAAATCGACAGGTCCGGGGCTTAGGGAATTTATCATATGCCACAAAATGGTTGAAGCTCCTGTTCAAAAATGATACTCCGAAATCAACTTGTCACCTTTGTGATACATTTTGGGATAGTAACTAAAGTTTAAAGCAGAAATTGGGGCACTTTTGAAATTTTCATTTTTGACCAAAATCGACAGGCCCGGGGCTTAGGGAATTTATCATATGCCACAAAACGGTTGAAGCTCCTGTTCAGAAAGATGCTCCGAAATCAACTTCTGTCACCTTAGTGATACATTTTGGGATAGTACTTAAAGTTTAAAGCAGAAATTGGGGCACTATTGAAATTTTCATTTTTGACCAAAATCGACAGGTCCGGGGCTTAGGGAATTTCTCATATGCCACAAAATGGTTGAAGCTCCTGTTCAAAAATGATGCTCCGAAATCAACTTCTGTCACCTTAGTGATACATTTTGGGATAGTACCTAAAGTTTAAAGCAGAAATTGGGGCACTTTTGAAATTTTCATTTTTGACCAAAATAGACAGGTCCGGGGCTTAGGGAATTTCTCATATGCAACAAAACGGTTGAAGCTCCTGTTCAGAAAGATGCTCCGAAATCAACTTCTGTCACCTTAGTGATACATTTTGGGATAGTAACTAAAGTTTAAAGCAGAATTTGGGGCACTTTTTAAATTTTCATTTTTGACCAAAATCGACAGGTCCGGGGCTTAGGGAATTTATCATATGCCACAAAATGGTTGAAGCTCCTGTTCAAAAATGATGCTCCGAAATCAACTTGTCACCTTTGTGATACATTTTGGGATAGTAACTAAAGTTTAAAGCAGAATTTGGGGCATTTTTGAAATTTTCATTTTTGACCAAAATCGACAGGTCCGGGGCTTAGGGAATTTCTCATATGCAACAAAACGGTTGAAGCTCCTGTTCAGAAAGATGCTCCGAAATCAACTTCTGTCACCTTAGTGATACATTTTGGGATAGTACTTAAAGTTTAAAGCAGAAATTGGGGCACTATTGAAATTTTCATTTTTGACCAAAATCGACAGGTCCGGGGCTTAGGGAATTTCTCATATGCCACAAAATGGTTGAAGATCCTGTTCAAAAATGATGCTCCGAAATCAACTTCTGTCACCTTAGTGATACATTTTGGGATAGTACCTAAAGTTTAAAGCAGAAATTGGGGCAATTTTGAAATTTTCATTTTTGACCAAAATAGACAGGTCCGGGGCTTAGGGAATTTCTCATATGCCACAAAACGGTTGAAGCTCCTGTTCAGAAAGATGCTCCGAAATCAACTTCTGTCACCTTAGTTATACATTTTGGGATAGTAACTAAAGTTTAAAGCAGAAATTGGGGCACTTTTGAAATTTTCATTTTTGACCAAAATCGACAGGCCCGGGGCTTAGGGAATTTCTCATATGCCACAAAACGGTTGAAGCTCCTGTTCAGAAAGATGCTCCGAAATCAACTTCTGTCACCTTAGTGATACATTTTGGGATAGTACTTAAAGTTTAAAGCAGAAATTGGGGCACTATTGAAATTTTCATTTTTGACCAAAATCGACAGGTCCGGGGCTTAGGGAATTTCTCATATGCCACAAAATGGTTGAAGCTCCTGTTCAAAAATGATGCTCCGAAATCAACTTCTGTCACCTTAGTGATACATTTTGGGATAGTACCTAAAGTTTAAAGCAGAAATTGGGGCACTTTTGAAATTTTCATTTTTGACCAAAATTGACAGGTCCGGGGCTTAGGGAATTTCTCATATGCAACAAAACGGTTGAAGCTCCTGTTCAGAAAGATGCTCCGAAATCAACTTCTGTCACCTTAGTGATACATTTTGGGATAGTAACTAAAGTTTAAAGCAGAAATTGGGGCACTTTTGAAATTTTCATTTTTGACCAAAATCGACAGGTCCGGGGCTTAGGGAATTTCTCATATGCAACAAAACGGTTGAAGCTCCTGTTCAGAAAGATGCTCCGAAATCAACTTCTGTCACCTTAGTGATACATTTTGGGATAGTAACTAAAGTTTAAAGCAGAAATTTGGGCACTTTTGAAATTTTCATTTTTGACCAAAATCGACAGGTCCGGGGCTTAGGGAATTTATCATATGCCACAAAATGGTTGAAGCTCCTGTTCAGAAAGATGCTCCGAAATCAACTTCTGTCACCTTAGTGATACATTTTGGGATAGTACCTAAAGTTTAAAGCAGAAATTGGGGCACTTTTGAAATTTTCATTTTTGACCAAAATCGACAGGTCCGGGGCTTAGGGAATTTATCATATGCCACAAAATGGTTGAAGCTCCTGTTCAAAAATGATACTCCGAAATCAACTTGTCACCTTTGTGATACATTTTGGGATAGTAACTAAAGTTTAAAGCAGAAATTGGGGCACTTTTGAAATTTTCATTTTTGACCAAAATCGACAGGCCCGGGGCTTAGGGAATTTCTCATATGCCACAAAACGGTTGAAGCTCCTGTTCAGAAAGATGCTCCGAAATCAACTTCTGTCACCTTAGTGATACATTTTGGGATAGTACTTAAAGTTTAAAGCAGAAATTGGGGCACTATTGAAATTTTCATTTTTGACCAAAATCGACAGGTCCGGGGCTTAGGGAATTTCTCATATGCCACAAAATGGTTGAAGCTTCTGTTCAAAAATGATGCTCCAAAATCAACTTCTGTCACCTTAGTAATACATTTTGGGATAGTACCTAAAGTGTAAAGCAGAAATTGGGGCAATTTTGAAATTTTCATTTTTGACCAAAATAGACAGGTCCGGGGCTTAGGGAATTTCTCATATGCCACAAAACGGTTGAAGCTCCTGTTCAGAAAGATGCTCCGAAATCAACTTCTGTCACCTTAGTGATACATTTTGGGATAGTAACTAAAGTTTAAAGCAGAATTTGGGGCATTTTTGAAATTTTCATTTTTTACCAAAATCGACAGGTCCGGGGCTTAGGGAATTTCTCATATGCAACAAAACGGTTGAAGCTCCTGTTCAGAAAGATGCTCCGAAATCAACTTCTGTCACCTTAGTGATACATTTTGGGATAGTACTTAAAGTTTAAAGCAGAAATTGGGGCACTATTGAAATTTTAATTTTTGACCAAAATCGACAGGTCCGGGGCTTAGGGAATTTCTCACATGCCACAAAATGGTTGAAGATCCTGTTCAAAAATGATGCTCCTAAATCAACTTCTGTCACCTTAGTGATACATTTTGGGATAGTACCTAAAGTTTAAAGCAGAAATTGGGGCAATTTTGAAATTTTCATTTTTGACCAAAATAGACAGGTCCGGGGCTTAGGGAATTTCTCATATGCCACAAAACGGTTGAAGCTCCTGTTCAGAAAGATGCTCCGAAATCAACTTCTGTCACCTTAGTGATACATTTTGGGATAGTACTTAAAGTTTAAAGCAGAAATTGGGGCACTATTGAAATTTTCATTTTTGACCAAAATCGACAGGTCCGGGGCTTAGGGAATTTCTCATATGCAACAAAACGGTTGAAGCTCCTGTTCAGAAAGATGCTCCGAAATCAACTTCTGTCACCTTAGTGATACATTTTGGGATAGTAACTAAAGTTTAAAGCAGAAATTTGGGCACTTTTGAAATTTTCATTTTTGACCAAAATCGACAGGTCCGGGGCTTAGGGAATTTATCATATGCCACAAAATGGTTGAAGCTCCTGTTCAGAAAGATGCTCCGAAATCAACTTCTGTCACCTTAGTGATACATTTTGGGATAGTACCTAAAGTTTAAAGCAGAAATTGGGGCACTTTTGAAATTTTCATGTTTGACCAAAATAGACAGGTCCGGGGCTTAGGGAATTTCTCATATGCAACAAAACGGTTAAAGCTCCTGTTCAGAAAGATGCTCCGAAATCAACTTCTGTCACCTTAGTGATACATTTTGGGATAGTAACTAAAGTTTAAAGCAGAATTTGGGGCACTTTTTAAATTTTCATTTTTGACCAAAATCGACAGGTCCGGGGCTTAGGGAATTTATCATATGCCACAAAATGGTTGAAGCTCCTGTTCAAAAATGATGCTCCGAAATCAACTTGTCACCTTTGTGATACATTTTGGGATAGTAACTAAAGTTTAAAGCAGAAATTGGGGCACTTTTGAAATTTTCATTTTTGACCAAAATTGACAGGTCCGGGGCTTATGCAATTTCTCATATGCCACAAAACGGTTGAAGCTCCTGTTCAGAAAGATGCTCCGAAATCAACTTCTGTCACCTTAGTGATACATTTTGGGATAGTACTTAAAGTTTAAAGCAGAAATTGGGGCACTATTGAAATTTTCATTTTTGACCAAAATCGACAGGTCCGGGGCTTAGGGAATTTCTCATATGCCACAAAATGGTTGAAGCTTCTGTTCAAAAATGATGCTCCGAAATCAACTTCTGTCACCTTAGTAATACATTTTGGGATAGTACCTAAAGTGTAAAGCAGAAATTGGGGCAATTTTGAAATTTTCATTTTTGACCAAAATAGACAGGTCCGGGGCTTAGGGAATTTCTCATATGCCACAAAACGGTTGAAGCTCCTGTTCAGAAAGATGCTCCGAAATCAACTTCTGTCACCTTAGTGATACATTTTGGGATAGTACTTAAAGTTTAAAGCAGAAATTGGGGCACTATTGAAATTTTCATTTTTGACCAAAATCGACAGGTCCGGGGCTTAGGGAATTTCTCATATGCAACAAAACGGTTGAAGCTCCTGTTCAGAAAGATGCTCCGAAATCAACTTGTCACCTTAGTGATACATTTTGGGATAGTAACTAAAGTTTAAAGCAGAAATTTGGGCACTTTTGAAATTTTCATTTTTGACCAAAATCGACAGGTCCGGGGCTTAGGGAATTTATCATATGCCACAAAATGGTTGAAGCTCCTGTTCAGAAAGATGCTCCGAAATCAACTTCTGTCACCTTAGTGATACATTTTGGGATAGTACCTAAAGTTTAAAGCAGAAATTGGGGCACTATTGAAATTTTCATTTTTGACCAAAATCGACAGGTCCGGGGCTTAGGGAATTTCTCATATGCAACAAAACGGTTGAAGCTCCTGTTCAGAAAGATGCTCCGAAATCAACTTCTGTCACCTTAGTGATACATTTTGGGATAGTAACTAAAGTTTAAAGCAGAAATTTGGGCACTTTTGAAATTTTCATTTTTGACCAAAATCGACAGGTCCGGGGCTTAGGGAATTTATCATATGCCACAAAATGGTTGAAGCTCCTGTTCAGAAAGATGCTCCGAAATCAACTTCTGTCACCTTAGTGATACATTTTGGGATAGTACCTAAAGTTTAAAGCAGAAATTGGGGCACTTTTGAAATTTTCATGTTTGACCAAAATAGACAGGTCCGGGGCTTAGGGAATTTCTCATATGCAACAAAACGGTTAAAGCTCCTGTTCAGAAAGATGCTCCGAAATCAACTTCTGTCACCTTAGTGATACATTTTGGGATAGTAACTAAAGTTTAAAGCAGAATTTGGGGCACTTTTTAAATTTTCATTTTTGACCAAAATCGACAGGTCCGGGGCTTAGGGAATTTATCATATGCCACAAAATGGTTGAAGCTCCTGTTCAAAAATGATGCTCCGAAATCAACTTGTCACCTTTGTGATACATTTTGGGATAGTAACTAAAGTTTAAAGCAGAAATTGGGGCACTTTTGAAATTTTCATTTTTGACCAAAATTGACAGGTCCGGGGCTTATGCAATTTCTCATATGCCACAAAACGGTTGAAGCTCCTGTTCAGAAAGATGCTCCGAAATCAACTTCTGTCACCTTAGTGATACATTTTGGGATAGTACTTAAAGTTTAAAGCAGAAATTGGGGCACTATTGAAATTTTCATTTTTGACCAAAATCGACAGGTCCGGGGCTTAGGGAATTTCTCATATGCCACAAAATGGTTGAAGCTTCTGTTCAAAAATGATGCTCCGAAATCAACTTCTGTCACCTTAGTAATACATTTTGGGATAGTACCTAAAGTGTAAAGCAGAAATTGGGGCAATTTTGAAATTTTCATTTTTGACCAAAATAGACAGGTCCGGGGCTTAGGGAATTTCTCATATGCCACAAAACGGTTGAAGCTCCTGTTCAGAAAGATGCTCCGAAATCAACTTCTGTCACCTTAGTGATACATTTTGGGATAGTACTTAAAGTTTAAAGCAGAAATTGGGGCACTATTGAAATTTTCATTTTTGACCAAAATCGACAGGTCCGGGGCTTAGGGAATTTCTCATATGCAACAAAACGGTTGAAGCTCCTGTTCAGAAAGATGCTCCGAAATCAACTTGTCACCTTAGTGATACATTTTGGGATAGTAACTAAAGTTTAAAGCAGAAATTTGGGCACTTTTGAAATTTTCATTTTTGACCAAAATCGACAGGTCCGGGGCTTAGGGAATTTATCATATGCCACAAAATGGTTGAAGCTCCTGTTCAGAAAGATGCTCCGAAATCAACTTCTGTCACCTTAGTGATACATTTTGGGATAGTACCTAAAGTTTAAAGCAGAAATTGGGGCACTTTTGAAATTTTCATTTTTGACCAAAATCGACAGGTCCGGGGCTTAGGGAATTTATCATATGCCACAAAATGGTTGAAGCTCCTGTTCAAAAATGATACTCCGAAATCAACTTGTCACCTTTGTGATACATTTTGGGATAGTAACTAAAGTTTAAAGCAGAAATTGGGGCACTTTTGAAATTTTCATTTTTGACCAAAATCGACAGGCCCGGGGCTTAGGGAATTTCTCATATGCCACAAAACGGTTGAAGCTCCTGTTCAGAAAGATGCTCCGAAATCAACTTCTGTCACCTTAGTGATACATTTTGGGATAGTACTTAAAGTTTAAAGCAGAAATTGGGGCACTATTGAAATTTTCATTTTTGACCAAAATCGACAGGTTCGGGGCTTAGGGAATTTCTCATATGCCACAAAATGGTTGAAGCTCCTGTTCAAAAATGATGCTCCGAAATCAACTTCTGTCACCTTAGTGATACATTTTGGGATAGTACCTAAAGTTTAAAGCAGAAATTGGGGCACTTTTGAAATTTTCATGTTTGACCAAAATAGACAGGTCCGGGGCTTAGGGAATTTCTCATATGCAACAAAACGGTTAAAGCTCCTGTTCAGAAAGATGCTCCGAAATCAAATTCTGTCACCTTAGTGATACATTTTGTGATAGTAACTAAAGTTTAAAGCAGAAATTGGGGCACTATTGAAATTTTCATTTTTGACCAAAATCGACAGGTCCGGGGCTTAGGGAATTTCTCATATGCCACAAAATGGTTGAAGCTCCTGTTCAAAAATGATGCTCCGAAATCAACTTCTGTCACCTTAGTGATACATTTTGGGATAGTACCTAAAGTTTAAAGCAGAAATTGGGGCACTTTTGAAATTTTCATTTTTGACCAAAATCGACAGGTCCGGGGCTTAGGGAATTTATCATATGCCACAAAATGGTTGAAGCTCCTGTTCAAAAATGATGCTCCGAAATCAACTTCTGTCACATTTGTGATACATTTTGGGATAGTAACTAAAGTTTAAAGCAGAAATTGGGGCACTTTTGAAATTTTCATTTTTGACCAAAATCGACAGGTCCGGGGCTTATGGAATTTCTCATATGCCACAAAATGGTTGAAGCTCCTGTTCAGAAAGATGCTCCGAAATCAACTTCTGTCACCTTAGTTATACATTTTGGGATAGTATTTAAAGTTTAAAGCAGAAATTGGGGCACTTTTTAAATTTTCATTTTTGACCAAAATCGACAGGTCCGGGGCTTAGGGAATTTATCATATGCCACAAAATGGTTGAAGCTCCTGTTCAAAAATGATGCTCCGAAATCAACTTGTCACCTTTGTGATACATTTTGGGATAGTAACTAAAGTTTAAAGCAGAAATTGGGGCACTTTTGAAATTTTCATTTTTGACCAAAATTGACAGGCCCGGGGCTTAGGGAATTTCTCATATGCAACAAAACGGTTGAAGCTCCTGTTCAGAAAGATGCTCCGAAATCAACTTCTGTCACCTTAGTGATACATTTTGGGATAGTAACGAAAGTTTAAAGCAGAATTTGGGGCACTTTTTAAATTTTCATTTTTGACCAAAATCGACAGGTCCGGGGCTTAGGGAATTTATCATATGCCACAAAATGGTTGAAGCTCCTGTTCAGAAAGATGCTCCGAAATCAACTTCTGTCACCTTAGTGATACATTTTGGGATAGTACCTAAAGTTTAAAGCAGAAATTGGGGCACTTTTTAAATTTTAATTTTTGACCAAAATCGACAGGTCCGGGGCTTAGGGAATTTAACATATGCCACAAAATGGTTGAAGCTCCTGTTCAAAAATGATGCTCCGAAATCAACTTGTCACCTTTGTGATACATTTTGGGATAGTAACTAAAGTTTAAAGCAGAAATTGAGGCACTTTTGAAATTTTCATTTTTGACCAAAATTGACAGGTCCGGGGCTTAGGGAATTTATCATATGCCACAAAATGGTTGAAGCTCCTGTTCAGAAAGATGCTCCGAAATCAACTTCTGTCACCTTAGTGATACATTTTGGGATAGTAACTAAAGTTTAAAGCAGAATTTGGGGCACTTTTTAAATTTTCATTTTTGACCAAAATCGACAGGTCCGGGGCTTAGGGAATTTATCATATGCCACAAAATGGTTGAAGCTCCTGTTCAAAAATGATGCTCCGAAATCAACTTGTCACCTTTGTGATACATTTTGGGATAGTAACTAAAGTTTAAAGCAGAAATTGGGGCACTTTTGAAATTTTCATTTTTGACCAAAATTGACAGGTCCGGGGCTTAGGGAATTTCTCATATGCAACAAAACGGTTGAAGCTCCTGTTCAGAAAGATGCTCCGAAATCAACTTCTGTCACCTTAGTGATACATTTTGGGATAGTAACTAAAGTTTAAAGCAGAAATTGGGGCACTTTTGAAATTTTCATTTTTGACCAAAATCGACAGGTCCGGGGCTTAGGGAATTTCTCATATGCAACAAAACGGTTGAAGCTCCTGTTCAGAAAGATGCTCCGAAATCAACTTCTGTCACCTTAGTGATACATTTTGGGATAGTAACTAAAGTTTAAAGCAGAAATTTGGGCACTTTTGAAATTTTCATTTTTGACCAAAATCGACAGGTCCGGGGCTTAGGGAATTTATCATATGCCACAAAATGGTTGAAGCTCCTGTTCAGAAAGATGCTCCGAAATCAACTTCTGTCACCTTAGTGATACATTTTGGGATAGTACCTAAAGTTTAAAGCAGAAATTGGGGCACTTTTGAAATTTTCATTTTTGACCAAAATCGACAGGTCCGGGGCTTAGGGAATTTATCATATGCCACAAAATGGTTGAAGCTCCTGTTCAAAAATGATACTCCGAAATCAACTTGTCACCTTTGTGATACATTTTGGGACAGTAACTAAAGTTTAAAGCAGAAATTGGGGCACTTTTGAAATTTTCATTTTTGACCAAAATCGACAGGCCCGGGGCTTAGGGAATTTCTCATATGCCACAAAACGGTTGAAGCTCCTGTTCAGAAAGATGCTCCGAAATCAACTTCTGTCACCTTAGTGATACATTTTGGGATAGTACTTAAAGTTTAAAGCAGAAATTGGGGCACTATTGAAATTTTCATTTTTGACCAAAATCGACAGGTCCGGGGCTTAGGGAATTTCTCATATGCCACAAAATGGTTGAAGCTCCTGTTCAAAAATGATGCTCCGAAATCAACTTCTGTCACCTTAGTGATGCATTTTGGGATAGTACCTAAAGTTTAAAGCAGAAATTGGGGCACTTTTGAAATTTTCATGTTTGACCAAAATAGACAGGTCCGGGGCTTAGGGAATTTCTCATATGCAACAAAACGGTTAAAGCTCCTGTTCAGAAAGATGCTCCGAAATCAACTTCTGTCACCTTAGTGATACATTTTGGGATAGTAACTAAAGTTTAAAGCAGAATTTGGGGCACTTTTTAAATTTTCATTTTTGACCAAAATCGACAGGTCCGGGGCTTAGGGAATTTATCATATGCCACAAAATGGTTGAAGCTCCTGTTCAAAAATGATGCTCCGAAATCAACTTGTCACCTTTGTGATACATTTTGGGATAGTAACTAAAGTTTAAAGCAGAAATTGGGGCACTTTTGAAATTTTCATTTTTGACCAAAATTGACAGGTCCGGGGCTTATGCAATTTCTCATATGCCACAAAACGGTTGAAGCTCCTGTTCAGAAAGATGCTCCGAAATCAACTTCTGTCACCTTAGTGATACATTTTGGGATAGTACTTAAAGTTTAAAGCAGAAATTGGGGCACTATTGAAATTTTCATTTTTGACCAAAATCGACAGGTGCGGGGCTTAGGGAATTTCTCATATGCCACAAAATGGTTGAAGCTTCTGTTCAAAAATGATGCTCCGAAATCAACTTCTGTCACCTTAGTAATACATTTTGGGATAGTACCTAAAGTGTAAAGCAGAAATTGGGGCAATTTTGAAATTTTCATTTTTGACCAAAATAGACAGGTCCGGGGCTTAGGGAATTTCTCATATGCCACAAAACGGTTGAAGCTCCTGTTCAGAAAGATGCTCCGAAATCAACTTCTGTCACCTTAGTGATACATTTTGGGATAGTAACTAAAGTTTAAAGCAGAATTTGGGGCATTTTTGAAATTTTATTTTTTTACCAAAATCGACAGATCCGGGGCTTAGGGAATTTATCATATGCCACAAAATGGTTGAAGCTCCTGTTCAGAAAGATGCTCCGAAATCAACTTCTGTCACCTTAGTGATACATTTTGGGATAGTACCTAAAGTTTAAAGCAGAAATTGGGGCACTTTTGAAATTTTCATTTTTGACCAAAATCGACAGGTCCGGGGCTTAGGGAATTTATCATATGCTTCAAAATGGTTAAAGCTCCTGTTCAGAAAGATGCTCCGAAATCAAATTCTGTCACCTTAGTGATACATTTTGTGATAGTAACTAAAGTTTAAAGCAGAATTTGGGGCACTTTTGAAATTTTCATTTTTGACCAAAATCGACAGGTCCGGGGCTTATGGAATTTCTCATATGCCACAAAATGGTTGAAGCTCCTGTTCAAAAATGATGCTCCGAAATCAACTTCTGTCACCTTAGTGATACATTTTGGGATAGTACCTAAAGTTTAAAGCAGAAATTGGGGCACTTTTGAAATTTTCATTTTTGACCAAAATCGACAGGTCCGGGGCTTAGGGAATTTATCATATGCCACAAAATGGTTGAAGCTCCTGTTCAAAAATGATGCTCCGAAATCAACTTCTGTCACATTTGTGATACATTTTGGGATAGTAACTAAAGTTTAAAGCAGAAATTGGGGCACTTTTGAAATTTTCATTTTTGACCAAAATCGACAGGTCCGGGGATTATGGAATTTCTCATATGCCACAAAATGGTTGAAGCTCCTGTTCAGAAAGATGCTCCGAAATCAACTTCTGTCACCTTAGTTATACATTTTGGGATAGTATTTAAAGTTTAAAGCAGAAATTGGGGCACTTTTTAAATTTTCATTTTTGACCAAAATCGACAGGTCCGGGGCTTAGGGAATTTATCATATGCCACAAAATGGTTGAAGCTCCTGTTCAAAAATGATGCTCCGAAATCAACTTGTCACCTTTGTGATACATTTTGGGATAGTAACTAAAGTTTAAAGCAGAAATTGGGGCACTTTTGAAATTTTCATTTTTGACCAAAATTGACAGGCCCGGGGCTTAGGGAATTTCTCATATGCAACAAAACGGTTGAAGCTCCTGTTCAGAAAGATGCTCCGAAATCAACTTCTGTCACCTTAGTGATACATTTTGGGATAGTAACTAAAGTTTAAAGCAGAATTTGGGGCACTTTTTAAATTTTCATTTTTGATCAAAATCGACAGGTCCGGGGCTTAGGGAATTTATCATATGCCACAAAATGGTTGAAGCTCCTGTTCAAAAATGATGCTCCGAAATCAACTTGTCACCTTTGTGATACATTTTGGGATAGTAACTAAAGTTTAAAGCAGAAATTGGGGCACTTTTGAAATTTTCATTTTTGACCAAAATTGACAGGTCCGGGGCTTATGCAATTTCTCATATGCCACAAAATGGTTGAAGCTCCTGTTCAGAAAGATGCTCCGAAATCAACTTCTGTCACCTTAGTGATACATTTTGGGATAGTACTTAAAGTTTAAAGCAGAAATTGGGGCACTTTTGAAATTTTCATTTTTGACCAAAATTGACAGGCCCGGGGCTTAGGGAATTTCTCATATGCCACAAAACGGTTGAAGCTCCTGTTCAGAAAGATGCTCCGAAATCAACTTCTGTCACCTTAGTGATACATTTTGGGATAGTACTTAAAGTAGAGATGAGCGGGTTCGGTTTCTTTGAATCCGAACCCGCACGAACTTCACTTTTTTTTTCACGGGTCCGAGCGACTCGGATCTTCCCGCCTTGCTCGGTTAACCCGAGCGCGCCCGAACGTCATCATGACGCTGTCGGATTCTCGCGAGGCTCGGATTCTATCGCGAGACTCGGATTCTATATAAGGAGCCGCGCGTCGCCGCCATTTTCACTCGTGCATTGAGATTGATAGGGAGAGGACGTGTCTGGCGTCCTCTCCATTAGAATAGAGATAGATAGATTAGATAGAGAGAGATTGTGCAGAGTCGCAGACAGAGTTAGTTTACCACAGTCAGTGACCAGTGCAGTTGCTAGTTAACTTTTATTTAATATAATATATCCGTTCACTTCTCTCTGCTATATCCGTTCTCTGCCTGAAAAAAAAAACGATACACAGCACAGTCAGTCACACAGTGTGACTCAGTCTGTGTGCACTCAGCTCAGCCCAGTGTGCTGCACAGTCATCAATGTATAAATTAAAAGCTTATAATTAATTGTGGGGGAGACTGGGGAGCACTGCAGGTTGTTAGCAGGAGCCAGGAGTACAATTATATTAATTAACAGTGCACACTTTTGCTGCAGGAGTGGTGACCAGTGCCTGACCACCAGTATAGTATTGTTGTATACTACTAATATCTCTTTAAATATCAACCAGTCTATATTAGCAGCAGACACAGTACAGTGCGGTAGTTCACGGCTGTGGCTACCTCTGTGTCGGCACACGGCAGGCAGTCCGTCCGACCAGAATTGTATTATTTATTATTATATACCTACCACCTAACCGTGGTTTTTTTTTCATTCTTTATACCGTCATAGTGTCATCCTAATTGTTACGAGTATACTACTATCTCTTTATCAACCAGTGTACAGTGCGGTAGTTCACGGCTGTGGCTACCTCTGTGTCGGCACACGGCAGGCAGTCCGTCCGACCAGAATTGTATTATTTATTATTATATACCTACCACCTAACCGTGGTTTTTTTTTCATTCTTTATACCGTCATAGTGTCATCCTAATTGTTACGAGTATACTACTATCTCTTTATCAACCAGTGTACAGTGCGGTAGTTCACGGCTGTGGCTACCTCTGTGTCGGCACACGGCAGGCAGTCCGTCCGACCAGAATTGTATTATTTATTATTATATACCTACCACCTAACCGTGGTTTTTTTTTCATTCTTTATACCGTCATAGTGTCATCCTAATTGTTACGAGTATACTACTATCTCTTTATCAACCAGTGTACAGTGCGGTAGTTCACGGCTGTGGCTACCTCTGTGTCGGCACACGGCAGGCAGTCCGTCCGACCAGAATTGTATTATTTATTATTATATACCTACCACCTAACCGTGGTTTTTTTTTCATTCTTTATACCGTCATAGTGTCATCCTAATTGTTACGAGTATACTACTATCTCTTTATCAACCAGTGTACAGTGCGGTAGTTCACGGCTGTGGCTACCTCTGTGTCGGCACACGGCAGGCAGTCCGTCCGACCAGAATAGTATTATTTATTATTATATACCTACCACCTAACCGTGTTTTTTTTTTCATTCTTTATACCGTCATAGTGTCATCCTAATTGTTACGAGTATACTACTATCTCTTTATCAACCAGTGTACAGTGCGGTAGTTCACGGCTGTGGCTACCTCTGTGTCGGCAGTCGGCAGGCAGTCCGTCCATCCATAATTGTATTATTATTATAATATATACCACCTAACCGTGGTTTTTTTTTCATTCTTTATACCGTCGTCATAGTGTCATACTAGTTGTTACGAGTATACTACTATCTCTTTATCAACCAGTGTACAGTGCGGTAGTTCACGGCTGTGGCTACCTCTGTGTCGGCAGTCGGCAGGCAGTCCGTCCATCCATAATTGTATTATTATTATAATATATACCACCTAACCGTGGTTTTTTTTTCATTCTTTATACCGTCGTCATAGTGTCATACTAGTTGTTACGAGTATACTACTATCTCTTTATCAACCAGTGTACAGTGCGGTAGTTCACGGCTGTGGCTACCTCTGTGTCGGCAGTCGGCAGGCAGTCCGTCCATCCATAATTGTATTATTATTATAATATATACCACCTAACCGTGGTTTTTTTATACCACCTAACCGTGGCAGTCCGTCCATAATTGTATACTAGTATCCAATCCATCCATCTCCATTGTTTACCTGAGGTGCCTTTTAGTTCTGCCTATAAAATATGGAGAACAAAAAAGTTGAGGTTCCAAAATTAGGGAAAGATCAAGATCCACTTCCACCTCGTGCTGAAGCTGCTGCCACTAGTCATGGCCGAGACGATGAAATGCCAGCAACGTCGTCTGCCAAGGCCGATGCCCAATGTCATAGTACAGAACGCGACCTGTCAACATCTCCTCCTTCACATTCTCCCGCAACTGGGGGTGCGAGGAAAAGGCTCAGAATTCCGAGCCCACCCGCTGGCGGTGATGCAGGGCAGTCTGGAGCGACTGCTGATGCTGACATCTGGTCCGGACTGAAGGACCTGACAACGATTACGGACATGTCGTCTACTGTCACTGCATATGATTCTCTCAACATTGATAGAATGGTGGAGGATTATATGAGTGACCGCATCCAAGTAGGCACGTCACACAGTCCGTACTTATACTGGCAGGAAAAAGAGGCAATTTGGAGGCCCTTGCACAAACTGGCTTTATTCTACCTAAGTTGCCCTCCCACAAGTGTGTACTCCGAAAGAGTGTTTAGTGCCGCCGCTCACCTTGTCAGCAATCGGCGTACGAGGTTACATCCAGAAAATGTGGAGAAGATGATGTTCATTAAAATGAATTATAATCAATTCCTCCGCGGAGACATTGACCAGCAGCAATTGCCTCCACAAAGTACACAGGGAGCTGAGATGGTGGATTCCAGTGGGGACGAATTGATAATCTGTGAGGAGGGGGATGTACACGGTGATATATCGGAGGGTGAAGATGAGGTGGACATCTTGCCTCTGTAGAGCCAGTTTGTGCAAGGAGAGATTAATTGCTTCTTTTTTGGGGGGGGTCCAAACCAACCCGTCATATCAGTCACAGTCGTGTGGCAGACCCTGTCACTGAAATGATGGGTTGGTTAAAGTGTGCATGTCCTGTTTTGTTTATACAACATAAGGGTGGGTGGGAGGGCCCAAGGATAATTCCATCTTGCACCTCTTTTTTCTTTTCTTTTTCTTTGCATCATGTGCTGATTGGGGAGGGTTTTTTGGAAGGGACATCCTGCGTGACACTGCAGTGCCACTCCTAGATGGGCCCGGTGTTTGTGTCGGCCACTAGGGTCGCTAATCTTACTCACACAGCTACCTCATTGCGCCTCTTTTTTTCTTTGCGTCATGTGCTGTTTGGGGAGGGTTTTTTGGAAGGGACATCCTGCGTGACACTGCAGTGCCACTCCTAGATGTGCCCGGTGTTTGTGTCGGCCACTAGGGTCGCTAATCTTACTCACACAGTCAGCTACCTCATTGCGCCTCTTTTTTTCTTTGCGTCATGTGCTGTTTGGGGAGGGTTTTTTGGAAGGGCCATCCTGCGTGACACTGCAGTGCCACTCCTAGATGGGCCCGGTGTTTGTGTCGGCCACTAGGGTCGCTTATCTTACTCACACAGCGACCTCGGTGCAAATTTTAGGACTAAAAATAATATTGTGAGGTGTGATGTGTTCAGAATAGGCTGAAAATGAGTGTAAATTATGTTTTTTGAGGTTAATAATACTTTGGGATCAAAATTACCCCCAAATTCTATGATTTAAGCTGTTTTTTAGGGGTTTTTTAAAAAAACACCCGAATCCAAAACACACCCGAATCCGACAAAAAAAATTCGGTGAGGTTTTGCCAAAACGCGGTCGAACCCAAAACACGGCCGCGGAACCGAACCCAAAACCAAAACACAAAACCCGAAAAATTTCCGGCGCTCATCTCTAACTTAAAGTTTAAAGCAGAAATTGGGGCACTATTGAAATTTTCATTTTTGACCAAAATCGACAGGTCCGGGGCTTAGGGAATTTCTCATATGCCACAAAATGGTTGAAGCTTCTGTTCAAAAATGATGCTCCGAAATCAACTTCTGTCACCTTAGTAATACATTTTGGGATAGTACCTAAAGTGTAAAGCAGAAATTGGGGCAATTTTGAAATTTTCATTTTTGACCAAAATAGACATGTCCGGGGCTTAGGGAATTTCTCATATGCCACAAAACGGTTGAAGCTCCTGTTCAGAAAGATGCTCCGAAATCAACTTCTGTCAACTTAGTGATACATTTTGGGATAGTAACTAAAGTTTAAAGCAGAATTTGGGGCATTTTTGAAATTTTCATTTTTTACCAAAATCGACAGGTCCGGGGCTTAGGGAATTTCTCATATGCAACAAAACGGTTGAAGCTCCTGTTCAGAAAGATGCTCCGAAATCAACTTCTGTCACCTTAGTGATACATTTTGGGATAGTACTTAAAGTTTAAAGAAGAAATTGGGGCACTATTGAAATTTTTAATTTTTGACCAAAATCGACAAGTCTGGGGCTTAGGGAATTTCTCTCATGCCACAAAATGGTTGAAGATCCTGTTCAAAAATGATGCTCCTAAATCAACTTCTGTCACCTTAGTGATACATTTTGGGATAGTACTTAAAGTTTAAAGAAGAAATTGGGGCACTATTGAAATTTTTAATTTTTGACCAAAATCGACAAGTCTGGGGCTTAGGGAATTTCTCTCATGCCACAAAATGGTTGAAGATCCTGTTCAAAAATGATGCTCCTAAATCAACTTCTGTCACCTTAGTGATACATTTTGGGATAGTACCTAAAGTTTAAAGCAGAAATTGGGGCAATTTTGAAATTTTCATTTTTGACCAAAATAGACAGGTCCGGGGCTTAGGGAATTTCTCATATGCCACAAAACGGTTGAAGCTCCTGTTCAGAAAGATGCTCCGAAATCAACTTCTGTCACCTTAGTTATACATTTTGGGATAGTATTTAAAGTTTAAAGCAGAAATTGGGGCACTTTTTAAATTTTCATTTTTGACAAAAATCGACAGGTCCGGTGCTTAGGGAATTTATCATATGCCACAAAATGGTTGAAGCTCCTGTTCAGAAAGATGCTCTGAAATCAACTTCTGTCACCTTAGTGATACATTTTGGGATAGTACCTAAAGTTTAAAGCAGAAATTGGGGCACTTTTGAAATTTTCATTTTTGACCAAAATCAACAGGTCCGGGGCTTAGGGAATTTATCATATGCCTCAAAATGGTTAAAGCTCCTGTTCAGAAAGATGCTCCGAAATCAAATTCTGTCACCTTAGTGATACATTTTGTGATAGTAACTAAAGTTTAAAGCAGAATTTGGGGCACTTTTGAAATTTTCATTTTTGACCAAAATCGACAGGTCCGGGGCTTATGGAATTTCTCATATGCCACAAAATGGTTGAAGCTCCTGTTCAAAAATGATGCTCCGAAATCAACTTCTGTCACCTTAGTGATACATTTTGGGATAGTACCTAAAGTTTAAAGCAGAAATTGGGGCACTTTTGAAATTTTCATTTTTGACCAAAATCGACAGGTCCGGGGCTTAGGGAATTTATCATATGCCACAAAATGGTTGAAGCTCCTGTTCAAAAATGATGCTCCGAAATCAACTTCTGTCACATTTGTGATACATTTTGGGATAGTAACTAAAGTTTAAAGCAGAAATTGGGGCACTTTTGAAATTTTCATTTTTGACCAAAATTGACAGGCCCGGGGCTTAGGGAATTTCTCATATGCCACAAAACGGTTGAAGCTCCTGTTCAGAAAGATGCTCCGAAATCAACTTCTGTCACCTTAGTGATACATTTTGGGATAGTACTTAAAGTTTAAAGCAGAAATTGGGGCACTATTGAAATTTTCATTTTTGACCAAAATCGACAGGTCCGGGGCTTAGGGAATTTCTCATATGCCACAAAATGGTTGAAGCTACTGTTCAAAAATGATGCTCCGAAATCAACTTCTGTCACCTTAGTGATACATTTTGGGATAGTACCTAAAGTTTAAAGCAGAAATTGGGGCACTTTTGAAATTTTCATTTTTGACCAAAATAGACAGGTCCGGGGCTTATGGAATTTCTCATATGCCACAAAATGGTTGAAGCTCCTGTTCAAAAATGATGCTCCGAAATCGACTTCTGTCACCTTAGTGATACATTTTGGGATAGTACCTAAAGTTTAAAGCAGAAATTGGGGCACTTTTGAAATTTTCATTTTTGACCAAAATAGACAGGTCCGGGGCTTAGGGAATTTCTCATATGCAACAAAACGGTTGAAGCTCCTGTTCAGAAAGATGCTCCGAAATCAACTTCTGTCACCTTAGTGATACATTTTGGGATAGTAACTAAAGTTTAAAGCAGAATTTGGGGCACTTTTTAAATTTTCATTTTTGACCAAAATCGACAGGTCTGGGGCTTAGGGAATTTATCATATGCCACAAAATGGTTGAAGCTCCTGTTCAAAAATGATGCTCCGAAATCAACTTGTCACCTTTGTGATACATTTTGGGATAGTAACTAAAGTTTAAAGCAGAAATTGGGGCACTTTTGAAATTTTCATTTTTGACCAAAATTGACAGGTCCGGGGCTTATGGAATTTCTCATATGCCACAAAATGGTTGAAGCTCCTGTTCAGAAAGATGCTCCGAAATCAACTTCTGTCACCTTAGTGATACATTTTGGGATAGTACTTAAAGTTTAAAGCAGAAATTGGGGCACTTTTGAAATTTTCATTTTTGACCAAAATCGACAGGCCCGGGGCTTAGGGAATTTCTCATATGCCACAAAACGGTTGAAGCTCCTGTTCAGAAAGATGCTCCGAAATCAACTTCTGTCACCTTAGTGATACATTTTGGGATAGTACTTAAAGTTTAAAGCAGAAATTGGGGCACTATTGAAATTTTCATTTTTGTCCAAAATCGACAGGTCCGGGGCTTAGGGAATTTCTCATATGCAACAAAACGGTTGAAGCTCCTGTTCAGAAAGATGCTCCGAAATCAACTTCTGTCACCTTAGTGATACATTTTGGGATAGTACTTAAAGTTTAAAGCAGAAATTGGGGCACTATTGAAATTTTCATTTTTGACCAAAATCGACAGGTCCGGGGCTTAGGGAATTTCTCACATGCCACAAAATGGTTGAAGATCCTGTTCAAAAATGATGCTCCGAAATCAACTTCTGTCACCTTAGTGATACATTTTGGGATAGTACCTAAAGTTTAAAGCAGAAATTGGGGCAATTTTGAAATTTTCATTTTTGACCAAAATAGACAGGTCCGGGGCTTAGGGAATTTCTCATATGCCACAAAACGGTTGAAGCTCCTGTTCAGAAAGATGCTCCGAAATCAACTTCTGTCACCTTAGTTATACATTTTGGGATAGTATTTAAAGTTTAAAGCAGAAATTGGGGCACTTTTTAAATTTTCATTTTTGACCAAAATCGACAGGTCCGGTGCTTAGGGAATTTATCATATGCCACAAAATGGTTGAAGCTCCTGTTCAGAAAGATGCTCCGAAATCAACTTCTGTCACCTTAGTGATACATTTTGGGATAGTACCTAAAGTTTAAAGCAGAAATTGGGGCACTTTTTAAATTTTCATTTTTGACCAAAATCGACAGGTCCGGGGCTTAGGGAATTTATCATATGCCACAAAATCTTTGAAGCTCCTGTTCAAAAATGATGCTACGAAATCAACTTTCTCATATGCCACAAAATGGTTGAAGCTCCTGTTCAGAAAGATGCTCCGAAATCAACTTCTGTCACCTTAGTGATACATTTTGGGAGAGTACTTAAAGTTTAAAGCAGAAATTGGGGCACTATTGAAATTTTCATTTTTGACCAAAATCGACAGGTCCGGGGCTTAGGGAATTTCTCATATGCAACAAAACGGTTGAAGCTCCTGTTCAGAAAGATGCTCCGAAATCAACTTCTGTCACCTTAGTGATACATTTTGGGATAGTAACTAAAGTTTAAAGCAGAATTTGGGGCACTTTTTAAATTTTCATTTTTGACCAAAATCAACAGGTCCGGGGCTTAGGGAATTTATCATATGCCACAAAATGGTTGAAGCTCCTGTTAAAAAATGATGCTCCGAAATCAACTTGTCACCTTTGTGATACATTTTGGGATAGTAACTAAAGTTTAAAGCAGAAATTGGGGCACTTTTGAAATTTTCATTTTTGACCAAAATTGACAGGTCCGGGGCTTATGGAATTTCTCATATGCCACAAAATGGTTGAAGCTCCTGTTCAGAAAGATGCTCCGAAATCAACTTCTGTCACCTTAGTGATACATTTTGGGATAGTACTTAAAGTTTAAAGCAGAATTTGGGGCACTTTTGAAATTTTCATTTTTGACCAAAATCGACAGGTCCGGGGCTTAGGGAATTTATCATTTGCCACAAAATGGTTGAAGCTCCAGTTCAAAAATGATGCTCCGAAATCAACTTCTGTCACATTTGTGATACATTTTGGGGTAGTAACTAAAGTTTAAAGCAGAAATTGGGGCACTTTTGAAATTTTCATTTTTGACCAAAATCGACAGGTCCGGGGCTTAGGGAATTTATCATATGCCACAAAATGGTTGAAGCTCCTGTTCTGAAAGATGCTCCGAAATCAACTTCTGTCACCTTAGTTATACATTTTGGGATAGTATTTAAAGTTTAAAGCAGAAATTAGGGCACTTTTTAAATTTTCATTTTTGACCAAAATCGACAGGTCCGGGGCTTAGGGAATTTATCATATGCCACAAAATGGTTGAAGCTCCTGTTCAGAAAGATGCTCCGAAATCAACTTCTGTCACCTTAGTGATACATTTTGGGATAGTACCTAAAGTTTAAAGCAGAAATTGTGGCACTTTTGAAATTTTCATTTTTGACCAAAATCGACAGGTCCGGGGCTTAGGGAATTTATCATATGCCAAAAAATGGTTGAAGCTCCTGTTCAAAAATGATGCTCCGAAATCAACTTGTCACCTTTGTGATACATTTTGGGATAGTACCTAAAGTTTAAAGCAGAAATTGGGGCACTTTTTAAATTTTCATTTTTGACCAAAATTGACAGGTCCGGGGCTTAGGGAATTTCTCATATGCAACAAAACGGTTGAAGCTCCTGTTCAGAAAGATGCTCCGAAATCAACTTCTGTCACCTTAGTGATACATTTTGGGATAGTAACTAAAGTTTAAAGCAGAAATTGGGGCACTTTTGAAATTTTCATTTTTGACCAAAATCGACAGGTCCGGGGCTTAGGGAATTTATCATATGCCACAAAATGGTTGAAGCTCCTGTTCAGAAAGATGCTCCGAAATCAACTTCTGTCACCTTAGTGATACATTTTGGGATAGTACCTAAAGTTTAAAGCAGAAATTGGGCCACTTTTGAAATTTTCATTTTTGACCAAAATCGACAGGTCCGGGGCTTAGGGAATTTATCATATGCCACAAAATGGTTGAAGCTCCTGTTCAAAAATGATGCTCCGAAATCAACTTGTCACCTTTGTGATACATTTTGGGATAGTAACTAAAGTTTAAAGCAGAAATTGGGGCACTTTTGAAATTTTCATTTTTGACCAAAATCGACAGGCCCGGGGCTTAGGGAATTTCTCATATGCCACAAAACGGTTGAAGCTCCTGTTCAGAAAGATGCTCCGAAATCAACTTCTGTCACCTTAGTGATACATTTTGGGATAGTACCTAAAGTTTAAAGCAGAAATTGGGGCACTTTTGAAATTTTCATTTTTGACCAAAATAGACAGGTCCGGGGCTTAGGGAATTTCTCATATGCCACAAAATGGTTGAAGCTCCTGTTCAAAAATGATGCTCCGAAATCGACTTCTGTCACCTTAGTGATACATTTTGGGATAGTACCTAAAGTTTAAAGCAGAAATTGGGGCACTTTTGAAATTTTCATTTTTGACCAAAATAGACAGGTCCGGGGCTTAGGGAATTTCTCATATGCAACAAAACGGTTGAAGCTCCTGTTCAGAAAGATGCTCCGAAATCAACTTCTGTCACCTTAGTGATACATTTTGGGATAGTAACTAAAGTTTAAAGCAGAATTTGGGGCACTTTTTAAATTTTCATTTTTGACCAAAATCGACAGGTCCGGGGCTTAGGGAATTTATCATATGCCACAAAATGGTTGAAGCTCCTGTTCAAAAATGATGCTCCGAAATCAACTTGTCACCTTTGTGATACATTTTGGGATAGTAACTAAAGTTTAAAGCAGAAATTGGGGCACTTTTGAAATTTTCATTTTTGACCAAAATTGACAGGTCCGGGGCTTATGGAATTTCTCATATGCCACAAAATGGTTGAAGCTCCTGTTCAGAAAGATGCTCCGAAATCAACTTCTGTCACCTTAGTGATACATTTTGGGATAGTACTTAAAGTTTAAAGCAGAAATTGGGGCACTTTTGAAATTTTCATTTTTGACCAAAATCGACAGGCCCGGGGCTTAGGGAATTTCTCATATGCCACAAAATGGTTGAAGCTCCTGTTCAGAAAGATGCTCCGAAATCAACTTCTGTCACCTTAGTGATACATTTTGGGATAGTACTTAAAGTTTAAAGCAGAAATTGGGGCACTATTGAAATTTTCATTTTTGTCCAAAATCGACAGGTCCGGGGCTTAGGGAATTTCTCATATGCCACAAAATGGTTAAATCTCCTGTTCAAAAATGATGCTCCGAAATCAACTTCTGTCACCTTAGTAATACATTTTTGGATAGTACCTAAAGTTTAAAGCAGAAATTGGGGCAATTTTGAAATTTTCATTTTTGACCAAAATAGACAGGTCCGGGGCTTAGGGAATTTCTCATATGCCACAAAACGGTTGAAGCTCCTGTTCAGAAAGATGCTCCGAAATCAACTTCTGTCACCTTAGTGATACATTTTGGGATAGTAACTAAAGTTTAAAGCAGAATTTGGGGCATTTTTGAAATTTTCATTTTTTACCAAAATCGACAGGTCAGGGGCTTAGGGAATTTCTCATATGCAACAAAACGGTTGAAGCTCCTGTTCAGAAAGATGCTCCGAAATCAACTTCTGTCACCTTAGTGATACATTTTGGGATAGTACTTAAAGTTTAAAGCAGAAATTGGGGCACTATTGAAATTTTCATTTTTGACCAAAATCGACAGGTCCGGGGCTTAGGGAATTTCTCACATGCCACAAAATGGTTGAAGATCCTGTTCAAAAATGATGCTCCGAAATCAACTTCTGTCACCTTAGTGATACATTTTGTGATAGTACCTAAAGTTTAAAGCAGAAATTGGGGCAATTTTGAAATTTTCATTTTTGACCAAAATAGACAGGTCCGGGGCTTAGGGAATTTCTCATATGCCACAAAACGGTTGAAGCTCCTGTTCAGAAAGATGCTCCGAAATCAACTTCTGTCACCTTAGTTATACATTTTGGGATAGTATTTAAAGTTTAAAGCAGAAATTGGGGCACTTTTTAAATTTTCATTTTTGACCAAAATCGACAGGTCCGGTGCTTAGGGAATTTATCATATGCCACAAAATGGTTGAAGCTCCTGTTCAGAAAGATGCTCCGAAATCAACTTCTGTCACCTTAGTGATACATTTTGGGATAGTACCTAAAGTTTAAAGCAGAAATTGGGGCACTTTTTAAATTTTCATTTTTGACCAAAATCGACAGGTCCGGGGCTTAGGGAATTTATCATATGCCACAAAATCTTTGAAGCTCCTGTTCAAAAATGATGCTACGAAATCAACTTTCTCATATGCCACAAAATGGTTGAAGCTCCTGTTCAGAAAGATGCTCCGAAATCAACTTCTGTCACCTTAGTGATACATTTTGGGAGAGTACTTAAAGTTTAAAGCAGAAATTGGGGCACTATTGAAATTTTCATTTTTGACCAAAATCGACAGGTCCGGGGCTTAGGGAATTTCTCATATGCAACAAAACGGTTGAAGCTCCTGTTCAGAAAGATGCTCCGAAATCAACTTCTGTCACCTTAGTGATACATTTTGGGATAGTAACTAAAGTTTAAAGCAGAATTTGGGGCACTTTTTAAATTTTCATTTTTGACCAAAATCAACAGGTCCGGGGCTTAGGGAATTTATCATATGCCACAAAATGGTTGAAGCTCCTGTTAAAAAATGATGCTCCGAAATCAACTTGTCACCTTTGTGATACATTTTGGGATAGTAACTAAAGTTTAAAGCAGAAATTGGGGCACTTTTGAAATTTTCATTTTTGACCAAAATTGACAGGTCCGGGGCTTATGGAATTTCTCATATGCCACAAAATGGTTGAAGCTCCTGTTCAGAAAGATGCTCCGAAATCAACTTCTGTCACCTTAGTGATACATTTTGGGATAGTACTTAAAGTTTAAAGCAGAATTTGGGGCACTTTTGAAATTTTCATTTTTGACCAAAATCGACAGGTCCGGGGCTTAGGGAATTTCTCATATGCCACAAAATGGTTGAAACTCCTGTTTAAAAATGATGCTCCGCAATCAACTTCTGTCACCTTAGTGATACATTTTGGGATAGTACCTAAAGTTTAAAGCAGAAATTGGGGCACTTTTGAAATTTTCATTTTTGACCAAAATCGACAGGTCCGGGGCTTAGGGAATTTATCATTTGCCACAAAATGGTTGAAGCTCCAGTTCAAAAATGATGCTCCGAAATCAACTTCTGTCACATTTGTGATACATTTTGGGATAGTAACTAAAGTTTAAAGCAGAAATTGGGGCACTTTTGAAATTTTCATTTTTGACCAAAATCGACAGGTCCGGGGCTTAGGGAATTTATCATATGCCACAAAATGGTTGAAGCTCCTGTTCTGAAAGATGCTCCGAAATCAACTTCTGTCACCTTAGTTATACATTTTGGGATAGTATTTAAAGTTTAAAGCAGAAATTAGGGCACTTTTTAAATTTTCATTTTTGACCAAAATCGACAGGTCCGGGGCTTAGGGAATTTATCATATGCCACAAAATGGTTGAAGCTCCTGTTCAGAAAGATGCTCCGAAATCAACTTCTGTCACCTTAGTGATACATTTTGGGATAGTACCTAAAGTTTAAAGCAGAAATTGTGGCACTTTTAAAATTTTCATTTTTGACCAAAATCGACAGGTCCGGGGCTTAGGGAATTTATCATATGCCACAAAATGGTTGAAGCTCCTGTTCAAAAATGATGCTCCGAAATCAACTTGTCACCTTTGTGATACATTTTGGGATAGTAACTAAAGTTTAAAGCAGAAATTGGGGCACTTTTTAAATTTTCATTTTTGACCAAAATTGACAGGTCCGGGGCTTAGGGAATTTCTCATATGCAACAAAACGGTTGAAGCTCCTGTTCAGAAAGATGCTCCGAAATCAACTTCTGTCACCTTAGTGATACATTTTGGGATAGTAACTAAAGTTTAAAGCAGAAATTGGGGCACTTTTGAAATTTTCATTTTTGACCAAAATCGACAGGTCCGGGGCTTAGGGAATTTATCATATGCCACAAAATGGTTGAAGCTCCTGTTCAGAAAGATGCTCCGAAATCAACTTCTGTCACCTTAGTGATACATTTTGGGATAGTACCTAAAGTTTAAAGCAGAAATTGGGGCACTTTTGAAATTTTCATTTTTGACCAAAATCGACAGGTCCGGGGCTTAGGGAATTTATCATATGCCACAAAATGGTTGAAGCTCCTGTTCAAAAATGATGCTCCGAAATCAACTTGTCACCTTTGTGATACATTTTGGGATAGTAACTAAAGTTTAAAGCAGAAATTGGGGCACTTTTGAAATTTTCATTTTTGACCAAAATCGACAGGCCCGGGGCTTAGGGAATTTCTCATATGCCACAAAACGGTTGAAGCTCCTGTTCAGAAAGATGCTCCGAAATCAACTTCTGTCACCTTAGTGATACATTTTGGGATAGTACTTAAAGTTTAAAGCAGAAATTGGGGCACTATTGAAATTTTCATTTTTGACCAAAATCGACAGGTCCGGGGCTTAGGGAATTTCTCATATGCCATAAAATGGTTGAAGTTCCTGTTCAAAAATGATGCTCCGAAATCAACTTCTGTCACCTTAGTGATACATTTTGGGATAGTACCTAAAGTTTAAAGCAGAAATTGGGGCACTTTTGAAATTTTCATTTTTGACCAAAATAGACAGGTCCGGGGCTTAGGGAATTTCTCATATGCAACAAAACGGTTGAAGCTCCTGTTCAGAAAGATGCTCCGAAATCAACTTCTGTCACCTTAGTGATACATTTTGGGATAGTAACTAAAGTTTAAAGTAGAATTTGGGGCACTTTTTAAATTTTCATTTTTGACCAAAATCGACAGGTCCGGGGCTTAGGGAATTTATCATATGCCACAAAATGGTTGAAGCTCCTGTTCAAAAATGATGCTCCGAAATCAACTTGTCACCTTTGTGATACATTTTGGGATAGTAACTAAAGTTTAAAGCAGAAATTGGGGCACTTTTGAAATTTTCATTTTTGACCAAAATTGACAGGTCCGGGGCTTATGGAATTTCTCATATGCCAGAAAATGGTTGAAGCTCCTGTTCAGAAAGATGCTCCGAAATCAACTTCTGTCACCTTAGTGATACATTTTGGGATAGTACCTAAAGTTTAAAGCAGAAATTGGGGCACTTTTTAAATTTTCATTTTTGACCAAAATCGACAGGTCTGGGGCTTAGGGAATTTATCATATGCCACAAAATCTTTGAAGCTCCTGTTCAAAAATGATGCTACGAAATCAACTTTCTCATATGCCACAAAATGGTTGAAGCTCCTGTTCAGAAAGATGCTCCGAAATCAACTTCTGTCACCTTAGTGATACATTTTGGGATAGTACCTAAAGTTTAAAGCAGAAATTGGGGCACTTTTTAAATTTTCATTTTTGACCAAAATCGACAGGTCCGGGGCTTAGGGAATTTATCATATGCCACAAAATCTTTGAAGCTCCTGTTCAAAAATGATGCTACGAAATCAACTTTCTCATATGCCACAAAATGGTTGAAGCTCCTGTTCAGAAAGATGCTCCGAAATCAACTTCTGTCACCTTAGTGATACATTTTGGGATAGTACTTAAAGTTTAAAGCAGAAATTGGGGCACTATTGAAATTTTCATTTTTGACCAAAATCGACAGGTCCGGGGCTTAGGGAATTTCTCATATGCAACAAAACGGTTGAAGCTCCTGTTCAGAAAGATGCTCCGAAATCAACTTCTGTCACCTTAGTGATACATTTTGGGATAGTAACTAAAGTTTAAAGCAGAATTTGGGGCACTTTTTAAATTTTCATTTTTGACCAAAATCGACAGGTCCGGGGCTTAGGGAATTTATCATATGCCACAAAATGGTTGAAGCTCCTGTTAAAAAATGATGCTCCGAAATCAACTTGTCACCTTTGTGATACATTTTTGGATAGTAACTAAAGTTTAAAGCAGAAATTGGGGCACTTTTGAAATTTTCATTTTTGACCAAAATTGACAGGTCCGGGGCTTATGGAATTTCTCATATGCCACAAAATGGTTGAAGCTCCTGTTCAGAAAGATGCTCCGAAATCAACTTCTGTCACCTTAGTGATACATTTTGGGATAGTACTTAAAGTTTAAAGCAGAATTTGGGGCACTTTTGAAATTTTCATTTTTGACCAAAATCGACAGGTCCGGGGCTTAGGGAATTTCTCATATGCCACAAAATGGTTGAAGCTCATGTTCAAAAATGATGCTCCGAAATCAACTTCTGTCACATTTGTGATACATTTTGGGATAGTAACTAAAGTTTAAAGCAGAAATTGGGGCACTTTTTAAATTTTCATTTTTGACCAAAATCGACAGGTCCGGGGCTTAGGGAATTTCTCATATGCCACAAAATGGTTGAAGCTCCTGTTCAGAAAGATGCTCCGAAATCAACTTCTGTCACCTTAGTGATACATTTTGGGATAGTACCTAAAGTTTAAAGCAGAAATTGGGGCACTTTTGAAATTTTCATTTTTGACCAAAATCGACAGGTCCGGGGCTTAGGGAATTTATCATATGCCACAAAATGGTTGAAGCTCCTGTTCAAAAATGATGCTCCGAAATCAACTTGTCACCTTTGTGATACATTTTGGGATAGTAACTAAAGTTTAAAGCAGAAATTGGGGCACTTTTTAAATTTTCATTTTTGACCAAAATTGACAGGTCCGGGGCTTAGGGAATTTCTCATATGCAACAAAACGGTTGAAGCTCCTGTTCAGAAAGATGCTCCGAAATCAACTTCTGTCACCTTAGTGATACATTTTGGGATAGTACCTAAAGTTTAAAGCAGAAATTGGGGCACTTTTGAAATTTTCATTTTTGACCAAAATCGACAGGTCCGGGGCTTAGGGAATTTATCATATGCCACAAAATGGTTGAAGCTCCTGTTCAGAAAGATGCTCCGAAATCAACTTCTGTCACCTTAGTGATACATTTTGGGATAGTACCTAAAGTTTAAAGCAGAAATTGGGGCACTTTTGAAATTTTCATTTTTGACCAAAATCGACAGGTCCGGGGCTTAGGGAATTTATCATATGCCACAAAATGGTTGAAGCTCCTGTTCAAAAATGATGCTCCGAAATCAACTTGTCACCTTTGTGATACATTTTGGGATAGTAACTAAAGTTTAAAGCAGAAATTGGGGCACTTTTGAAATTTTCATTTTTGACCAAAATCGACAGGCCCGGGGCTTAGGGAATTTCTCATATGCCACAAAACGGTTGAAGCTCCTGTTCAGAAAGATGCTCCGAAATCAACTTCTGTCACCTTAGTGATACATTTTGGGATAGTACTTAAAGTTTAAAGCAGAAATTGGGGCACTATTGAAATTTTCATTTTTGACCAAAATCGACAGGTCCGGGGCTTAGGGAATTTCTCATATGCCATAAAATGGTTGAAGTTCCTGTTCAAAAATGATGCTCCGAAATCAACTTCTGTCACCTTAGTGATACATTTTGGGATAGTACCTAAAGTTTAAAGCAGAAATTGGGGCACTTTTGAAATTTTCATTTTTGACCAAAATAGACAGGTCCGGGGCTTAGGGAATTTCTCATATGCAACAAAACGGTTGAAGCTCCTGTTCAGAAAGATGCTCCGAAATCAACTTCTGTCACCTTAGTGATACATTTTGGGATAGTAACTAAAGTTTAAAGCAGAATTTGGGGCACTTTTTAAATTTTCATTTTTGACCAAAATCGACAGGTCCGGGGCTTAGGGAATTTATCATATGCCACAAAATGGTTGAAGCTCCTGTTCAAAAATGATGCTCCGAAATCAACTTGTCACCTTTGTGATACATTTTGGGATAGTAACTAAAGTTTAAAGCAGAAATTGGGGCACTTTTGAAATTTTCATTTTTGACCAAAATTGACAGGTCCGGGGCTTATGGAATTTCTCATATGCCACAAAATGGTTGAAGCTCCTGTTCAGAAAGATGCTCCGAAATCAACTTCTGTCACCTTAGTGATACATTTTGGGATAGTACTTAAAGTTTAAAGCAGAAATTGGGGCACTATTGAAATTTTCATTTTTGACCAAAATCGACAGGTCCGGGGCTTAGGGAATTTCTCATATGCCACAAAATGGTTAAAGCTCCTGTTCAAAAATGATGCTCCGAAATCAACTTCTGTCACCTTAGTGATACATTTTGGGATAGTACCTAAAGTTTAAAGCAGAAATTGGGGCACTTTTGAAATTTTCATTTTTGACCAAAATAGACAGGTCCGGGGCTTATGGAATTTCTCATATGCCACAAAATGGTTGAAGCTCCTGTTCAAAAATGATGCTCCGAAATCGACTTCTGTCACCTTAGTGATACATTTTGGGATAGTACTTAAAGTTTAAAGCAGAAATTGGGGCACTATTGAAATTTTCATTTTTGACCAAAATCGACAGGTCCGGGGCTTAGGGAATTTCTCATATGCCACAAAATGGTTAAAGCTCCTGTTCAAAAATGATGCTCCGAAATCAACTTCTGTCACCTTAGTGATACATTTTGGGATAGTACCTAAAGTTTAAAGCAGAAATTGGGGCACTTTTGAAATTTTCATTTTTGACCAAAATAGACAGGTCCGGGGCTTATGGAATTTCTCATATGCCACAAAATGGTTGAAGCTCCTGTTCAAAAATGATGCTCCGAAATCGACTTCTGTCACCTTAGTGATACATTTTGGGATAGTACCTAAAGTTTAAAGCAGAAATTGGGGCACTTTTGAAATTTTCATTTTTGACCAAAATCGACAGGCCCGGGGCTTAGGGAATTTCTCATATGCCACAAAACGGTTGAAGCTCCTGTTCAGAAAGATGCTCCGAAATCAACTTCTGTCACCTTAGTGATACATTTTGGGATAGTACTTAAAGTTTAAAGCAGAAATTGTGGCACTATTGAAATTTTCATTTTTGACCAAAATCGACAGGTCCGGGGCTTAGGGAATTTCTCATATGCCACAAAATGGTTGAAGCTCCTGTTCAAAAATGATGCTCCGAAATCAACTTCTGTCACCTTAGTAATACATTTTGGGATAGTACCTAAAGTTTAAAGCAGAAATTGGGGCAATTTTGAAATTTTCATTTTTGACCAAAATAGACAGGTCCGGGGCTTAGGGAATTTCTCATATGCCACAAAACGGTTGAAGCTCCTGTTCAGAAAGATGCTCCGAAATCAACTTCTGTCACCTTAGTGATACCTTTTGGGATAGTAACTAAAGTTTAAAGCAGAATTTGGGGCATTTTTGAAATTTTCATTTTTGACCAAAATCGACAGGTCCGGGGCTTAGGGAATTTCTCATATGCAACAAAACGGTTGAAGCTCCTGTTCAGAAAGATGCTCAGAAATCAACTTCTGTCACCTTAGTGATACATTTTGGGATAGTACTTAAAGTTTAAAGCAGAAATTGGGGCACTATTGAAATTTTCATTTTTTTACCAAAATCGACAGGTCCGGGGCTTAGGGAATTTCTCATATGCCACAAAATGGTTGAAGATCCTGTTCAAAAATGATGCTCCGCAATCAACTTCTGTCATCTTAGTGATACATTTTGGGATAGTACCTAAAGTTTAAAGCAGAAATTGGGGCACTTTTGAAATTTTCATTTTTGACCAAAATCGACAGGTCCGGGGCTTAGGGAATTTCTCATATGCCACAAAATGGTTGAAACTCCTGTTTAAAAATGATGCTCCGCAATCAACTTCTGTCACCTTAGTGATACATTTTGGGATAGTACCTAAAGTTTAAAGCAGAAATTGGGGCACTTTTGAAATTTTCATTTTTGACCAAAATCGACAGGTCCGGGGCTTAGGGAATTTATCATATGCCACAAAATGGTTGAAGCTCCTGTTCAAAAATGATGCTCCGAAATCAACTTCTGTCACATTTGTGATACATTTTGGGATAGTAACTAAAGTTTAAAGCAGAAATTGGGGCACTTTTGAAATTTTCATTTTTGACCAAAATCGACAGGTCCGGGGCTTAGGGAATTTATCATATGCCACAAAATGGTTGAAGCTCCTGTTCTGAAAGATGCTCCGAAATCAACTTCTGTCACCTTAGTTATACATTTTGGGATAGTATTTAAAGTTTAAAGCATAAATTGGGGCACTTTTTAAATTTTCATTTTTGACCAAAATCGACAGGTCCGGGGCTTAGGGAATTTATCATATGCCACAAAATGGTTGAAGCTCCTGTTCAGAAAGATGCTCCGAAATCAACTTCTGTCACCTTAGTGATACATTTTGGGATAGTACTTAAAGTTTAAAGCAGAAATTGGGGCACTATTGAAATTTTCATTTTTGACCAAAATCGACAGGTCCGGGGCTTAGGGAATTTCTCATATGCAACAAAACGGTTGAAGCTCCTGTTCAGAAAGATGCTCCGAAATCAACTTCTGTCACCTTAGTGATACATTTTGGGATAGTAACTAAAGTTTAAAGCAGAATTTGGGGCACTTTTTAAATTTTCATTTTTGACCAAAATCGACAGGTCCGGGGCTTAGGGAATTTATCATATGCCACAAAATGGTTGAAGCTCCTGTTAAAAAATGATGCTCCGAAATCAACTTGTCACCTTTGTGATACATTTTTGGATAGTAACTAAAGTTTAAAGCAGAAATTGGGGCACTTTTGAAATTTTCATTTTTGACCAAAATTGACAGGTCCGGGGCTTATGGAATTTCTCATATGCCACAAAATGGTTGAAGCTCCTGTTCAGAAAGATGCTCCGAAATCAACTTCTGTCACCTTAGTGATACATTTTGGGATAGTACTTAAAGTTTAAAGCAGAATTTGGGGCACTTTTGAAATTTTCATTTTTGACCAAAATCGACAGGTCCGGGGCTTAGGGAATTTCTCATATGCCACAAAATGGTTGAAACTCCTGTTTAAAAATGATGCTCCGCAATCAACTTCTGTCACCTTAGTGATACATTTTGGGATAGTACCTAAAGTTTAAAGCAGAAATTGTGGCACTTTTGAAATTTTCATTTTTTGACCAAAATCGACAGGTCCGGGGCTTAGGGAATTTCTCATATGCCATAAAATGGTTGAAGTTCCTGTTCAAAAATGATGCTCCGAAATCAACTTCTGTCACCTTAGTGATACATTTTGGGATAGTACCTAAAGTTTAAAGCAGAAATTGGGGCACTTTTGAAATTTTCATTTTTGACCAAAATAGACAGGTCCGGGGCTTAGGGAATTTCTCATATGCAACAAAACGGTTGAAGCTCCTGTTCAGAAAGATGCTCCGAAATCAACTTCTGTCACCTTAGTGATACATTTTGGGATAGTAACTAAAGTTTAAAGCAGAATTTGGGGCACTTTTTAAATTTTCATTTTTGACCAAAATCGACAGGTCTGGGGCTTAGGGAATTTATCATATGCCACAAAATGGTTGAAGCTCCTGTTCAAAAATGATGCTCCGAAATCAACTTGTCACCTTTGTGATACATTTTGGGATAGTAACTAAAGTTTAAAGCAGAAATTGGGGCACTTTTGAAATTTTCATTTTTGACCAAAATTGACAGGTCCGGGGCTTATGGAATTTCTCATATGCCACAAAATGGTTGAAGCTCCTGTTCAGAAAGATGCTCCGAAATCAACTTCTGTCACATTTGTGATACATTTTGGGATAGTAACTAAAGTTTAAAGCAGAAATTGGGGCACTTTTGAAATTTTCATTTTTGACCAAAATTGACAGGCCCGGGGCTTAGGGAATTTCTCATATGCCACAAAACGGTTGAAGCTCCTGTTCAGAAAGATGCTCCGAAATCAACTTCTGTCACCTTAGGGATACATTTTGGGATAGTACTTAAAGTTTAAAGCAGAAATTGGGGCACTATTGAAATTTTCATTTTTGACCAAAATCGACAGGTCCGGGGCTTAGGGAATTTCTCATATGCCACAAAATGGTTGAAGCTCCTGTTCAAAAATGTTGCTCCGAAATCAACTTCTGTCACCTTAGTGATACATTTTGGGATAGTACCTAAAGTTTAAAGCAGAAATTGGGGCACTTTTGAAATTTTCATTTTTGACCAAAATAGACAGGTCCGGGGCTTATGGAATTTCTCATATGCCACAAAATGGTTGAAGCTCCTGTTCAAAAATGATGCTCCGAAATCGACTTCTGTCACCTTAGTGATACATTTTGGGATAGTACCTAAAGTTTAAAGCAGAAATTGGGGCACTTTTGAAATTTTCATTTTTGACCAAAATAGACAGGTCCGGGGCTTAGGGAATTTCTCATATGCAACAAAACGGTTGAAGCTCCTGTTCAGAAAGATGCTCCGAAATCAACTTCTGTCACCTTAGTGATACATTTTGGGATAGTAACTAAAGTTTAAAGTAGAATTTGGGGCACTTTTTAAATTTTCATTTTTGACCAAAATCGACAGGTCCGGGGCTTAGGGAATTTATCATATGCCACAAAATGGTTGAAGCTCCTGTTCAAAAATGATGCTCCGAAATCAACTTGTCACCTTTGTGATACATTTTGGGATAGTAACTAAAGTTTAAAGCAGAAATTGGGGCACTTTTGAAATTTTCATTTTTGACCAAAATTGACAGGTCCGGGGCTTATGGAATTTCTCATATGCCACAAAATGGTTGAAGCTCCTGTTCAGAAAGATGCTCCGAAATCAACTTCTGTCACCTTAGTGATACATTTTGGGATAGTACTTAAAGTTTAAAGCAGAAATTGGGGCACTTTTGAAATTTTCATTTTTGACCAAAATTGACAGGTCCGGGGCTTATGGAATTTCTCATATGCCACAAAATGGTTGAAGCTCCTGTTCAGAAAGATGCTCCGAAATCAACTTCTGTCACCTTAGTGATACATTTTGGGATAGTACTTAAAGTTTAAAGCAGAAATTGGGGCACTATTGAAATTTTCATTTTTGACCAAAATCGACAGGTCCGGGGCTTAGGGAATTTCTCATATGCCACAAAATGGTTGAAGCTCCTGTTCAAAAATGATGCTCCGAAATCAACTTCTGTCACCTTAGTAATACATTTTTGGATAGTACCTAAAGTTTAAAGCAGAAATTGGGGCAATTTTGAAATTTTCATTTTTGACCAAAATAGACAGGTCCGGGGCTTAGGGAATTTCTCATATGCCACAAAACGGTTGAAGCTCCTGTTCAGAAAGATGCTCCGAAATCAACTTCTGTCACCTTAGTGATACATTTTGGGATAGTAACTAAAGTTTAAAGCAGAATTTGGGGCATTTGTGAAATTTTCATTTTTTACCAAAATCGACAGGTCAGGGGCTTAGGGAATTTCTCACATGCCACAAAATGGTTGAAGATCCTGTTCAAAAATGATGCTCCGAAATCAACTTCTGTCACCTTAGTGATACATTTTGGGATAGTACTTAAAGTTTAAAGCAGAAATTGGGGCACTATTGAAATTTTCATTTTTGACCAAAATCGACAGGTCCGGGGCTTAGGGAATTTCTCACATGCCACAAAATGGTTGAAGATCCTGTTCAAAAATGATGCTCCGAAATCAACTTCTGTCACCTTAGTGATACATTTTGGGATAGTACCTAAAGTTTAAAGCAGAAATTGGGGCAATTTTGAAATTTTCATTTTTGACCAAAATAGACAGGTCCGGGGCTTAGGGAATTTCTCATATGCCACAAAACGGTTGAAGCTCCTGTTCAGAAAGATGCTCCGAAATCAACTTCTGTCACCTTAGTTATACATTTTGGGATAGTATTTAAAGTTTAAAGCAGAAATTGGGGCACTTTTTAAATTTTCATTTTTGACCAAAATCGACAGGTCCGGTGCTTAGGGAATTTATCATATGCCACAAAATGGTTGAAGCTCCTGTTCAGAAAGATGCTCCGAAATCAACTTCTGTCACCTTAGTGATACATTTTGGGAGAGTACTTAAAGTTTAAAGCAGAAATTGGGGCACTATTGAAATTTTCATTTTTGACCAAAATCGACAGGTCCGGGGCTTAGGGAATTTCTCATATGCAACAAAACGGTTGAAGCTCCTGTTCAGAAAGATGCTCCGAAATCAACTTCTGTCACCTTAGTGATACATTTTGGGATAGTAACTAAAGTTTAAAGCAGAATTTGGGGCACTTTTTAAATTTTAATTTTTGACCAAAATCAACAGGTCCGGGGCTTAGGGAATTTATCATATGCCACAAAATGGTTGAAGCTCCTGTTAAAAAATGATGCTCCGAAATCAACTTGTCACCTTTGTGATACATTTTGGGATAGTAACTAAAGTTTAAAGCAGAAATTGGGGCACTTTTGAAATTTTCATTTTTGACCAAAATTGACAGGTCCGGGGCTTATGGAATTTCTCATATGCAACAAAACGGTTGAAGCTCCTGTTCAGAAAGATGCTCCGAAATCAACTTCTGTCACCTTAGTGATACATTTTGGGATAGTAACTAAAGTTTAAAGCAGAAATTGGGGCACTTTTGAAATTTTCATTTTTGACCAAAATCGACAGGTCCGGGGCTTAGGGAATTTATCATATGCCACAAAATGGTTGAAGCTCCTGTTCAGAAAGATGCTCCGAAATCAACTTCTGTCACCTTAGTGATACATTTTGGGATAGTACCTAAAGTTTAAAGCAGAAATTGGGGCACTTTTGAAATTTTCATTTTTGACCAAAATCGACAGGTCCGGGGCTTAGGGAATTTATCATATGCCACAAAATGGTTGAAGCTCCTGTTCAAAAATGATGCTCCGAAATCAACTTGTCACCTTTGTGATACATTTTGGGATAGTAACTAAAGTTTAAAGCAGAAATTGGGGCACTTTTGAAATTTTCATTTTTGACCAAAATCGACAGGCCCGGGGCTTAGGGAATTTCTCATATGCCTCAAAACGGTTGAAGCTCCTGTTCAGAAAGATGCTCCGAAATCAACTTCTGTCACCTTAGTGATACATTTTGGGATAGTACTTAAAGTTTAAAGCAGAAATTGGGGCACTATTGAAATTTTCATTTTTGACCAAAATCGACAGGTCCGGGGCTTAGGGAATTTCTCATATGCCATAAAATGGTTGAAGTTCCTGTTCAAAAATGATGCTCCGAAATCAACTTCTGTCACCTTAGTGATACATTTTGGGATAGTACCTAAAGTTTAAAGCAGAAATTGGGGCACTTTTGAAATTTTCATTTTTGACCAAAATAGACAGGTCCGGGGCTTAGGGAATTTCTCATATGCAACAAAACGGTTGAAGCTCCTGTTCAGAAAGATGCTCCGAAATCAACTTCTGTCACCTTAGTGATACATTTTGGGATAGTAACTAAAGTTTAAAGTAGAATTTGGGGCACTTTTTAAATTTTCATTTTTGACCAAAATCGACAGGTCCGGGGCTTAGGGAATTTATCATATGCCACAAAATGGTTGAAGCTCCTGTTCAAAAATGATGCTCCGAAATCAACTTGTCACCTTTGTGATACATTTTGGGATAGTACCTAAAGTTTAAAGCAGAAATTGGGGCACTTTTTAAATTTTCATTTTTGACCAAAATCGACAGGTCCGGGGCTTAGGGAATTTATCATATGCCACAAAATCTTTGAAGCTCCTGTTCAAAAATGATGCTACGAAATCAACTTTCTCATATGCCACAAAATGGTTGAAGCTCCTGTTCAGAAAGATGCTCCGAAATCAACTTCTGTCACCTTAGTGATACATTTTGGGATAGTACCTAAAGTTTAAAGCAGAAATTGGGGCACTTTTTAAATTTTCATTTTTGACCAAAATCGACAGGTCCGGGGCTTAGGGAATTTATCATATGCCACAAAATCTTTGAAGCTCCTGTTCAAAAATGATGCTACGAAATCAACTTTCTCATATGCCACAAAATGGTTGAAGCTCCTGTTCAGAAAGATGCTCTGAAATCAACTTCTGTCACCTTAGTGATACATTTTGGGATAGTACTTTAAGTTTAAAGCAGAAATTGGGGCACTATTGAAATTTTCATTTTTGACCAAAATCGACAGGTCCGGGGCTTAGGGAATTTCTCATATGCAACAAAACGGTTGAAGCTCCTGTTCAGAAAGATGCTCCGAAATCAACTTCTGTCACCTTAGTGATACATTTTGGGATAGTAACTAAAGTTTAAAGTAGAATTTGGGGTACTTTTTAAATTTTCATTTTTGACCAAAATCGACAGGTCCGGGGCTTAGGGAATTTATCATATGCCACAAAATGGTTGAAGCTCCTGTTCAAAAATGATGCTCCGAAATCAACTTGTCACCTTTGTGATACATTTTGGGATAGTACCTAAAGTTTAAAGCAGAAATTGGGGCACTTTTTAAATTTTCATTTTAGACCAAAATCGACAGGTCCGGGGCTTAGGGAATTTATCATATGCCACAAAATCTTTGAAGCTCCTGTTCAAAAATGATGCTACGAAATCAACTTTCTCATATGCCACAAAATGGTTGAAGCTCCTGTTCAGAAAGATGCTCCGAAATCAACTTCTGTCACCTTAGTGATACATTTTGGGATAGTACCTAAAGTTTAAATCAGAAATTGGGGCACTTTTTAAATTTTCATTTTTGACCAAAATCGACAGGTCCGGGGCTTAGGGAATTTATCATATGCCACAAAATCTTTGAAGCTCCTGTTCAAAAATGATGCTACGAAATCAACTTTCTCATATGCCACAAAATGGTTGAAGCTCCTGTTCAGAAAGATGCTCCGAAATCAACTTCTGTCACCTTAGTGATACATTTTGGGATAGTACTTAAAGTTTAAAGCAGAAATTGGGGCACTATTGAAATTTTCATTTTTGACCAAAATCGACAGGTCCGGGGCTTAGGGAATTTCTCATATGCAACAAAACGGTTGAAGCTCCTGTTCAGAAAGATGCTCCGAAATCAACTTCTGTCACCTTAGTGATACATTTTGGGATAGTAACTAAAGTTTAAAGCAGAATTTGGGGCACTTTTTAAATTTTCATTTTTGACCAAAATCGACAGGTCCGGGGCTTAGGGAATTTATCATATGCCACAAAATGGTTGAAGCTCCTGTTAAAAAATGATGCTCCGAAATCAACTTGTCACCTTTGTGATACATTTTTGGATAGTAACTAAAGTTTAAAGCAGAAATTGGGGCACTTTTGAAATTTTCATTTTTGACCAAAATTGACAGGTCCGGGGCTTATGGAATTTCTCATATGCCACAAAATGGTTGAAGCTCCTGTTCAGAAAGATGCTCCGAAATCAACTTCTGTCACCTTAGTGATACATTTTGGGATAGTACTTAAAGTTTAAAGCAGAATTTGGGGCACTTTTGAAATTTTCATTTTTGACCAAAATCGACAGGTCCGGGGCTTAGGGAATTTCTCATATGCCACAAAATGGTTGAAACTCCTGTTTAAAAATGATGCTCCGCAATCAACTTCTGTCACCTTAGTGATACATTTTGGGATAGTACCTAAAGTTTAAAGCAGAAATTGTGGCACTTTTGAAATTTTCATTTTTGACCAAAATCGACAGGTACGGGGCTTAGGGAATTTATCATATGCCACAAAATGGTTGAAGCTCCTGTTCAAAAATGATGCTCCGAAATCAACTTCTGTCACATTTGTGATACATTTTGGGATAGTAACTAAAGTTTAAAGCAGAAATTGGGGCACTTTTGAAATTTTCATTTTTGACCAAAATCGACAGGTCCGGGGCTTAGGGAATTTATCATATGCCACAAAATGGTTGAAGCTCCTGTTCAGAAAGATGCTCCGAAATCAACTTCTGTCACCTTAGTGATACATTTTGGGATAGTACCTAAAGTTTAAAGCAGAAATTGGGGCACTTTTGAAATTTTCATTTTTGACCAAAATCGACAGGTCCGGGGCTTAGGGAATTTATCATATGCCACAAAATGGTTGAAGCTCCTGTTCAAAAATGATGCTCCGAAATCAACTTGTCACCTTTGTGATACATTTTGGGATAGTAACTAAAGTTTAAAGCAGAAATTGGGGCACTTTTTAAATTTTCATTTTTGACCAAAATTGACAGGTCCGGGGCTTAGGGAATTTCTCATATGCAACAAAACGGTTGAAGCTCCTGTTCAGAAAGATGCTCCGAAATCAACTTCTGTCACCTTAGTGATACATTTTGGGATAGTAACTAAAGTTTAAAGCAGAAATTGGGGCACTTTTGAAATTTTCATTTTTGACCAAAATCGACAGGTCCGGGGCTTAGGGAATTTATCATATGCCACAAAATGGTTGAAGCTCCTGTTCAAAAATGATGCTCCGAAATCAACTTGTCACCTTTGTGATACATTTTGGGATAGTAACTAAAGTTTAAAGCAGAAATTGGGGCACTTTTGAAATTTTCATTTTTGACCAAAATCGACAGGCCCGGGGCTTAGGGAATTTCTCATATGCCACAAAACGGTTGAAGCTCCTGTTCAGAAAGATGCTCCGAAATCAACTTCTGTCACCTTAGTGATACATTTTGGGATAGTACTTAAAGTTTAAAGCAGAAATTGGGGCACTTTTGAAATTTTCATTTTTGACCAAAATCGACAGGCCCGGGGCTTAGGGAATTTCTCATATGCCACAAAACGGTTGAAGCTCCTGTTCAGAAAGATGCTCCGAAATCAACTTCTGTCACCTTAGTGATACATTTTGGGATAGTACTTAAAGTTTAAAGCAGAAATTGTGGCACTATTGAAATTTTCATTTTTGACCAAAATCGACAGGTCCGGGGCTTAGGGAATTTCTCATATGCCACAAAATGGTTGAAGCTCCTGTTCAAAAATGATGCTCCGAAATCAACTTCTGTCACCTTAGTAATACATTTTGGGATAGTACCTAAAGTTTAAAGCAGAAATTGGGGCAATTTTGAAATTTTCATTTTTGACCAAAATAGACAGGTCCGGGGCTTAGGGAATTTCTCATATGCCACAAAACGGTTGAAGCTCCTGTTCAGAAAGATGCTCCGAAATCAACTTCTGTCACCTTAGTGATACCTTTTGGGATAGTAACTAAAGTTTAAAGCAAAATTTGGGGCATTTTTGAAATTTTCATTTTTGACCAAAATCGACAGGTCCGGGGCTTAGGGAATTTCTCATATGCAACAAAACGGTTGAAGCTCCTGTTCAGAAAGATGCTCCGAAATCAACTTCTGTCACCTTAGTGATACATTTTGGGATAGTACTTAAAGTTTAAAGCAGAAATTGGGGCACTATTGAAATTTTCATTTTTGACCAAAATCGACAGGTCCGGGGCTTAGGGAATTTCTCATATGCCACAAAATGGTTGAAGATCCTGTTCCAAATTGATGCTCCGCAATCAACTTCTGTCATCTTAGTGATACATTTTGGGATAGTACCTAAAGTTTAAAGCAGAAATTGGGGCACTTTTGAAATTTTCATTTTTGACCAAAATCGACAGGTCCGGGGCTTAGGGAATTTCTCATATGCCACAAAATGGTTGAAACTCCTGTTTAAAAATGATGCTCCGCAATCAACTTCTGTCACCTTAGTGATACATTTTGGGATAGTACCTAAAGTTTAAAGCAGAAATTGGGGCACTTTTGAAATTTTCATTTTTGACCAAAATCGACAGGTCCGGGGCTTAGGGAATTTATCATATGCCACAAAATGGTTGAAGCTCCTGTTCTGAAAGATGCTCCGAAATCAACTTCTGTCACCTTAGTTATACATTTTGGGATAGTATTTAAAGTTTAAAGCATAAATTGGGGCACTTTTTAAATTTTCATTTTTGACCAAAATTGACAGGTCCGGGGCTTAGGGAATTTATCATATGCCACAAAATGGTTGAAGCTCCTGTTCAGAAAGATGCTCCGAAATCAACTTCTGTCACCTTAGTGATACATTTTGGGATAGTACTTAAAGTTTAAAGCAGAAATTGGGGCACTATTGAAATTTTCATTTTTGACCAAAATCGACAGGTCCTGGGCTTAGGGAATTTCTCATATGCAACAAAACGGTTGAAGCTCCTGTTCAGAAAGATGCTCCGAAATCAACTTCTGTCACCTTAGTGATACATTTTGGGATAGTAACTAAAGTTTAAAGCAGAATTTGGGGCACTTTTTAAATTTTCATTTTTGACCAAAATCGACAGGTCCGGGGCTTATGGAATTTCTCATATGCCACAAAATGGTTGAAGCTCCTGTTTAAAAATGATGCTCCGCAATCAACTTCTGTCACCTTAGTGATACATTTTGGGATAGTACCTAAAGTTTAAAGCAGAAATTGTGGCACTTTTGAAATTTTCATTTTTGACCAAAATCGACAGGTCCGGGGCTTAGGGAATTTATCATATGCCACAAAATGGTTGAAGCTCCTGTTCAAAAATGATGCTCCGAAATCAACTTCTGTCACATTTGTGATACATTTTGGGATAGTAACTAAAGTTTAAAGCAGAAATTGGGGCACTTTTTAAATTTTCATTTTTGACCAAAATCGACAGGTCCGGGGCTTAGGGAATTTATCATATGCCACAAAATGGTTGAAGCTCCTGTTCAGAAAGATGCTCCGAAATCAACTTCTGTCACCTTAGTGATACATTTTGGGATAGTACCTAAAGTTTAAAGCAGAAATTGGGGCACTTTTGAAATTTTCATTTTTGACCAAAATCGACAGGTCCGGGGCTTAGGGAATTTATCATATGCCACAAAATGGTTGAAGCTCCTGTTCAAAAATGATGCTCCGAAATCAACTTGTCACCTTTGTGATACATTTTGGGATAGTAACTAAAGTTTAAAGCAGAAATTGGGGCACTTTTTAAATTTTCATTTTTGACCAAAATTGACAGGTCCGGGGCTTAGGGAATTTCTCATATGCAACAAAACGGTTGAAGCTCCTGTTCAGAAAGATGCTCCGAAATCAACTTCTGTCACCTTAGTGATACATTTTGGGATAGTAACTAAAGTTTAAAGCAGAAATTGGGGCACTTTTGAAATTTTCATTTTTGACCAAAATCGACAGGTCCGGGGCTTAGGGAATTTATCATATGACACAAAATGGTTGAAGCTCCTGTTCAGAAAGATGCTCCGAAATCAACTTCTGTCACCTTAGTGATACATTTTGGGATAGTACCTAAAGTTTAAAGCAGAAATTGGGGCACTTTTGAAATTTTCATTTTTGACCAAAATCGACAGGTCCGGGGCTTAGGGAATTTATCATATGCCACAAAATGGTTGAAGCTCCTGTTCAAAAATGATGCTCCGAAATCAACTTCTGTCACATTTGTGATACATTTTGGGATAGTAACTAAAGTTTAAAGCAGAAATTGGGGCACTTTTTAAATTTTCATTTTTGACCAAAATCGACAGGTCCGGGGCTTAGGGAATTTATCATATGCCACAAAATGGTTGAAGCTCCTGTTCAGAAAGATGCTCCGAAATCAACTTCTGTCACCTTAGTGATACATTTTGGGATAGTACCTAAAGTTTAAAGCAGAAATTGGGGCACTTTTGAAATTTTCATTTTTGACCAAAATCGACAGGTCCGGGGCTTAGGGAATTTATCATATGCCACAAAATGGTTGAAGCTCCTGTTCAAAAATGATGCTCCGAAATCAACTTGTCACCTTTGTGATACATTTTGGGATAGTAACTAAAGTTTAAAGCAGAAATTGGGGCACTTTTTAAATTTTCATTTTTGACCAAAATTGACAGGTCCGGGGCTTAGGGAATTTCTCATATGCAACAAAACGGTTGAAGCTCCTGTTCAGAAAGATGCTCCGAAATCAACTTCTGTCACCTTAGTGATACATTTTGGGATAGTAACTAAAGTTTAAAGCAGAAATTGGGGCACTTTTGAAATTTTCATTTTTGACCAAAATCGACAGGTCCGGGGCTTAGGGAATTTATCATATGACACAAAATGGTTGAAGCTCCTGTTCAGAAAGATGCTCCGAAATCAACTTCTGTCACCTTAGTGATACATTTTGGGATAGTACCTAAAGTTTAAAGCAGAAATTGGGGCACTTTTGAAATTTTCATTTTTGACCAAAATCGACAGGTCCGGGGCTTAGGGAATTTATCATATGCCACAAAATGGTTGAAGCTCCTGTTCAAAAATGATGCTCCGAAATCAACTTGTCACCTTTGTGATACATTTTGGGATAGTAACTAAAGTTTAAAGCAGAAATTGGGGCACTTTTGAAATTTTCATTTTTGACCAAAATCGACAGGCCCGGGGCTTAGGGAATTTCTCATATGCCACAAAACGGTTGAAGCTCCTGTTCAGAAAGATGCTCCGAAATCAACTTCTGTCACCTTAGTGATACATTTTGGGATAGTACTTAAAGTTTAAAGCAGAAATTGGGGCACTATTGAAATTTTCATTTTTGACCAAAATCGACAGGTCCGGGGCTTAGGGAATTTCTCATATGCCATAAAATGGTTGAAGTTCCTGTTCAAAAATGATGCTCCGAAATCAACTTCTGTCACCTTAGTGATACATTTTGGGATAGTACCTAAAGTTTAAAGCAGAAATTGGGGCACTTTTGAAATTTTCATTTTTGACCAAAATAGACAGGTCCGGGGCTTAGGGAATTTCTCATATGCAACAAAACGGTTGAAGCTCCTGTTCAGAAAGATGCTCCGAAATCAACTTCTGTCACCTTAGTGATACATTTTGGGATAGTAACTAAAGTTTAAAGCAGAATTTGGGGCACTTTTTAAATTTTCATTTTTGACCAAAATCGACAGGTCCGGGGCTTAGGGAATTTATCATATGCCACAAAATGGTTGAAGCTCCTGTTCAAAAATGATGCTCCGAAATCAACTTGTCACCTTTGTGATACATTTTGGGATAGTAACTAAAGTTTAAAGCAGAAATTGGGGCACTTTTGAAATTTTCATTTTTGACCAAAATTGACAGGTCCGGGGCTTAGGGAATTTCTCATATGCCACAAAACGGTTGAAGCTCCTGTTCAGAAAGATGCTCCGAAATCAACTTCTGTCACCTTAGTTATACATTTTGGGATAGTATTTAAAGTTTAAAGCAGAAATTGGGGCACTTTTTAAATTTTCATTTTTGACCAAAATCGACAGGTCCGGTGCTTAGGGAATTTATCATATGCCACAAAATGGTTGAAGCTCCTGTTCAGAAAGATGCTCCGAAATCAACTTCTGTCACCTTAGTGATACATTTTGGGAGAGTACTTAAAGTTTAAAGCAGAAATTGGGGCACTATTGAAATTTTCATTTTTGACCAAAATCGACAGGTCCGGGGCTTAGGGAATTTCTCATATGCAACAAAACGGTTGAAGCTCCTGTTCAGAAAGATGCTCCGAAATCAACTTCTGTCACCTTAGTGATACATTTTGGGATAGTAACTAAAGTTTAAAGCAGAATTTGGGGCACTTTTTAAATTTTAATTTTTGACCAAAATCAACAGGTCCGGGGCTTAGGGAATTTATCATATGCCACAAAATGGTTGAAGCTCCTGTTAAAAAATGATGCTCCGAAATCAACTTGTCACCTTTGTGATACATTTTGGGATAGTAACTAAAGTTTAAAGCAGAAATTGGGGCACTTTTGAAATTTTCATTTTTGACCAAAATTGACAGGTCCGGGGCTTATGGAATTTCTCATATGCAACAAAACGGTTGAAGCTCCTGTTCAGAAAGATGCTCCGAAATCAACTTCTGTCACCTTAGTGATACATTTTGGGATAGTAACTAAAGTTTAAAGCAGAAATTGGGGCACTTTTGAAATTTTCATTTTTGACCAAAATCGACAGGTCCGGGGCTTAGGGAATTTATCATATGCCACAAAATGGTTGAAGCTCCTGTTCAGAAAGATGCTCCGAAATCAACTTCTGTCACCTTAGTGATACATTTTGGGATAGTACCTAAAGTTTAAAGCAGAAATTGGGGCACTTTTGAAATTTTCATTTTTGACCAAAATCGACAGGTCCGGGGCTTAGGGAATTTATCATATGCCACAAAATGGTTGAAGCTCCTGTTCAAAAATGATGCTCCGAAATCAACTTGTCACCTTTGTGATACATTTTGGGATAGTAACTAAAGTTTAAAGCAGAAATTGGGGCACTTTTGAAATTTTCATTTTTGACCAAAATCGACAGGCCCGGGGCTTAGGGAATTTCTCATATGCCTCAAAACGGTTGAAGCTCCTGTTCAGAAAGATGCTCCGAAATCAACTTCTGTCACCTTAGTGATACATTTTGGGATAGTACTTAAAGTTTAAAGCAGAAATTGGGGCACTATTGAAATTTTCATTTTTGACCAAAATCGACAGGTCCGGGGCTTAGGGAATTTCTCATATGCCATAAAATGGTTGAAGTTCCTGTTCAAAAATGATGCTCCGAAATCAACTTCTGTCACCTTAGTGATACATTTTGGGATAGTACCTAAAGTTTAAAGCAGAAATTGGGGCACTTTTGAAATTTTCATTTTTGACCAAAATAGACAGGTCCGGGGCTTAGGGAATTTCTCATATGCAACAAAACGGTTGAAGCTCCTGTTCAGAAAGATGCTCCGAAATCAACTTCTGTCACCTTAGTGATACATTTTGGGATAGTAACTAAAGTTTAAAGTAGAATTTGGGGCACTTTTTAAATTTTCATTTTTGACCAAAATCGACAGGTCCGGGGCTTAGGGAATTTATCATATGCCACAAAATGGTTGAAGCTCCTGTTCAAAAATGATGCTCCGAAATCAACTTGTCACCTTTGTGATACATTTTGGGATAGTACCTAAAGTTTAAAGCAGAAATTGGGGCACTTTTTAAATTTTCATTTTTGACCAAAATCGACAGGTCCGGGGCTTAGGGAATTTATCATATGCCACAAAATCTTTGAAGCTCCTGTTCAAAAATGATGCTACGAAATCAACTTTCTCATATGCCACAAAATGGTTGAAGCTCCTGTTCAGAAAGATGCTCCGAAATCAACTTCTGTCACCTTAGTGATACATTTTGGGATAGTACTTAAAGTTTAAAGCAGAAATTGGGGCACTTTTGAAATTTTCATTTTTGACCAAAATCGACAGGTCCGGGGCTTAGGGAATTTCTCATATGCCACAAAATGGTTGAAGCTCCTGTTCAAAAATGATGCTCCGAAATCAACTTGTCACCTTTGTGATACATTTTGGGATAGTAACTAAAGTTTAAAGCAGAATTTGGGGCACTTTTTAAATTTTAATTTTTGACCAAAATCAACAGGTCCGGGGCTTAGGGAATTTATCATATGCCACAAAATGGTTGAAGCTCCTGTTAAAAAATGATGCTCCGAAATCAACTTGTCACCTTTGTGATACATTTTGGGATAGTAACTAAAGTTTAAAGCAGAAATTGGGGCACTTTTGAAATTTTCATTTTTGACCAAAATCGACAGGTCCGGGGCTTAGGGAATTTATCATATGCCACAAAATGGTTGAAGCTCCTGTTCAAAAATGATGCTCCGAAATCAACTTGTCACCTTTGTGATACATTTTGGGATAGTAACTAAAGTTTAAAGCAGAAATTGGGGCACTTTTGAAATTTTCATTTTTGACCAAAATCGACAGGCCCGGGGCTTAGGGAATTTCTCATATGCCACAAAACGGTTGAAGCTCCTGTTCAGAAAGATGCTCCGAAATCAACTTCTGTCACCTTAGTGATACATTTTGGGATAGTACTTAAAGTTTAAAGCAGAAATTGGGGCACTATTGAAATTTTCATTTTTGACCAAAATCGACAGGTCCGGGGCTTAGGGAATTTCTCATATGCCATAAAATGGTTGAAGTTCCTGTTCAAAAATGATGCTCCGAAATCAACTTCTGTCACCTTAGTGATACATTTTGGGATAGTACCTAAAGTTTAAAGCAGAAATTGGGGCACTTTTGAAATTTTCATTTTTGACCAAAATAGACAGGTCCGGGGCTTAGGGAATTTCTCATATGCAACAAAACGGTTGAAGCTCCTGTTCAGAAAGATGCTCCGAAATCAACTTCTGTCACCTTAGTGATACATTTTGGGATAGTAACTAAAGTTTAAAGCAGAATTTGGGGCACTTTTTAAATTTTCATTTTTGACCAAAATCGACAGGTCCGGGGCTTAGGGAATTTATCATATGCCACAAAATGGTTGAAGCTCCTGTTCAAAAATGATGCTCCGAAATCAACTTGTCACCTTTGTGATACATTTTGGGATAGTAACTAAAGTTTAAAGCAGAAATTGGGGCACTTTTGAAATTTTCATTTTTGACCAAAATTGACAGGTCCGGGGCTTAGGGAATTTCTCATATGCCACAAAACGGTTGAAGCTCCTGTTCAGAAAGATGCTCCGAAATCAACTTCTGTCACCTTAGTTATACATTTTGGGATAGTATTTAAAGTTTAAAGCAGAAATTGGGGCACTTTTTAAATTTTCATTTTTGACCAAAATCGACAGGTCCGGTGCTTAGGGAATTTATCATATGCCACAAAATGGTTGAAGCTCCTGTTCAGAAAGATGCTCCGAAATCAACTTCTGTCACCTTAGTGATACATTTTGGGAGAGTACTTAAAGTTTAAAGCAGAAATTGGGGCACTATTGAAATTTTCATTTTTGACCAAAATCGACAGGTCCGGGGCTTAGGGAATTTCTCATATGCAACAAAACGGTTGAAGCTCCTGTTCAGAAAGATGCTCCGAAATCAACTTCTGTCACCTTAGTGATACATTTTGGGATAGTAACTAAAGTTTAAAGCAGAATTTGGGGCACTTTTTAAATTTTAATTTTTGACCAAAATCAACAGGTCCGGGGCTTAGGGAATTTATCATATGCCACAAAATGGTTGAAGCTCCTGTTAAAAAATGATGCTCCGAAATCAACTTGTCACCTTTGTGATACATTTTGGGATAGTAACTAAAGTTTAAAGCAGAAATTGGGGCACTTTTGAAATTTTCATTTTTGACCAAAATTGACAGGTCCGGGGCTTATGGAATTTCTCATATGCAACAAAACGGTTGAAGCTCCTGTTCAGAAAGATGCTCCGAAATCAACTTCTGTCACCTTAGTGATACATTTTGGGATAGTAACTAAAGTTTAAAGCAGAAATTGGGGCACTTTTGAAATTTTCATTTTTGACCAAAATCGACAGGTCCGGGGCTTAGGGAATTTATCATATGCCACAAAATGGTTGAAGCTCCTGTTCAGAAAGATGCTCCGAAATCAACTTCTGTCACCTTAGTGATACATTTTGGGATAGTACCTAAAGTTTAAAGCAGAAATTGGGGCACTTTTGAAATTTTCATTTTTGACCAAAATCGACAGCTCCGGGGCTTAGGGAATTTATCATATGCCACAAAATGGTTGAAGCTCCTGTTCAAAAATGATGCTCCGAAATCAACTTGTCACCTTTGTGATACATTTTGGGATAGTAACTAAAGTTTAAAGCAGAAATTGGGGCACTTTTGAAATTTTCATTTTTGACCAAAATCGACAGGCCCGGGGCTTAGGGAATTTCTCATATGCCTCAAAACGGTTGAAGCTCCTGTTCAGAAAGATGCTCCGAAATCAACTTCTGTCACCTTAGTGATACATTTTGGGATAGTACTTAAAGTTTAAAGCAGAAATTGGGGCACTATTGAAATTTTCATTTTTGACCAAAATCGACAGGTCCGGGGCTTAGGGATTTTCTCATATGCCATAAAATGGTTGAAGTTCCTGTTCAAAAATGATGCTCCGAAATCAACTTCTGTCACCTTAGTGATACATTTTGGGATAGTACCTAAAGTTTAAAGCAGAAATTGGGGCACTTTTGAAATTTTTATTTTTGACCAAAATAGACAGGTCCGGGGCTTAGGGAATTTCTCATATGCAACAAAACGGTTGAAGCTCCTGTTCAGAAAGATGCTCCGAAATCAACTTCTGTCACCTTAGTGATACATTTTGGGATAGTAACTAAAGTTTAAAGTAGAATTTGGGGCACTTTTTAAATTTTCATTTTTGACCAAAATCGACAGGTCCGGGGCTTAGGGAATTTATCATATGCCACAAAATGGTTGAAGCTCCTGTTCAAAAATGATGCTCCGAAATCAACTTGTCACCTTTGTGATACATTTTGGGATAGTACCTAAAGTTTAAAGCAGAAATTGGGGCACTTTTTAAATTTTCATTTTTGACCAAAATCGACAGGTCCGGGGCTTAGGGAATTTATCATATGCCACAAAATCTTTGAAGCTCCTGTTCAAAAATGATGCTACGAAATCAACTTTCTCATATGCCACAAAATGGTTGAAGCTCCTGTTCAGAAAGATGCTCCGAAATCAACTTCTGTCACCTTAGTGATACATTTTGGGATAGTACCTAAAGTTTAAAGCAGAAATTGGGGCACTTTTTAAATTTTCATTTTTGACCAAAATCGACAGGTCCGGGGCTTAGGGAATTTATCATATGCCACAAAATCTTTGAAGCTCCTGTTCAAAAATGATGCTACGAAATCAACTTTCTCATATGCCACAAAATGGTTGAAGCTCCTGTTCAGAAAGATGCTCTGAAATCAACTTCTGTCACCTTAGTGATACATTTTGGGATAGTACTTTAAGTTTAAAGCAGAAATTGGGGCACTATTGAAATTTTCATTTTTGACCAAAATCGACAGGTCCGGGGCTTAGGGAATTTCTCATATGCAACAAAACGGTTGAAGCTCCTGTTCAGAAAGATGCTCCGAAATCAACTTCTGTCACCTTAGTGATACATTTTGGGATAGTAACTAAAGTTTAAAGTAGAATTTGGGGTACTTTTTAAATTTTCATTTTTGACCAAAATCGACAGGTCCGGGGCTTAGGGAATTTATCATATGCCACAAAATGGTTGAAGCTCCTGTTCAAAAATGATGCTCCGAAATCAACTTGTCACCTTTGTGATACATTTTGGGATAGTACCTAAAGTTTAAAGCAGAAATTGGGGCACTTTTTAAATTTTCATTTTAGACCAAAATCGACAGGTCCGGGGCTTAGGGAATTTATCATATGCCACAAAATCTTTGAAGCTCCTGTTCAAAAATGATGCTACGAAATCAACTTTCTCATATGCCACAAAATGGTTGAAGCTCCTGTTCAGAAAGATGCTCCGAAATCAACTTCTGTCACCTTAGTGATACATTTTGGGATAGTACCTAAAGTTTAAATCAGAAATTGGGGCACTTTTTAAATTTTCATTTTTGACCAAAATCGACAGGTCCGGGGCTTAGGGAATTTATCATATGCCACAAAATCTTTGAAGCTCCTGTTCAAAAATGATGCTACGAAATCAACTTTCTCATATGCCACAAAATGGTTGAAGCTCCTGTTCAGAAAGATGCTCCGAAATCAACTTCTGTCACCTTAGTGATACATTTTGGGATAGTACTTAAAGTTTAAAGCAGAAATTGGGGCACTATTGAAATTTTCATTTTTGACCAAAATCGACAGGTCCGGGGCTTAGGGAATTTCTCATATGCAACAAAACGGTTGAAGCTCCTGTTCAGAAAGATGCTCCGAAATCAACTTCTGTCACCTTAGTGATACATTTTGGGATAGTAACTAAAGTTTAAAGCAGAATTTGGGGCACTTTTTAAATTTTCATTTTTGACCAAAATCGACAGGTCCGGGGCTTAGGGAATTTATCATATGCCACAAAATGGTTGAAGCTCCTGTTAAAAAATGATGCTCCGAAATCAACTTGTCACCTTTGTGATACATTTTTGGATAGTAACTAAAGTTTAAAGCAGAAATTGGGGCACTTTTGAAATTTTCATTTTTGACCAAAATTGACAGGTCCGGGGCTTATGGAATTTCTCATATGCCACAAAATGGTTGAAGCTCCTGTTCAGAAAGATGCTCCGAAATCAACTTCTGTCACCTTAGTGATACATTTTGGGATAGTACTTAAAGTTTAAAGCAGAATTTGGGGCACTTTTGAAATTTTCATTTTTGACCAAAATCGACAGGTCCGGGGCTTAGGGAATTTCTCATATGCCACAAAATGGTTGAAACTCCTGTTTAAAAATGATGCTCCGCAATCAACTTCTGTCACCTTAGTGATACATTTTGGGATAGTACCTAAAGTTTAAAGCAGAAATTGTGGCACTTTTGAAATTTTCATTTTTGACCAAAATCGACAGGTACGGGGCTTAGGGAATTTATCATATGCCACAAAATGGTTGAAGCTCCTGTTCAAAAATGATGCTCCGAAATCAACTTCTGTCACATTTGTGATACATTTTGGGATAGTAACTAAAGTTTAAAGCAGAAATTGGGGCACTTTTTAAATTTTCATTTTTGACCAAAATCGACAGGTCCGGGGCTTAGGGAATTTATCATATGCCACAAAATGGTTGAAGCTCCTGTTCAGAAAGATGCTCCGAAATCAACTTCTGTCACCTTAGTGATACATTTTGGGATAGTACCTAAAGTTTAAAGCAGAAATTGGGGCACTTTTGAAATTTTCATTTTTGACCAAAATCGACAGGTCCGGGGCCTAGGGAATTTATCATATGCCACAAAATGGTTGAAGCTCCTGTTCAAAAATGATGCTCCGAAATCAACTTGTCACCTTTGTGATACATTTTGGGATAGTAACTAAAGTTTAAAGCAGAAATTGGGGCACTTTTTAAATTTTCATTTTTGACCAAAATTGACAGGTCCGGGGCTTAGGGAATTTCTCATATGCAACAAAACGGTTGAAGCTCCTGTTCAGAAAGATGCTCCGAAATCAACTTCTGTCACCTTAGTGATACATTTTGGGATAGTAACTAAAGTTTAAAGCAGAAATTGGGGCACTTTTGAAATTTTCATTTTTGACCAACATCGACAGGTCCGGGGCTTAGGGAATTTATCATATGCCACAAAATGGTTGAAGCTCCTGTTCAGAAAGATGCTCCGAAATCAACTTCTGTCACCTTAGTGATACATTTTGGGATAGTACCTAAAGTTTAAAGCAGAAATTGGGGCACTTTTGAAATTTTCATTTTTGACCAAAATCGACAGGTCCGGGGCTTAGGGAATTTATCATATGCCACAAAATGGTTGAAGCTCCTGTTCAAAAATGATGCTCCGAAATCAACTTGTCACCTTTGTGATACATTTTGGGATAGTAACTAAAGTTTAAAGCAGAAATTGGGGCACTTTTGAAATTTTCATTTTTGACCAAAATCGACAGGCCCGGGGCTTAGGGAATTTCTCATATGCCACAAAACGGTTGAAGCTCCTGTTCAGAAAGATGCTCCGAAATCAACTTCTGTCACCTTAGTGATACATTTTGGGATAGTACTTAAAGTTTAAAGCAGAAATTGGGGCACTTTTGAAATTTTCATTTTTGACCAAAATCGACAGGCCCGGGGCTTAGGGAATTTCTCATATGCCACAAAACGGTTGAAGCTCCTGTTCAGAAAGATGCTCCGAAATCAACTTCTGTCACCTTAGTGATACATTTTGGGATAGTACTTAAAGTTTAAAGCAGAAATTGTGGCACTATTGAAATTTTCATTTTTGACCAAAATCGACAGGTCCGGGGCTTAGGGAATTTCTCATATGCCACAAAATGGTTGAAGCTCCTGTTCAAAAATGATGCTCCGAAATCAACTTCTGTCACCTTAGTAATACATTTTGGGATAGTACCTAAAGTTTAAAGCAGAAATTGGGGCAATTTTGAAATTTTCATTTTTGACCAAAATAGACAGGTCCGGGGCTTAGGGAATTTCTCATATGCCACAAAACGGTTGAAGCTCCTGTTCAGAAAGATGCTCCGAAATCAACTTCTGTCACCTTAGTGATACCTTTTGGGATAGTAACTAAAGTTTAAAGCAAAATTTGGGGCATTTTTGAAATTTTCATTTTTGACCAAAATCGACAGGTCCGGGGCTTAGGGAATTTCTCATATGCAACAAAACGGTTGAAGCTCCTGTTCAGAAAGATGCTCCGAAATCAACTTCTGTCACCTTAGTGATACATTTTGGGATAGTACTTAAAGTTTAAAGCAGAAATTGGGGCACTATTGAAATTTTCATTTTTGACCAAAATCGACAGGTCCGGGGCTTAGGGAATTTCTCATATGCCACAAAATGGTTGAAGATCCTGTTCCAAATTGATGCTCCGCAATCAACTTCTGTCATCTTAGTGATACATTTTGGGATAGTACCTAAAGTTTAAAGCAGAAATTGGGGCACTTTTGAAATTTTCATTTTTGACCAAAATCGACAGGTCCGGGGCTTAGGGAATTTCTCATATGCCACAAAATGGTTGAAACTCCTGTTTAAAAATGATGCTCCGCAATCAACTTCTGTCACCTTAGTGATACATTTTGGGATAGTACCTAAAGTTTAAAGCAGAAATTGGGGCACTTTTGAAATTTTCATTTTTGACCAAAATCGACAGGTCCGGGGCTTAGGGAATTTATCATATGCCACAAAATGGTTGAAGCTCCTGTTCTGAAAGATGCTCCGAAATCAACTTCTGTCACCTTAGTTATACATTTTGGGATAGTATTTAAAGTTTAAAGCATAAATTGGGGCACTTTTTAAATTTTCATTTTTGACCAAAATTGACAGGTCCGGGGCTTAGGGAATTTATCATATGCCACAAAATGGTTGAAGCTCCTGTTCAGAAAGATGCTCCGAAATCAACTTCTGTCACCTTAGTGATACATTTTGGGATAGTACTTAAAGTTTAAAGCAGAAATTGGGGCACTATTGAAATTTTCATTTTTGACCAAAATCGACAGGTCCTGGGCTTAGGGAATTTCTCATATGCAACAAAACGGTTGAAGCTCCTGTTCAGAAAGATGCTCCGAAATCAACTTCTGTTACCTTAGTGATACATTTTGGGATAGTAACTAAAGTTTAAAGCAGAATTTGGGGCACTTTTTAAATTTTCATTTTTGACCAAAATCGACAGGTCCGGGGCTTATGGAATTTCTCATATGCCACAAAATGGTTGAAGCTCCTGTTTAAAAATGATGCTCCGCAATCAACTTCTGTCACCTTAGTGATACATTTTGGGATAGTACCTAAAGTTTAAAGCAGAAATTGTGGCACTTTTGAAATTTTCATTTTTGACCAAAATCGACAGGTCCGGGGCTTAGGGAATTTATCATATGCCACAAAATGGTTGAAGCTCCTGTTCAAAAATGATGCTCCGAAATCAACTTCTGTCACATTTGTGATACATTTTGGGATAGTAACTAAAGTTTAAAGCAGAAATTGGGGCACTTTTTAAATTTTCATTTTTGACCAAAATCGACAGGTCCGGGGCTTAGGGAATTTATCATATGCCACAAAATGGTTGAAGCTCCTGTTCAGAAAGATGCTCCGAAATCAACTTCTGTCACCTTAGTGATACATTTTGGGATAGTACCTAAAGTTTAAAGCAGAAATTGGGGCACTTTTGAAATTTTCATTTTTGACCAAAATCGACAGGTCCGGGGCTTAGGGAATTTATCATATGCCACAAAATGGTTGAAGCTCCTGTTCAAAAATGATGCTCCGAAATCAACTTGTCACCTTTGTGATACATTTTGGGATAGTAACTAAAGTTTAAAGCAGAAATTGGGGCACTTTTTAAATTTTCATTTTTGACCAAAATTGACAGGTCCGGGGCTTAGGGAATTTCTCATATGCAACAAAACGGTTGAAGCTCCTGTTCAGAAAGATGCTCCGAAATCAACTTCTGTCACCTTAGTGATACATTTTGGGATAGTAACTAAAGTTTAAAGCAGAAATTGGGGCACTTTTGAAATTTTCATTTTTGACCAAAATTGACAGGTCCGGGGCTTAGGGAATTTATCATATGCCACAAAATGGTTGAAGCTCCTGTTCAAAAATGATGCTCCGAAATCAACTTCTGTCACATTTGTGATACATTTTGGGATAGTAACTAAAGTTTAAAGCAGAAATTGGGGCACTTTTTAAATTTTCATTTTTGACCAAAATCGACAGGTCCGGGGCTTAGGGAATTTATCATATGCCACAAAATGGTTGAAGCTCCTGTTCAGAAAGATGCTCCGAAATCAACTTCTGTCACCTTAGTGATACATTTTGGGATAGTACCTAAAGTTTAAAGCAGAAATTGGGGCACTTTTGAAATTTTCATTTTTGACCAAAATCGACAGGTCCGGGGCTTAGGGAATTTATCATATGCCACAAAATGGTTGAAGCTCCTGTTCAAAAATGATGCTCCGAAATCAACTTGTCACCTTTGTGATACATTTTGGGATAGTAACTAAAGTTTAAAGCAGAAATTGGGGCACTTTTTAAATTTTCATTTTTGACCAAAATTGACAGGTCCGGGGCTTAGGGAATTTCTCATATGCAACAAAACGGTTGAAGCTCCTGTTCAGAAAGATGCTCCGAAATCAACTTCTGTCACCTTAGTGATACATTTTGGGATAGTAACTAAAGTTTAAAGCAGAAATTGGGGCACTTTTTAAATTTTCATTTTTGACCAAAATTGACAGGTCCGGGGCTTAGGGAATTTATCATATGCCACAAAATGGTTGAAGCTCCTGTTCAAAAATGATGCTCCGAAATCAACTTCTGTCACATTTGTGATACATTTTGGGATAGTAACTAAAGTTTAAAGCAGAAATTGGGGCACTTTTTAAATTTTCATTTTTGACCAAAATCGACAGGTCCGGGGCTTAGGGAATTTATCATATGCCACAAAATGGTTGAAGCTCCTGTTCAGAAAGATGCTCCGAAATCAACTTCTGTCACCTTAGTGATACATTTTGGGATAGTACCTAAAGTTTAAAGCAGAAATTGGGGCACTTTTGAAATTTTCATTTTTGACCAAAATCGACAGGTCCGGGGCTTAGGGAATTTATCATATGCCACAAAATGGTTGAAGCTCCTGTTCAAAAATGATGCTCCGAAATCAACTTGTCACCTTTGTGATACATTTTGGGATAGTAACTAAAGTTTAAAGCAGAAATTGGGGCACTTTTTAAATTTTCATTTTTGACCAAAATTGACAGGTCCGGGGCTTAGGGAATTTCTCATATGCAACAAAACGGTTGAAGCTCCTGTTCAGAAAGATGCTCCGAAATCAACTTCTGTCACCTTAGTGATACATTTTGGGATAGTAACTAAAGTTTAAAGCAGAAATTGGGGCACTTTTGAAATTTTCATTTTTGACCAAAATCGACAGGTCCGGGGCTTAGGGAATTTATCATATGACACAAAATGGTTGAAGCTCCTGTTCAGAAAGATGCTCCGAAATCAACTTCTGTCACCTTAGTGATACATTTTGGGATAGTACCTAAAGTTTAAAGCAGAAATTGGGGCACTTTTGAAATTTTCATTTTTGACCAAAATCGACAGGTCCGGGGCTTAGGGAATTTATCATATGCCACAAAATGGTTGAAGCTCCTGTTCAAAAATGATGCTCCGAAATCAACTTGTCACCTTTGTGATACATTTTGGGATAGTAACTAAAGTTTAAAGCAGAAATTGGGGCACTTTTGAAATTTTCATTTTTGACCAAAATCGACAGGCCCGGGGCTTAGGGAATTTCTCATATGCCACAAAACGGTTGAAGCTCCTGTTCAGAAAGATGCTCCGAAATCAACTTCTGTCACCTTAGTGATACATTTTGGGATAGTACTTAAAGTTTAAAGCAGAAATTGGGGCACTATTGAAATTTTCATTTTTGACCAAAATCGACAGGTCCGGGGCTTAGGGAATTTCTCATATGCCATAAAATGGTTGAAGTTCCTGTTCAAAAATGATGCTCCGAAATCAACTTCTGTCACCTTAGTGATACATTTTGGGATAGTACCTAAAGTTTAAAGCAGAAATTGGGGCACTTTTGAAATTTTCATTTTTGACCAAAATAGACAGGTCCGGGGCTTAGGGAATTTCTCATATGCAACAAAACGGTTGAAGCTCCTGTTCAGAAAGATGCTCCGAAATCAACTTCTGTCACCTTAGTGATACATTTTGGGATAGTAACTAAAGTTTAAAGCAGAATTTGGGGCACTTTTTAAATTTTCATTTTTGACCAAAATCGACAGGTCCGGGGCTTAGGGAATTTATCATATGCCACAAAATGGTTGAAGCTCCTGTTCAAAAATGATGCTCCGAAATCAACTTGTCACCTTTGTGATACATTTTGGGATAGTAACTAAAGTTTAAAGCAGAAATTGGGGCACTTTTGAAATTTTCATTTTTGACCAAAATTGACAGGTCCGGGGCTTATGGAATTTCTCATATGCCACAAAATGGTCGAAGCTCCTGTTCAGAAAGATGCTCCGAAATCAACTTCTGTCACCTTAGTGATACATTTTGGGATAGTACTTAAAGTTTAAAGCAGAAATTGGGGCACTTTTGAAATTTTCATTTTTGACCAAAATCGACAGGCCCGGGGCTTAGGGAATTTCTCATATGCCACAAAACGGTTGAAGCTCCTGTTCAGAAAGATGCTCCGAAATCAACTTCTGTCACCTTAGTGATACATTTTGGGATAGTACTTAAAGTTTAAAGCAGAAATTGTGGCACTATTGAAATTTTCATTTTTGACCAAAATCGACAGGTCCGGGGCTTAGGGAATTTCTCATATGCCACAAAATGGTTGAAGCTCCTGTTCAAAAATGATGCTCCGAAATCAACTTCTGTCACCTTAGTAATACATTTTGGGATAGTACCTAAAGTTTAAAGCAGAAATTGGGGCAATTTTGAAATTTTCATTTTTGACCAAAATAGACAGGTCCGGGGCTTAGGGAATTTCTCATATGCCACAAAACGGTTGAAGCTCCTGTTCAGAAAGATGCTCCGAAATCAACTTCTGTCACCTTAGTGATACCTTTTGGGATAGTAACTAAAGTTTAAAGCAGAATTTGGGGCATTTTTGAAATTTTCATTTTTGACCAAAATCGACAGGTCCGGGGCTTAGGGAATTTCTCATATGCAACAAAACGGTTGAAGCTCCTGTTCAGAAAGATGCTCCGAAATCAACTTCTGTCACCTTAGTGATACATTTTGGGATAGTACTTAAAGTTTAAAGCAGAAATTGGGGCACTATTGAAATTTTCATTTTTGACCAAAATCGACAGGTCCGGGGCTTAGGGAATTTCTCATATGCCACAAAATGGTTGAAACTCCTGTTTAAAAATGATGCTCCGCAATCAACTTCTGTCACCTTAGTGATACATTTTGGGATAGTACCTAAAGTTTAAAGCAGAAATTGGGGCACTTTTGAAATTTTCATTTTTGACCAAAATCGACAGGTCCGGGGCTTAGGGAATTTATCATATGCCACAAAATGGTTGAAGCTCCTGTTAAAAAATGATGCTCCGAAATCAACTTCTGTCACATTTGTGATACATTTTGGGATAGTAACTAAAGTTTAAAGCAGAAATTGGGGCACTTTTGAAATTTTCATTTTTGACCAAAATCGACAGGTCCGGGGCTTAGGGAATTTATCATATGCCACAAAATGGTTGAAGCTCCTGTTCTGAAAGATGCTCCGAAATCAACTTCTGTCACCTTAGTTATACATTTTGGGATAGTATTTAAAGTTTAAAGCATAAATTGGGGCACTTTTTAAATTTTCATTTTTGACCAAAATCGACAGGTCCGGGGCTTAGGGAATTTATCATATGCCACAAAATGGTTGAAGCTCCTGTTCAGAAAGATGCTCCGAAATCAACTTCTGTCACCTTAGTGATACATTTTGGGATAGTACCTAAAGTTTAAAGCAGAAATTGGGGCACTTTTGAAATTTTCATTTTTGACCAAAATCGACAGGTCCGGGGCTTAGGGAATTTATCATATGCCACAAAATGGTTGCAGCTCCTGTTCAAAAATGATGCTCCGAAATCAACTTGTCACCTTTGTGATACATTTTGGGATAGTAACTAAAGTTTAAAGCAGAAATTGGGGCACTTTTGAAATTTTCATTTTTGACCAAAATCGACATGCCCGGGGCTTAGGGAATTTCTCATATGCCACAAAACGGTTGAAGCTCCTGTTCAGAAAGATGCTCTGAAATCAACTTCTGTCACCTTAGGGATACATTTTGGGATAGTATTTAAAGTTTAAAGCAGAAATTGGGGCACTATTGAAATTTTCATTTTTGACCAAAATCGACAGGTCCGGGGCTTAGGGAATTTCTCATATGCCATAAAATGGTTGAAGTTCCTGTTCAAAAATGATGCTCCGAAATCAACTTCTGTCACCTTAGTGATACATTTTGGGATAGTACCTAAAGTTTAAAGCAGAAATTGGGGCACTTTTGAAATTTTCATTTTTGACCAAAATCGACAGGTCCGGGGCTTAGGGAATTTATCATATGCCACAAAATGGTTGAAGCTCCTGTTCAAAAATGATGCTCCGAAATCAACTTCTGTCACATTTCTGATACATTTTGGGATAGTAACTAAAGTTTAAAGCAGAAATTGGGGCACTTTTAAAATTTTCATTTTTGACCAAAATCGACAGGTCCGGGGCTTAGGGAATTTCTCATATGCAACAAAACGGTTGAAGCTCCTGTTCAGAAAGATGCTCCGAAATCAACTTCTGTCACCTTAGTGATACATTTTGGGATAGTAACTAAAGTTTAAAGCAGAAATTGGGGCACTTTTGAAATTTTCATTTTTGACCAAAATCGACAGGTCCGGGGCTTAGGGAATTTATCATATGCCACAAAATGGTTGAAGCTCCTGTTCAGAAAGATGCTCCGAAATCAACTTCTGTCACCTTAGTGATACATTTTGGGATAGTACCTAAAGTTTAAAGCAGAAATTGGGGCACTTTTGAAATTTTCATTTTTGACCAAAATCGACAGGTCCGGGGCTTAGGGAATTTATCATATGCCACAAAATGGTTGAAGCTCCTGTTCAAAAATGATGCTCCGAAATCAACTTGTCACCTTTGTGATACATTTTGGGATAGTAACTAAAGTTTAAAGCAGAAATTGGGGCACTTTTGAAATTTTCATTTTTGACCAAAATCGACAGGCCCGGGGCTTAGGGAATTTCTCATATGCCACAAAACGGTTGAAGCTCCTGTTCAGAAAGATGCTCCGAAATCAACTTCTGTCACCTTAGTGATACATTATGGGATAGTACTTAAAGTTTAAAGCAGAAATTGGGGCACTATTGAAATTTTCATTTTTGACCAAAATCGACAGGTCCGGGGCTTAGGGAATTTCTCATATGCCATAAAATGGTTGAAGTTCCTGTTCAAAAATGATGCTCCGAAATCAACTTCTGTCACCTTAGTGATACATTTTGGGATAGTACCTAAAGTTTAAAGCAGAAATTGGGGCACTTTTGAAATTTTCATTTTTGACCAAAATAGACAGGTCCGGGGCTTAGGGAATTTCTCATATGCAACAAAACGGTTGAAGCTCCTGTTCAGAAAGATGCTCCGAAATCAACTTCTGTCACCTTAGTGATACATTTTGGGATAGTAACTAAAGTTTAAAGCAGAATTTGGGGCACTTTTTAAATTTTCATTTTTGACCAAAATCGACAGGTCCGGGGCTTAGGGAATTTATCATATGCCACAAAATGGTTGAAGCTCCTGTTCAAAAATGATGCTCCGAAATCAACTTGTCACCTTTGTGATACATTTTGGGATAGTAACTAAAGTTTAAAGCAGAAATTGGGGCACTTTTGAAATTTTCATTTTTGACCAAAATTGACAGGTCCGGGGCTTATGGAATTTCTCATATGCCACAAAATGGTTGAAGCTCCTGTTCAGAAAGATGCTCCGAAATCAACTTCTGTCACCTTAGTGATACATTTTGGGATAGTACCTAAAGTTTAAAGCAGAAATTGGGGCACTTTTTAAATTTTCATTTTTGACCAAAATCGACAGGTCCGGGGCTTAGGGAATTTATCATATGCCACAAAATCTTTGAAGCTCCTGTTCAAAAATGATGCTACGAAATCAACTTTCTCATATTCCACAAAATGGTTGAAGCTCCTGTTCAGAAAGATGCTCCGAAATCAACTTCTGTCACCTTAGTGATACATTTTGGGATAGTACCTAAAGTTTAAAGCAGAAATTGGGGCACTTTTTAAATTTTCATTTTTGACCAAAATCGACAGGTCCGGGGCTTAGGGAATTTATCATATGCCACAAAATCTTTGAAGCTCCTGTTCAAAAATGATGCTACGAAATCAACTTTCTCATATGCCACAAAATGGTTGAAGCTCCTGTTCAGAAAGATGCTCCGAAATCAACTTCTGTCACCTTAGTGATACATTTTGGGATAGTACTTAAAGTTTAAAGCAGAAATTGGGGCACTATTGAAATTTTCATTTTTGACCAAAACCGACAGGTCCGGGGCTTAGGGAATTTCTCATATGCAACAAAACGGTTGAAGCTCCTGTTCAGAAAGATGCTCCGAAATCAACTTCTGTCACCTTAGTGATACATTTTGGGATAGTAACTAAAGTTTAAAGCAGAATTTGGGGCACTTTTTAAATTTTCATTTTTGACCAAAATCGAAAGGTCCGGGGCTTAGGGAATTTATCATATGCCACAAAATGGTTGAAGCTCCTGTTAAAAAATGATGCTCCGAAATCAACTTGTCACCTTTGTGATACATTTTGGGATAGTAACTAAAGTTTAAAGCAGAAATTGGGGCACTTTTGAAATTTTCATTTTTGACCAAAATTGACAGGTCCGGGGCTTATGGAATTTCTCATATGCCACAAAATGGTTGAAGCTCCTGTTCAGAAAGATGCTCCGAAATCAACTTCTGTCACCTTAGTGATACATTTTGGGATAGTACTTAAAGTTTAAAGCAGAATTTGGGGCACTTTTGAAATTTTCATTTTTGACCAAAATCGACAGGTCCGGGGCTTAGGGAATTTCTCATATGCCACAAAATGGATGAAACTCCTGTTTAAAAATGATGCTCCGCAATCAACTTCTGTCACCTTAGTGATACATTTTGGGATAGTACCTAAAGTTTAAAGCAGAAATTGGGGCACTTTTGAAATTTTCATTTTTGACCAAAATCGACAGGTCCGGGGCTTAGGGAATTTATCATATGCCACAAAATGGTTGAAGCTCCTGTTCAAAAATGATGCTCCGAAATCAACTTCTGTCACATTTGTGATACATTTTGGAATAGTAACTAAAGTTTAAAGCAGAAATTGGGGCACTTTTTAAATTTTCATTTTTGACCAAAATCGACAGGTCCGGGGCTTAGGGAATTTATCATATGCCACAAAATGGTTGAAGCTCCTGTTCAGAAAGATGCTCCGAAATCAACTTCTGTCACCTTAGTGATACATTTTGGGATAGTACCTAAAGTTTAAAGCAGAAATTGGGGCACTTTTGAAATTTTCATTTTTGACCAAAATCGACAGGTCCGGGGCTTAGGGAATTTATCATATGCCACAAAATGGTTGAAGCTCCTGTTCAAAAATGATGCTCCGAAATCAACTTGTCACCTTTGTGATACATTTTGGGATAGTAACTAAAGTTTAAAGCAGAAATTGGGGCACTTTTTAAATTTTCATTTTTGACCAAAATTGACAGGTCCGGGGCTTAGGGAATTTCTCATATGCAACAAAACGGTTGAAGCTCCTGTTCAGAAAGATGCTCCGAAATCAACTTCTGTCACCTTAGTGATACATTTTGGGATAGTAACTAAAGTTTAAAGCAGAAATTGGGGCACTTTTGAAATTTTCATTTTTGACCAAAATCGACAGGTCCGGGGCTTAGGGAATTTATCATATGCCACAAAATGGTTGAAGCTCCTGTTCAGAAAGATGCTCCGAAATCAACTTCTGTCACCTTAGTGATACATTTTGGGATAGTACCTAAAGTTTAAAGCAGAAATTGGGGCACTTTTGAAATTTTCATTTTTGACCAAAATCGACAGGTCCGGGGCTTAGGGAATTTATCATATGCCACAAAATGGTTGAAGCTCCTGTTCAAAAATGATGCTCCGAAATCAACTTGTCACCTTTGTGATACATTTTGGGATAGTAACTAAAGTTTAAAGCAGAAATTGGGGCACTTTTGAAATTTTCATTTTTGACCAAAATCGACAGGCCCGGGGCTTAGGGAATTTCTCATATGCCACAAAACGGTTGAAGCTCCTGTTCAGAAAGATGCTCCGAAATCAACTTCTGTCACCTTAGTGATACATTTTGGGATAGTACTTAAAGTTTAAAGCAGAAATTGGGGCACTATTGAAATTTTCATTTTTGACCAAAATCGACAGGTCCGGGGCTTAGGGAATTTCTCATATGCCATAAAATGGTTGAAGTTCCTGTTCAAAAATGATGCTCCGAAATCAACTTCTGTCACCTTAGTGATACATTTTGGGATAGTACCTAAAGTTTAAAGCAGAAATTGGGGCACTTTTGAAATTTTCATTTTTGACCAAAATAGACAGGTCCGGGGCTTAGGGAATTTCTCATATGCCACAAAATGGATGAAACTCCTGTTTAAAAATGATGCTCCGCAATCAACTTCTGTCACCTTAGTGATACATTTTGGGATAGTACCTAAAGTTTAAAGCAGAAATTGGGGCACTTTTGAAATTTTCATTTTTGACCAAAATCGACAGGTCCGGGGCTTAGGGAATTTATCATATGCCACAAAATGGTTGAAGCTCCTGTTCAGAAAGATGCTCCGAAATCAACTTCTGTCACCTTAGTGATACATTTTGGGATAGTACCTAAAGTTTAAAGCAGAAATTGGGGCACTTTTGAAATTTTCATTTTTGACCAAAATCGACAGGTCCGGGGCTTAGGGAATTTATCATATGCCACAAAATGGTTGAAGCTCCTGTTCAAAAATGATGCTCCGAAATCAACTTGTCACCTTTGTGATACATTTTGGGATAGTAACTAAAGTTTAAAGCAGAAATTGGGGCACTTTTTAAATTTTCATTTTTGACCAAAATTGACAGGTCCGGGGCTTAGGGAATTTCTCATATGCAACAAAACGGTTGAAGCTCCTGTTCAGAAAGATGCTCCGAAATCAACTTCTGTCACCTTAGTGATACATTTTGGGATAGTAACTAAAGTTTAAAGCAGAAATTGGGGCACTTTTGAAATTTTCATTTTTGACCAAAATCGACAGGTCCGGGGCTTAGGGAATTTATCATATGCCACAAAATGGTTGAAGCTCCTGTTCAGAAAGATGCTCCGAAATCAACTTCTGTCACCTTAGTGATACATTTTGGGATAGTACCTAAAGTTTAAAGCAGAAATTGGGGCACTTTTGAAATTTTCATTTTTGACCAAAATCGACAGGTCCGGGGCTTAGGGAATTTATCATATGCCACAAAATGGTTGAAGCTCCTGTTCAAAAATGATGCTCCGAAATCAACTTGTCACCTTTGTGATACATTTTGGGATAGTAACTAAAGTTTAAAGCAGAAATTGGGGCACTTTTGAAATTTTCATTTTTGACCAAAATCGACAGGTCCGGGGCTTAGGGAATTTATCATATGCCACAAAATGGTTGAAGCTCCTGTTCAGAAAGATGCTCCGAAATCAACTTCTGTCACCTTAGTGATACATTTTGGGATAGTACCTAAAGTTTAAAGCAGAAATTGGGGCACTTTTGAAATTTTCATTTTTGACCAAAATCGACAGGTCCGGGGCTTAGGGAATTTATCATATGCCACAAAATGGTTGAAGCTCCTGTTCAAAAATGATGCTCCGAAATCAACTTGTCACCTTTGTGATACATTTTGGGATAGTAACTAAAGTTTAAAGCAGAAATTGGGGCACTTTTGAAATTTTCATTTTTGACCAAAATCGACAGGCCCGGGGCTTAGGGAATTTCTCATATGCCACAAAACGGTTGAAGCTCCAGTTCAGAAAGATGCTCCGAAATCAACTTCTGTCACCTTAGTGATACATTTTGGGATAGTACTTAAAGTTTAAAGCAGAAATTGGGGCACTATTGAAATTTTCATTTTTGACCAAAATCGACAGGTCCGAGGCTTAGGGAATTTCTCATATGCCATAAAATGGTTGAAGTTCCTGTTCAAAAATGATGCTCCGAAATCAACTTCTGTCACCTTAGTGATACATTTTGGGATAGTACCTAAAGTTTAAAGCAGAAATTGGGGCACTTTTGAAATTTTCATTTTTGACCAAAATAGACAGGTCCGGGGCTTAGGGAATTTCTCATATGCCACAAAATGGATGAAACTCCTGTTTAAAAATGATGCTCCGCAATCAACTTCTGTCACCTTAGTGATACATTTTGGGATAGTACCTAAAGTTTAAAGCAGAAATTGGGGCACTTTTGAAATTTTCATTTTTGACCAAAATCGACAGGTCCGGGGCTTAGGGAATTTATCATATGCCACAAAATGGTTGAAGCTCCTGTTCAGAAAGATGCTCCGAAATCAACTTCTGTCACCTTAGTGATACATTTTGGGATAGTACCTAAAGTTTAAAGCAGAAATTGGGGCACTTTTGAAATTTTCATTTTTGACCAAAATCGACAGGTCCGGGGCTTAGGGAATTTATCATATGCCACAAAATGGTTGAAGCTCCTGTTCAAAAATGATGCTCCGAAATCAACTTGTCACCTTTGTGATACATTTTGGGATAGTAACTAAAGTTTAAAGCAGAAATTGGGGCACTTTTTAAATTTTCATTTTTGACCAAAATTGACAGGTCCGGGGCTTAGGGAATTTCTCATATGCAACAAAACGGTTGAAGCTCCTGTTCAGAAAGATGCTCCGAAATCAACTTCTGTCACCTTAGTGATACATTTTGGGATAGTAACTAAAGTTTAAAGCAGAAATTGGGGCACTTTTGAAATTTTCATTTTTGACCAAAATCGACAGGTCCGGGGCTTAGGGAATTTATCATATGCCACAAAATGGTTGAAGCTCCTGTTCAGAAAGATGCTCCGAAATCAACTTCTGTCACCTTAGTGATACATTTTGGGATAGTACCTAAAGTTTAAAGCAGAAATTGGGGCACTTTTGAAATTTTCATTTTTGACCAAAATCGACAGGTCCGGGGCTTAGGGAATTTATCATATGCCACAAAATGGTTGAAGCTCCTGTTCAAAAATGATGCTCCGAAATCAACTTGTCACCTTTGTGATACATTTTGGGATAGTAACTAAAGTTTAAAGCAGAAATTGGGGCACTTTTGAAATTTTCATTTTTGACCAAAATCGACAGGTCCGGGGCTTAGGGAATTTATCATATGCCACAAAATGGTTGAAGCTCCTGTTCAGAAAGATGCTCCGAAATCAACTTCTGTCACCTTAGTGATACATTTTGGGATAGTACCTAAAGTTTAAAGCAGAAATTGGGGCACTTTTGAAATTTTCATTTTTGACCAAAATCGACAGGTCCGGGGCTTAGGGAATTTCTCATATGCCACAAAATGGTTGAAGCTCCTGTTCAAAAATGATGCTCCGAAATCAACTTGTCACCTTTGTGATACATTTTGGGATAGTAACTAAAGTTTAAAGCAGAAATTGGGGCACTTTTGAAATTTTCATTTTTGACCAAAATCGACAGGCCCGGGGCTTAGGGAATTTCTCATATGCCACAAAACGGTTGAAGCTCCTGTTCAGAAAGATGCTCCGAAATCAACTTCTGTCACCTTAGTGATACATTTTGGGATAGTACTTAAAGTTTAAAGCAGAAATTGGGGCACTATTGAAATTTTCATTTTTGACCAAAATCGACAGGTCCGGGGCTTAGGGAATTTATCATATGCCACAAAATGGTTGAAGTTCCTGTTCAAAAATGATGCTCCGAAATCAACTTCTGTCACCTTAGTGATACATTTTGGGATAGTACTTAAAGTTTAAAGCAGAAATTGGGGCACTATTGAAATTTTCATTTTTGACCAAAATCGACAGGTCCGGGGCTTAGGGAATTTCTCATATGCCATAAAATGGTTGAAGTTCCTGTTCAAAAATGATGCTCCGAAATCAACTTCTGTCACCTTAGTGATACATTTTGGGATAGTACCTAAAGTTTAAAGCAGAAATTGGGGCACTTTTGAAATTTTCATTTTTGACCAAAATAGACAGGTCCGGGGCTTAGGGAATTTCTCATATGCCACAAAATGGATGAAACTCCTGTTTAAAAATGATGCTCCGCAATCAACTTCTGTCACCTTAGTGATACATTTTGGGATAGTACCTAAAGTTTAAAGCAGAAATTGGGGCACTTTTGAAATTTTCATTTTTGACCAAAATCGACAGGTCCGGGGCTTAGGGAATTTATCATATGCCACAAAATGGTTGAAGCTCCTGTTCAGAAAGATGCTCCGAAATCAACTTCTGTCACCTTAGTGATACATTTTGGGATAGTACCTAAAGTTTAAAGCAGAAATTGGGGCACTTTTGAAATTTTCATTTTTGACCAAAATCGACAGGTCCGGGGCTTAGGGAATTTATCATATGCCACAAAATGGTTGAAGCTCCTGTTCAAAAATGATGCTCCGAAATCAACTTGTCACCTTTGTGATACATTTTGGGATAGTAACTAAAGTTTAAAGCAGAAATTGGGGCACTTTTTAAATTTTCATTTTTGACCAAAATTGACAGGTCCGGGGCTTAGGGAATTTCTCATATGCAACAAAACGGTTGAAGCTCCTGTTCAGAAAGATGCTCCGAAATCAACTTCTGTCACCTTAGTGATACATTTTGGGATAGTAACTAAAGTTTAAAGCAGAAATTGGGGCACTTTTGAAATTTTCATTTTTGACCAAAATCGACAGGTCCGGGGCTTAGGGAATTTATCATATGCCACAAAATGGTTGAAGCTCCTGTTCAGAAAGATGCTCCGAAATCAACTTCTGTCACCTTAGTGATACATTTTGGGATAGTACCTAAAGTTTAAAGCAGAAATTGGGGCACTTTTGAAATTTTCATTTTTGACCAAAATCGACAGGTCCGGGGCTTAGGGAATTTATCATATGCCACAAAATGGTTGAAGCTCCTGTTCAAAAATGATGCTCCGAAATCAACTTGTCACCTTTGTGATACATTTTGGGATAGTAACTAAAGTTTAAAGCAGAAATTGGGGCACTTTTGAAATTTTCATTTTTGACCAAAATCGACAGGCCCGGGGCTTAGGGAATTTCTCATATGCCACAAAACGGTTGAAGCTCCTGTTCAGAAAGATGCTCCGAAATCAACTTCTGTCACCTTAGTGATACATTTTGGGATAGTACTTAAAGTTTAAAGCAGAAATTGGGGCACTATTGAAATTTTCATTTTTGACCAAAATCGACAGGTCCGGGGCTTAGGGAATTTCTCATATGCCATAAAATGGTTGAAGTTCCTGTTCAAAAATGATGCTCCGAAATCAACTTCTGTCACCTTAGTGATACATTTTGGGATAGTACCTAAAGTTTAAAGCAGAAATTGGGGCACTTTTGAAATTTTCATTTTTGACCAAAATAGACAGGTCCGGGGCTTAGGGAATTTATCATATGCCACAAAATGGTTGAAGCTCCTGTTCAGAAAGATGCTCCGAAATCAACTTCTGTCACCTTAGTGATACATTTTGGGATAGTACCTAAAGTTTAAAGCAGAAATTGGGGCACTTTTGAAATTTTCATTTTTGACCAAAATCGACAGGTCCGGGGCTTAGGGAATTTATCATATGCCACAAAATGGTTGAAGCTCCTGTTCAAAAATGATGCTCCGAAATCAACTTGTCACCTTTGTGATACATTTTGGGATAGTAACTAAAGTTTAAAGCAGAAATTGGGGCACTTTTGAAATTTTCATTTTTGACCAAAATCGACAGGCCCGGGGCTTAGGGAATTTCTCATATGCCACAAAACGGTTGAAGCTCCTGTTCAGAAAGATGCTCCGAAATCAACTTCTGTCACCTTAGTGATACATTTTGGGATAGTACTTAAAGTTTAAAGCAGAAATTGGGGCACTATTGAAATTTTCATTTTTGACCAAAATCGACAGGTCCGGGGCTTAGGGAATTTCTCATATGCCATAAAATGGTTGAAGTTCCTGTTCAAAAATGATGCTCCGAAATCAACTTCTGTCACCTTAGTGATACATTTTGGGATAGTACCTAAAGTTTAAAGCAGAAATTGGGGCACTTTTGAAATTTTCATTTTTGACCAAAATAGACAGGTCCGGGGCTTAGGGAATTTATCATATGCCACAAAATGGTTGAAGCTCCTGTTCAGAAAGATGCTCCGAAATCAACTTCTGTCACCTTAGTGATACATTTTGGGATAGTAACTAAAGTTTAAAGCAGAAATTGGGGCACTTTTTAAATTTTCATTTTTGACCAAAATTGACAGGTCCGGGGCTTAGGGAATTTCTCATATGCAACAAAACGGTTGAAGCTCCTGTTCAGAAAGATGCTCCGAAATCAACTTCTGTCACCTTAGTGATACATTTTGGGATAGTAACTAAAGTTTAAAGCAGAAATTGGGGCACTTTTGAAATTTTCATTTTTCACCAAAATCGACAGGTCCGGGGCTTAGGGAATTTATCATATGCCACAAAATGGTTGAAGCTCCTGTTCAGAAAGATGCTCCGAAATCAACTTCTGTCACCTTAGTGATACATTTTGGGATAGTACCTAAAGTTTAAAGCAGAAATTGGGGCACTTTTGAAATTTTCATTTTTGACCAAAATCGACAGGTCCGGGGCTTAGGGAATTTATCATATGCCACAAAATGGTTGAAGCTCCTGTTCAAAAATGATGCTCCGAAATCAACTTGTCACCTTTGTGATACATTTTGGGATAGTAACTAAAGTTTAAAGCAGAAATTGGGGCACTTTTGAAATTTTCATTTTTGACCAAAATCGACAGGCCCGGGGCTTAGGGAATTTCTCATATGCCACAAAACGGTTGAAGCTCCTGTTCAGAAAGATGCTCCGAAATCAACTTCTGTCACCTTAGTGATACATTTTGGGATAGTACTTAAAGTTTAAAGCAGAAATTGGGGCACTATTGAAATTTTCATTTTTGACCAAAATCGACAGGTCCGGGGCTTAGGGAATTTCTCAAATGCCATAAAATGGTTGAAGTTCCTGTTCAAAAATGATGCTCCGAAATCAACTTCTGTCACCTTAGTGATACATTTTGGGATAGTACCTAAAGTTTAAAGCAGAAATTGGGGCACTTTTGAAATTTTCATTTTTGACCAAAATAGACAGGTCCGGGGCTTAGGGAATTTCTCATATGCAACAGAACGGTTGAAGCTCCTGTTCAGAAAGATGCTCCGAAATCAACTTCTGTCACCTTAGTGATACATTTTGGGATAGTAACTAAAGTTTAAAGCAGAATTTGGGGCACTTTTTAAATTTTCATTTTTGACCAAAATCGACAGGTCCGGGGCTTAGGGAATTTATCATATGCCACAAAATGGTTGAAGCTCCTGTTCAAAAATGATGCTCCGAAATCAACTTGTCACCTTTGTGATACATTTTGGGATAGTAACTAAAGTTTAAAGCAGAAATTGGGGCACTTTTGAAATTTTCATTTTTGACCAAAATTGACAGGTCCGGGGCTTATGGAATTTCTCATATGCCACAAAATGGTTGAAGCTCCTGTTCAGAAAGATGCTCCGAAATCAACTTCTGTCACCTTAGTGATACATTTTGGGATAGTACTTAAAGTTTAAAGCAGAAATTGGGGCACATTTGAAATTTTCATTTTTGACCAAAATCGACAGGCCCGGGGCTTAGGGAATTTCTCATATGCCACAAAACGGTTGAAGCTCCTGTTCAAAAATGATGCTCCGAAATCAACTTCTGTCACATTTGTGATACATTTTGGGATAGTAACTAAAGTTTAAAGCAGAAATTGGGGCACTTTTTAAATTTTCATTTTTGACCAAAATCGACAGGTCCGGGGCTTAGGGAATTTATCATATGCCACAAAATGGTTGAAGCTCCTGTTCAAAAATGATGCTCCGAAATCAACTTCTGTCACATTTGTGATACATTTTGGGATAGTAACTAAAGTTTAAAGCAGAAATTGGGGCACTTTGTAAATTTTCATTTTTGACCAAAATCGACAGGTCCGGGGCTTAGGGAATTTATCATATGCCACAAAATGGTTGAAGCTCCTGTTCAGAAAGATGCTCCGAAATCAACTTCTGTCACCTTAGTGATACATTTTGGGATAGTACCTAAAGTTTAAAGCAGAAATTGGGGCACTTTTGAAATTTTCATTTTTGACCAAAATCGACAGGTCCGGGGCTTAGGGAATTTATCATATGCCACAAAATGGTTGAAGCTCCTGTTCAAAAATGATGCTCCGAAATCAACTTGTCACCTTTGTGATACATTTTGGGATAGTAACTAAAGTTTAAAGCAGAAATTGGGGCACTTTTTAAATTTTCATTTTTGACCAAAATTGACAGGTCCGGGGCTTAGGGAATTTCTCATATGCAACAAAACGGTTGAAGCTCCTGTTCAGAAAGATGCTCCGAAATCAACTTCTGTCACCTTAGTGATACATTTTGGGATAGTAACTAAAGTTTAAAGCAGAAATTGGGGCACTTTTGAAATTTTCATTTTTGACCAAAATCGACAGGTCCGGGGCTTAGGGAATTTATCATATGCCACAAAATGGTTGAAGCTCCTGTTCAGAAAGATGCTCCGAAATCAACTTCTGTCACCTTAGTGATACATTTTGGGATAGTACCTAAAGTTTAAAGCAGAAATTGGGGCACTTTTGAAATTTTCATTTTTGACCAAAATCGACAGGTCCGGGGCTTAGGGAATTTATCATATGCCACAAAATGGTTGAAGCTCCTGTTCAAAAATGATGCTCCGAAATCAACTTGTCACCTTTGTGATACATTTTGGGATAGTTACTAAAGTTTAAAGCAGAAATTGGGGCACTTTTGAAATTTTCATTTTTGACCAAAATCGACAGGCCCGGGGCTTAGGGAATTTCTCATATGCCATAAAATGGTTGAAGTTCCTGTTCAAAAATGATGCTCCGAAATCAACTTCTGTCACCTTAGTGATACATTTTGGGATAGTACCTAAAGTTTAAAGCAGAAATTGGGGCACTTTTGAAATTTTCATTTTTGACCAAAATAGACAGGTCCGGGGCTTAGGGAATTTCTCATATGCCACAAAATGGATGAAACTCCTGTTTAAAAATGATGCTCCGCAATCAACTTCTGTCACCTTAGTGATACATTTTGGGATAGTACCTAAAGTTTAAAGCAGAAATTGGGGCACTTTTGAAATTTTCATTTTTGACCAAAATCGACAGGTCCGGGGCTTAGGGAATTTATCATATGCCACAAAATGGTTGAAGCTCCTGTTCAAAAATGATGCTCCGAAATCAACTTCTGTCACATTTGTGATACATTTTGGGATAGTAACTAAAGTTTAAAGCAGAAATTGGGGCACTTTTTAAATTTTCATTTTTGACCAAAATCGACAGGTCCGGGGCTTAGGGAATTTCTCATATGCAACAAAACGGTTGAAGCTCCTGTTCAGAAAGATGCTCCGAAATCAACTTCTGTCACCTTAGTGATACATTTTGGGATAGTAACTAAAGTTTAAAGCAGAAATTGGGGCACTTTTGAAATTTTCATTTTTGACCAAAATCGACAGGTCCGGGGCTTAGGGAATTTATCATATGCCACAAAATGGTTGAAGCTCCTGTTCAGAAAGATGCTCCGAAATCAACTTCTGTCACCTTAGTGATACATTTTGGGATAGTACCTAAAGTTTAAAGCAGAAATTGGGGCACTTTTGAAATTTTCATTTTTGACCAAAATCGACAGGTCCGGGGCTTAGGGAATTTATCATATGCCACAAAATGGTTGAAGCTCCAGTTCAAAAATGATGCTCCGAAATCAACTTGTCACCTTTGTGATACATTTTGGGATAGTAACTAAAGTTTAAAGCAGAAATTGGGGCACTTTTGAAATTTTCATTTTTGACCAAAATCGACAGGCCCGGGGCTTAGGGAATTTCTCATATGCCACAAAACGGTTGAAGCTCCTGTTCAGAAAGATGCTCCGAAATCAACTTCTGTCACCTTAGTGATACATTTTGGGATAGTACTTAAAGTTTAAAGCAGAAATTGGGGCACTATTGAAATTTTCATTTTTGACCAAAATCGACAGGTCCGGGGCTTAGGGAATTTCTCATATGCCATAAAATGGTTGAAGTTCCTGTTCAAAAATGATGCTCCGAAATCAACTTCTGTCACCTTAGTGATACATTTTGGGATAGTACCTAAAGTTTAAAGCAGAAATTGGGGCACTTTTGAAATTTTCATTTTTGACCAAAATAGACAGGTCCGGGGCTTAGGGAATTTCTCATATGCCATAAAATGGTTGAAGTTCCTGTTCAAAAATGATGCTCCGAAATCAACTTCTGTCACCTTAGTGATACATTTTGGGATAGTACCTAAAGTTTAAAGCAGAAATTGGGGCACTTTTGAAATTTTCATTTTTGACCAAAATAGACAGGTCCGGGGCTTAGGGAATTTCTCATATGCCACAAAATGGATGAAACTCCTGTTTAAAAATGATGCTCCGCAATCAACTTCTGTCACCTTAGTGATACATTTTGGGATAGTACCTAAAGTTTAAAGCAGAAATTGGGGCACTTTTGAAATTTTCATTTTTGACCAAAATCGACAGGTCCGGGGCTTAGGGAATTTATCATATGCCACAAAATGGTTGAAGCTCCTGTTCAAAAATGATGCTCCGAAATCAACTTCTGTCACATTTGTGATACATTTTGGGATAGTAACTAAAGTTTAAAGCAGAAATTGGGGCACTTTTTAAATTTTCATTTTTGACCAAAATCGACAGGTCCGGGGCTTAGGGAATTTCTCATATGCAACAAAACGGTTGAAGCTCCTGTTCAGAAAGATGCTCCGAAATCAACTTCTGTCACCTTAGTGATACATTTTGGGATAGTAACTAAAGTTTAAAGCAGAAATTGGGGCACTTTTGAAATTTTCATTTTTGACCAAAATCGACAGGTCCGGGGCTTAGGGAATTTATCATATGCCACAAAATGGTTGAAGCTCCTGTTCAGAAAGATGCTCCGAAATCAACTTCTGTCACCTTAGTGATACATTTTGGGATAGTACCTAAAGTTTAAAGCAGAAATTGGGGCACTTTTGAAATTTTCATTTTTGACCAAAATCGACAGGTCCGGGGCTTAGGGAATTTATCATATGCCACAAAATGGTTGAAGCTCCAGTTCAAAAATGATGCTCCGAAATCAACTTGTCACCTTTGTGATACATTTTGGGATAGTAACTAAAGTTTAAAGCAGAAATTGGGGCACTTTTGAAATTTTCATTTTTGACCAAAATCGACAGGCCCGGGGCTTAGGGAATTTCTCATATGCCACAAAACGGTTGAAGCTCCTGTTCAGAAAGATGCTCCGAAATCAACTTCTGTCACCTTAGTGATACATTTTGGGATAGTACTTAAAGTTTAAAGCAGAATTTGGGGCACTTTTTAAATTTTCATTTTTGACCAAAATCGACAGGTCCGGGGCTTAGGGAATTTATCATATGCCACAAAATGGTTGAAGCTCCTGTTCAAAAATGATGCTCCGAAATCAACTTGTCACCTTTGTGATACATTTTGGGATAGTAACTAAAGTTTAAAGCAGAAATTGGGGCACTTTTGAAATTTTCATTTTTGACCAAAATTGACAGGTCCGGGGCTTATGGAATTTCTCATATGCCACAAAATGGTTGAAGCTCCTGTTCAGAAAGATGCTCCGAAATCAACTTCTGTCACCTTAGTGATACATTTTGGGATAGTACTTAAAGTTTAAAGCAGAAATTGGGGCACTTTTGAAATTTTCATTTTTGACCAAAATAGACAGGTCCGGGGCTTAGGGAATTTATCATATGCCACAAAATGGTTGAAGCTCCTGTTCAGAAAGATGCTCCGAAATCAACTTCTGTCACCTTAGTGATACATTTTGGGATAGTACCTAAAGTTTAAAGCAGAAATTGGGGCACTTTTGAAATTTTCATTTTTGACCAAAATCGACAGGTCCGGGGCTTAGGGAATTTATCATATGCCACAAAATGGTTGAAGCTCCTGTTCAAAAATGATGCTCCGAAATCAACTTGTCACCTTTGTGATACATTTTGGGATAGTAACTAAAGTTTAAAGCAGAAATTGGGGCACTTTTTAAATTTTCATTTTTGACCAAAATTGACAGGTCCGGGGCTTAGGGAATTTCTCATATGCAACAAAACGGTTGAAGCTCCTGTTCAGAAAGATGCTCCGAAATCAACTTCTGTCACCTTAGTGATACATTTTGGGATAGTAACTAAAGTTTAAAGCAGAAATTGGGGCACTTTTGAAATTTTCATTTTTCACCAAAATCGACAGGTCCGGGGCTTAGGGAATTTATCATATGCCACAAAATGGTTGAAGCTCCTGTTCAGAAAGATGCTCCGAAATCAACTTCTGTCACCTTAGTGATACATTTTGGGATAGTACCTAAAGTTTAAAGCAGAAATTGGGGCACTTTTGAAATTTTCATTTTTGACCAAAATCGACAGGTCCGGGGCTTAGGGAATTTATCATATGCCACAAAATGGTTGAAGCTCCTGTTCAAAAATGATGCTCCGAAATCAACTTGTCACCTTTGTGATACATTTTGGGATAGTAACTAAAGTTTAAAGCAGAAATTGGGGCACTTTTGAAATTTTCATTTTTGACCAAAATTGACAGGTCCGGGGCTTATGGAATTTCTCATATGCCACAAAATGGTTGAAGCTCCTGTTCAGAAAGATGCTCCGAAATCAACTTCTGTCACCTTAGTGATACATTTTGGGATAGTACTTAAAGTTTAAAGCAGAAATTGGGGCACATTTGAAATTTTCATTTTTGACCAAAATCGACAGGCCCGGGGCTTAGGGAATTTCTCATATGCCACAAAACGGTTGAAGCTCCTGTTCAAAAATGATGCTCCGAAATCAACTTCTGTCACCTTAGTAATACATTTTGGGATAGTACCTAAAGTTTAAAGCAGAAATTGGGGCAATTTTGAATTTTTCATTTTTGACCAAAATAGACAGGTCCGGGGCTTAGGGAATTTCTCATATGCCACAAAACGGTTGAAGCTCCTGTTCAGAAAGATGCTCCGAAATCAACTTCTGTCACCTTAGTGATACCTTTTGGGATAGTAACTAAAGTTTAAAGCAGAATTTGGGGAATTTTTGAAATTTTCATTTTTGACCAAAATCGACAGGTCCGGGGCTTAGGGAATTTCTCATATGCAACAAAACGGTTGAAGCTCCTGTTCAGAAAGATGCTCCAAAATCAACTTCTGTCACCTTAGTGATACATTTTGGGATAGTACCTAAAGTTTAAAGCAGAAATTGGGGCAATTTTGAAATTTTCATTTTTGACCAAAATAGACAGGTCCGGGGCTTAGGGAATTTCTCATATGCCACAAAACGGTTGAAGCTCCTGTTCAGAAAGATGCTCCGAAATCAACTTCTGTCACCTTAGTTATACATTTTGGGATAGTATTTAAAGTTTAAAGCAGAAATTGAGGCACTTTTGAAATTTTCATTTTTGACCAAAATTGACAGGTCCGGGGCTTATGGAATTTCTCATATGCCACAAAATGGTTGAAGCTCCTGTTCAGAAAGATGCTCCGAAATCAACTTCTGTCACTTTAGTGATACATTTTGGGATAGTACTTAAAGTTTAAAGCAGAAATTGGGGCACTATTGAAATTTTCATTTTTGACCAAAATCGACAGGTCCGGGGCTTAGGGAATTTCTCATATGCAACAAAACGGTTGAAGCTCCTGTTCAGAAAGATGCTCCGAAATCAACTTCTGTCACCTTAGTGATACATTTTGGGATAGTAACTAAAGTTTAAAGCAGAATTTGGGGCACTTTTTAAATTTTCATTTTTGACCAAAATCGACAGGTCCGGGGCTTAGGGAATTTATCATATGCCACAAAATGGTTGAAGCTCCTGTTAAAAAATGATGCTCCGAAATCAACTTGTCACCTTTGTGATACATTTTGGGATAGTAACTAAAGTTTAAAGCAGAAATTGGGGCACTTTTGAAATTTTCATTTTTGACCAAAATTGACAGGTCCGGGGCTTATGGAATTTCTCATATGCCACAAAATGGTTGAAGCTCCTGTTCAGAAAGATGCTCCGAAATCAACTTCTGTCACCTTAGTGATACATTTTGGGATAGTACTTAAAGTTTAAAGCAGAAATTGGGACACTTTTGAAATTTTCATTTTTGACCAAAATCGACAGGCCCGGGGCTTAGGGAATTTCTCATATGCCACAAAACGGTTGAAGCTCCTGTTCAAAAAGATGCTCCGAAATCAACTTCTGTCACCTTAGTGATACATTTTGGGATAGTACTTAAAGTTTAAAGCAGAAATTGGGGCACTATTGAAATTTTCATTTTTGACCAAAATCGACAGGTCCGGGGCTTAGGGAATTTCTCATATGCCACAAAATGGTTGAAGCTCCTGTTCAAAAATTATGCTCCGAAATCAACTTCTGTCACCTTAGTAATACATTTTGGGATAGTACCTAAAGTTTAAAGCAGAAATTGGGGCAATTTTGAAATTTTCATTTTTGACCAAAATCGACAGGTCCGGGGCTTAGGGAATTTATCATATGCCACAAAACGGTTGAAGCTCCTGTTCAGAAAGATGCTCCGAAATCAACTTCTGTCACCTTAGTGATACATTTTGGGATAGTAACTAAAGTTTAAAGCAGAAATTGGGGCACTTTTGAAATTTTCATTTTTGACCAAAATTGACAGGTCCGGGGCTTATGGAATTTCTCATATGCCACAAAATGGTTGAAGCTCCTGTTCAGAAAGATGCTCCGAAATCAACTTCTGTCACCTTAGTGATACATTTTGGGATAGTACTTAAAGTTTAAAGCAGAAATTGGGACACTTTTGAAATTTTCATTTTTGACCAAAATCGACAGGCCCGGGGCTTAGGGAATTTCTCATATGCCACAAAACGGTTGAAGCTCCTGTTCAAAAAGATGCTCCGAAATCAACTTCTGTCACCTTAGTGATACATTTTGGGATAGTACTTAAAGTTTAAAGCAGAAATTGGGGCACTATTGAAATTTTCATTTTTGACCAAAATCGACAGGTCCGGGGCTTAGGGAATTTCTCATATGCCACAAAATGGTTGAAGCTCCTGTTCAAAAATTATGCTCCGAAATCAACTTCTGTCACCTTAGTAATACATTTTGGGATAGTACCTAAAGTTTAAAGCAGAAATTGGGGCAATTTTGAAATTTTCATTTTTGACCAAAATAGACAGGTCCGGGGCTTAGGGAATTTCTCATATGCCACAAAACGGTTGAAGCTCCTGTTCAGAAAGATGCTCCGAAATCAACTTCTGTCACCTTAGTGATACATTTTGGGATAGTAACTAAAGTTTAAAGCAGAATTTGGGGCATTTTTGAAATTTTCATTTTTGACCAAAATCGACAGGTCCGGGGCTTAGGGAATTTCTCATATGCAACAAAACGGTTGAAGCTCCTGTTCAGAAAGATGCTCCGAAATCAACTTCTGTCACCTTAGTGATACATTTTGGGATAGTACTTAAAGTTTAAAGCAGAAATTGGGGCACTATTGAAATTTTCATTTTTGACCAAAATCGACAGGTCCGGGGCTTAGGGAATTTATCATATGCCACAAAATGGTTGAAGCTCCTGTTCAAAAATGATGCTCCGAAATCAACTTGTCACCTTTGTGATACATTTTGGGATAGTAACTAAAGTTTAAAGCAGAAATTGGGGCACTTTTTAAATTTTCATTTTTGACCAAAATTGACAGGTCCGGGGCTTAGGGAATTTCTCATATGCAACAAAACGGTTGAAGCTCCTGTTCAGAAAGATGCTCCGAAATCAACTTCTGTCACCTTAGTGATACATTTTGGGATAGTAACTAAAGTTTAAAGCAGAAATTGGGGCACTTTTGAAATTTTCATTTTTGACCAAAATCGACAGGTCCGGGGCTTAGGGAATTTATCATATGCCACAAAATGGTTGAAGCTCCTGTTCAGAAAGATGCTCCGAAATCAACTTCTGTCACCTTAGTGATACATTTTGGGATAGTACCTAAAGTTTAAAGCAGAAATTGGGGCACTTTTGAAATTTTCATTTTTGACCAAAATCGACAGGTCCGGGGCTTAGGGAATTTATCATATGCCACAAAATGGTTGAAGCTCCTGTTCAAAAATGATGCTCCGAAATCAACTTGTCACCTTTGTGATACATTTTGGGATAGTAACTAAAGTTTAAAGCAGAAATTGGGGCACTTTTGAAATTTTCATTTTTGACCAAAATCGACAGGCCCGGGGCTTAGGGAATTTCTCATATGCCACAAAACGGTTGAAGCTCCTGTTCAGAAAGATGCTCCGAAATCAACTTCTGTCACCTTAGTGATACATTTTGGGATAGTACTTAAAGTTTAAAGCAGAAATTGGGGCACTATTGAAATTTTCATTTTTGACCAAAATCGACAGGTCCGGGGCTTAGGGAATTTCTCATATGCCATAAAATGGTTGAAGTTCCTGTTCAAAAATGATGCTCCGAAATCAACTTCTGTCACCTTAGTGATACATTTTGGGATAGTACCTAAAGTTTAAAGCAGAAATTGGGGCACTTTTGAAATTTTCATTTTTGACCAAAATAGACAGGTCCGGGGCTTAGGGAATTTCTCATATGCAACAAAACGGTTGAAGCTCCTGTTCAGAAAGATGCTCCGAAATCAACTTCTGTCACCTTAGTGATACATTTTGGGATAGTAACTAAAGTTTAAAGCAGAATTTGGGGCACTTTTTAAATTTTCATTTTTGACCAAAATCGACAGGTCCGGGGCTTAGGGAATTTATCATATGCCACAAAATGGTTGAAGCTCCTGTTCAAAAATGATGCTCCGAAATCAACTTGTCACCTTTGTGATACATTTTGGGATAGTAACTAAAGTTTAAAGCAGAAATTGGGGCACTTTTGAAATTTTCATTTTTGACCAAAATTGACAGGTCCGGGGCTTATGGAATTTCTCATATGCCACAAAATGGTTGAAGCTCCTGTTCAGAAAGATGCTCCGAAATCAACTTCTGTCACCTTAGTGATACATTTTGGGATAGTACTTAAAGTTTAAAGCAGAAATTGGGGCACATTTGAAATTTTCATTTTTGACCAAAATCGACAGGCCCGGGGCTTAGGGAATTTCTCATATGCCACAAAACGGTTGAAGCTCCTGTTCAAAAATGATGCTCCGAAATCAACTTCTGTCACCTTAGTAATACATTTTGGGATAGTACCTAAAGTTTAAAGCAGAAATTGGGGCAATTTTGAATTTTTCATTTTTGACCAAAATAGACAGGTCCGGGGCTTAGGGAATTTCTCATATGCCACAAAACGGTTGAAGCTCCTGTTCAGAAAGATGCTCCGAAATCAACTTCTGTCACCTTAGTGATACCTTTTGGGATAGTAACTAAAGTTTAAAGCAGAATTTGGGGAATTTTTGAAATTTTCATTTTTGACCAAAATCGACAGGTCCGGGGCTTAGGGAATTTCTCATATGCAACAAAACGGTTGAAGCTCCTGTTCAGAAAGATGCTCCAAAATCAACTTCTGTCACCTTAGTGATACATTTTGGGATAGTACCTAAAGTTTAAAGCAGAAATTGGGCAATTTTGAAATTTTCATTTTTGACCAAAATAGACAGGTCCGGGGCTTAGGGAATTTCTCATATGCCACAAAACGGTTGAAGCTCCTGTTCAGAAAGATGCTCCGAAATCAACTTCTGTCACCTTAGTTATACATTTTGGGATAGTATTTAAAGTTTAAAGCAGAAATTGGGGCACTTTTTAAATTTTCATTTTTGACCAAAATCGACAGGTCCGGTGCTTAGGGAATTTATCATATGCCACAAAATGGTTGAAGCTCCTGTTCAGAAAGATGCTCCGAAATCAACTTCTGTCACCTTAGTGATACATTTTGGGATAGTACCTAAAGTTTAAAGCAGAAATTGGGGCACTTTTTAAATTTTCATTTTTGACCAAAATCGACAGGTCCGGGGCTTAGGGAATTTATCATATGCCACAAAATGGTTGAAGCTCCTGTTCAAAAATGATGCTCCGAAATCAACTTGTCACCTTTGTGATACATTTTGGGATAGTAACTAAAGCTTAAAGCAGAAATTGAGGCACTTTTGAAATTTTCATTTTTGACCAAAATTGACAGGTCCGGGGCTTATGGAATTTCTCATATGCCACAAAATGGTTGAAGCTCCTGTTCAGAAAGATGCTCCGAAATCAACTTCTGTCACTTTAGTGATACATTTTGGGATAGTACTTAAAGTTTAAAGCAGAAATTGGGGCACTATTGAAATTTTCATTTTTGACCAAAATCGACAGGTCCGGGGCTTAGGGAATTTCTCATATGCAACAAAACGGTTGAAGCTCCTGTTCAGAAAGATGCTCCGAAATCAACTTCTGTCACCTTAGTGATACATTTTGGGATAGTACTTAAAGTTTAAAGCAGAAATTGGGACACTTTTTAAATTTTCATTTTTGACCAAAATCGACAGGCCCGGGGCTTAGGGAATTTCTCATATGCCACAAAACGGTTGAAGCTCCTGTTCAAAAAGATGCTCCGAAATCAACCTCTGTCACCTTAGTGATACATTTTGGGATAGTACTTAAAGTTTAAAGCAGAAATTGGGGCACTATTGAAATTTTCATTTTTGACCAAAATCGACAGGTCCGGGGCTTAGGGAATTTCTCATATGCCACAAAATGGTTGAAGCTCCTGTTCAAAAATGATGCTCCGAAATCAACTTCTGTCACCTTAGTAATACATTTTGGGATAGTACCTAAAGTTTAAAGCAGAAATTGGGGCAATTTTGAAATTTTCATTTTTGACCAAAATAGACAGGTCCGGGGCTTAGGGAATTTCTCATATGCCACAAAACGGTTGAAGCTCCTGTTCAGAAAGATGCTCCGAAATCAACTTCTGTCACCTTAGTGATACATTTTGGGATAGTAACTAAAGTTTAAAGCAGAAATTGGGGCACTTTTGAAATTTTCATTTTTGACCAAAATTGACAGGTCCGGGGCTTATGGAATTTCTCATATGCCACAAAATGGTTGAAGCTCCTGTTCAGAAAGATGCTCCGAAATCAACTTCTGTCACCTTAGTGATACATTTTGGGATAGTACTTAAAGTTTAAAGCAGAAATTGGGGCACTATTGAAATTTTCATTTTTGACCAAAATCGACAGGTCCGGGGCTTAGGGAATTTCTCATATGCCACAAAATGGTTGAAGCTCCTGTTCAAAAATTATGCTCCGAAATCAACTTCTGTCACCTTAGTAATACATTTTGGGATAGTACCTAAAGTTTAAAGCAGAAATTGGGGCAATTTTGAAATTTTCATTTTTGACCAAAATAGACAGGTCCGGGGCTTAGGGAATTTCTCATATGCCACAAAACGGTTGAAGCTCCTGTTCAGAAAGATGCTCCGAAATCAACTTCTGTCACCTTAGTGATACATTTTGGGATAGTAACTAAAGTTTAAAGCAGAAATTGGGGCACTTTTGAAATTTTCATTTTTGACCAAAATCGACAGGTCCGGGGCTTAGGGAATTTCTCATATGCCACAAAATGGTTGAAGCTCCTGTTCAAAAATGATGCTCCGAAATCAACTTCTGTCACCTTAGTAATACATTTTGGGATAGTACCTAAAGTTTAAAGCAGAAATTGGGGCAATTTTGAAATTTTCATTTTTGACCAAAATAGACAGGTCCGGGGCTTAGGGAATTTCTCATATGCCACAAAACGGTTGAAGCTCCTGTTCAGAAAGATGCTCCGAAATCAACTTCTGTCACCTTAGTGATACATTTTGGGATAGTAACTAAAGTTTAAAGCAGAATTTGGGGCATTTTTGAAATTTTCATTTTTGACCAAAATCGACAGGTCCGGGGCTTAGGGAATTTCTCATATGCAACAAAACGGTTGAAGCTCCTGTTCAGAAAGATGCTCCGAAATCAACTTCTGTCACCTTAGTGATACATTTTGGGATAGTACTTAAAGTTTAAAGCAGAAATTGGGGCACTATTGAAATTTTCATTTTTGACCAAAATCGACAGGTCCGGGGCTTAGGGAATTTCTCATATGCCACAAAATGGTTGAAGATCCTGTTCAAAAATGATGCTCCGAAATCAACTTCTGTCACCTTAGTGATACATTTTGGGATAGTACCTAAAGTTTAAAGCAGAAATTGGGGCAATTTTGAAATTTTCATTTTTGACCAAAATAGACAGGTCCGGGGCTTAGGGAATTTCTCATATGCCACAAAACGGTTGAAGCTCCTGTTCAGAAAGATGCTCCGAAATCAACTTCTGTCACCTTAGTGATACATTTTGGGATAGTAACTAAAGTTTAAAGCAGAAATTGGGGCACTTTTGAAATTTTCATTTTTGACCAAAATTGACAGGTCCGGGGCTTATGGAATTTCTCATATGCCACAAAATGGTTGAAGCTCCTGTTCAGAAAGATGCTCCGAAATCAACTTCTGTCACCTTAGTGATACATTTTGGGATAGTACTTAAAGTTTAAAGCAGAAATTGGGACACTTTTGAAATTTTCATTTTTGACCAAAATCGACAGGCCCGGGGCTTAGGGAATTTCTCATATGCCACAAAACGGTTGAAGCTCCTGTTCAAAAAGATGCTCCGAAATCAACTTCTGTCACCTTAGTGATACATTTTGGGATAGTACTTAAAGTTTAAAGCAGAAATTGGGGCACTATTGAAATTTTCATTTTTGACCAAAATCGACAGGTCCGGGGCTTAGGGAATTTCTCATATGCCACAAAATGGTTGAAGCTCCTGTTCAAAAATTATGCTCCGAAATCAACTTCTGTCACCTTAGTAATACATTTTGGGATAGTACCTAAAGTTTAAAGCAGAAATTGGGGCAATTTTGAAATTTTCATTTTTGACCAAAATAGACAGGTCCGGGGCTTAGGGAATTTCTCATATGCCACAAAACGGTTGAAGCTCCTGTTCAGAAAGATGCTCCGAAATCAACTTCTGTCACCTTAGTGATACATTTTGGGATAGTAACTAAAGTTTAAAGCAGAATTTGGGGCATTTTTGAAATTTTCATTTTTGACCAAAATCGACAGGTCCAGGGCTTAGGGAATTTATCATATGCAACAAAACGGTTGAAGCTCCTGTTCAGAAAGATGCTCCGAAATCAACTTCTGTCACCTTAGTGATACATTTTGGGATAGTAACTAAAGTTTAAAGCAGAAATTGGGGCACTTTTGAAATTTTCATTTTTGACCAAAATCGACAGGTCCGGGGCTTAGGGAATTTCTCATATGCCACAAAATGGTTGAAGCTCCTGTTCAAAAATGATGCTCCGAAATCAACTTCTGTCACCTTAGTAATACATTTTGGGATAGTACCTAAAGTTTAAAGCAGAAATTGGGGCAATTTTGAAATTTTCATTTTTGACCAAAATAGACAGGTCCGGGGCTTAGGGAATTTCTCATATGCCACAAAACGGTTGAAGCTCCTGTTCAGAAAGATGCTCCGAAATCAACTTCTGTCACCTTAGTGATACATTTTGGGATAGTACTTAAAGTTTAAAGCAGAAATTGGGGCACTATTGAAATTTTCATTTTTGACCAAAATCGACAGGTCCGGGGCTTAGGGAATTTCTCATATGCCACAAAATGGTTGAAGATCCTGTTCAAAAATGATGCTCCGAAATCAACTTCTGTCACCTTAGTGATACATTTTGGGATAGTACCTAAAGTTTAAAGCAGAAATTGGGGCAATTTTGAAATTTTCATTTTTGACCAAAATAGACAGGTCCGGGGCTTAGGGAATTTCTCATATGCCACAAAACGGTTGAAGCTCCTGTTCAGAAAGATGCTCCGAAATCAACTTGTCACCTTTGTGATACATTTTGGGATAGTAACTAAAGTTTAAAGCAGAAATTGGGGCACTTTTGAAATTTTCATTTTTGACCAAAATAGACAGGTCCGGGGCTTAGGGAATTTATCATATGCCTCAAAATGGTTGAAGCTCCTGTTCAGAAAGATGCTCCGAAATCAAATTCTGTCACCTTAGTGATACATTTTGGGATAGTAACTAAAGTTTAAAGCAGAATTTGGGGCACTTTTGAAATTTTCATTTTTGACCAAAATCGACAGGTCCGGGGCTTAGGGAATTTCTCATATGCCACAAAATAGTTGAAACTCCTGTTTAAAAATGATGCTCCGCAATCAACTTCTGTCACCTTAGTGATACATTTTGGGATAGTACCTAAAGTTTAAAGCAGAAATTGGGGCACTTTTGAAATTTTCATTTTTGACCAAAATCGACAGGTCCGGGGCATAGGGAATTTATCATATGCCACAAAATGGTTGAAGCTCCTGTTCAAAAATGATGCTCCGAAATCAACTTCTGTCACATTTGTGATACATTTTGGGATAGTAACTAAAGTTTAAAGCAGAAATTGGGGCACTTTTGAAATTTTCATTTTTGACCAAAATCGACAGGTCCGGGGCTTATGGAATTTCTCATATGCCACAAAATGGTTGAAGCTCCTGTTCAGAAAGATGCTCCGAAATCAACTTCTGTCACCTTAGTTATACATTTTGGGATAGTATTTAAAGTTTAAAGCAGAAATTGGGGCACTTTTTAAATTTTCATTTTTGACCAAAATTGACAGGTCCGGGGCTTAGGGAATTTCTCATATGCCACAAAATGGTTGAAGCTCCTGTTCAAAAATGATGCTCCGAAATCAACTTCTGTCACCTTAGTAATACATTTTGGGATAGTACCTAAAGTTTAAAGCAGAAATTGGGGCACTTTTGAAATTTTCATTTTTGACCAAAATTGACAGGTCCGGGGCTTATGGAATTTCTCATATGCCACAAAATGGTTGAAGCTCCTGTTCAGAAAGATGCTCCGAAATCAACTTCTGTCACCTTAGTGATACATTTTGGGATAGTACTTAAAGTTTAAAGCAGAAATTGGGACACTTTTGAAATTTTCATTTTTGACCAAAATCGACAGGCCCGGGGCTTAGGGAATTTCTCATATGCCACAAAACGGTTGAAGCTCCTGTTCAAAAAGATGCTCCGAAATCAACTTCTGTCACCTTAGTGATACATTTTGGGATAGTACTTAAAGTTTAAAGCAGAAATTGGGGCACTATTGAAATTTTCATTTTTGACCAAAATCGACAGGTCCGGGGCTTAGGGAATTTCTCATATGCCACAAAATGGTTGAAGCTCCTGTTCAAAAATTATGCTCCGAAATCAACTTCTGTCACCTTAGTAATACATTTTGGGATAGTACCTAAAGTTTAAAGCAGAAATTGGGGCAATTTTGAAATTTTCATTTTTGACCAAAATAGACAGGTCCGGGGCTTAGGGAATTTCTCATATGCCACAAAACGGTTGAAGCTCCTGTTCAGAAAGATGCTCCGAAATCAACTTCTGTCACCTTAGTGATACATTTTGGGATAGTAACTAAAGTTTAAAGCAGAATTTGGGGCATTTTTGAAATTTTCATTTTTGACCAAAATCGACAGGTCCGGGGCTTAGGGAATTTATCATATGCAACAAAACGGTTGAAGCTCCTGTTCAGAAAGATGCTCCGAAATCAACTTCTGTCACCTTAGTGATACATTTTGGGATAGTAACTAAAGTTTAAAGCAGAAATTGGGGCACTTTTGAAATTTTCATTTTTGACCAAAATCGACAGGTCCGGGGCTTAGGGAATTTCTCATATGCCACAAAATGGTTGAAGCTCCTGTTCAAAAATGATGCTCCGAAATCAACTTCTGTCACCTTAGTAATACATTTTGGGATAGTACCTAAAGTTTAAAGCAGAAATTGGGGCAATTTTGAAATTTTCATTTTTGACCAAAATAGACAGGTCCGGGGCTTAGGGAATTTCTCATATGCCACAAAACGGTTGAAGCTCCTGTTCAGAAAGATGCTCCGAAATCAACTTCTGTCACCTTAGTGATACCTTTTGGGATAGTACTTAAAGTTTAAAGCAGAAATTGGGGCACTATTGAAATTTTCATTTTTGACCAAAATCGACAGGTCCGGGGCTTAGGGAATTTCTCATATGCCACAAAATGGTTGAAGATCCTGTTCAAAAATGATGCTCCGAAATCAACTTCTGTCACCTTAGTGATACATTTTGGGATAGTACCTAAAGTTTAAAGCAGAAATTGGGGCAATTTTGAAATTTTCATTTTTGACCAAAATAGACAGGTCCGGGGCTTAGGGAATTTCTCATATGCCACAAAACAGTTGAAGCTCCTGTTCAGAAAGATGCTCCGAAATCAACTTGTCACCTTTGTGATACATTTTGGGATAGTAACTAAAGTTTAAAGCAGAAATTGGGGCACTTTTGAAATTTTCATTTTTGACCAAAATAGACAGGTCCGGGGCTTAGGGAATTTATCATATGCCACAAAATGGTTGAAGCTCCTGTTCAAAAATGATGCTCCGAAATCAACTTGTCACCTTTGTGATACATTTTGGGATAGTAACTAAAGTTTAAAGCAGAAATTGGGGCACTTTTGAAGTTTTCATTTTTGACCAAAATAGACAGGTCCGGGGCTTAGGGAATTTATCATATGCCTCAAAATGGTTGAAGCTCCTGTTCAGAAAGATGCTCCGAAATCAAATTCTGTCACCTTAGTGATACATTTTGGGATAGTAACTAAAGTTTAAAGCAGAATTTGGGGCACTTTTGAAATTTTCATTTTTGACCAAAATCGACAGGTCCGGGGCTTAGGGAATTTCTCATATGCCACAAAATAGTTGAAACTCCTGTTTAAAAATGATGCTCCGCAATCAACTTCTGTCACCTTAGTGATACATTTTGGGATAGTACCTAAAGTTTAAAGCAGAAATTGGGGCACTTTTGAAATTTTCATTTTTGACCAAAATCGACAGGTCCGGGGCATAGGGAATTTATCATATGCCACAAAATGGTTGAAGCTCCTGTTCAAAAATGATGCTCCGAAATCAACTTCTGTCACATTTGTGATACATTTTGGGATAGTAACTAAAGTTTAAAGCAGAAATTGGGGCACTTTTGAAATTTTCATTTTTGACCAAAATCGACAGGTCCGGGGCTTATGGAATTTCTCATATGCCACAAAATGGTTGAAGCTCCTGTTCAGAAAGATGCTCCGAAATCAACTTCTGTCACCTTAGTTATACATTTTGGGATAGTATTTAAAGTTTAAAGCAGAAATTGGGGCACTTTTTAAATTTTCATTTTTGACCAAAATTGACAGGTCCGGGGCTTAGGGAATTTCTCATATGCCACAAAATGGTTGAAGCTCCTGTTCAAAAATGATGCTCCGAAATCAACTTCTGTCACCTTAGTAATACATTTTGGGATAGTACCTAAAGTTTAAAGCAGAAATTGGGGCAATTTTGAAATTTTCATTTTTGACCAAAATAGACAGGTCCGGGGCTTAGGGAATTTCTCATATGCCACAAAACGGTTGAAGCTCCTGTTCAGAAAGATGCTCCGAAATCAACTTCTGTCACCTTAGTGATACCTTTTGGGATAGTAACTAAAGTTTAAAGCAGAATTTGGGGCATTTTTGAAATTTTCATTTTTGACCAAAATCGACAGGTCCGGGGCTTAGGGAATTTCTCATATGCAACAAAACGGTTGAAGCTCCTGTTCAGAAAGATGCTCCGAAATCAACTTCTGTCACCTTAGTGATACATTTTGGGATAGTACTTAAAGTTTAAAGCAGAAATTGGGGCACTATTGAAATTTTCATTTTTGACCAAAATCGACAGGTCCGGGGCTTAGGGAATTTATCATATGCCACAAAATGGTTGAAGCTCCTGTTCAAAAATGATGCTCCCAAATCAACTTGTCACCTTTGTTATACATTTTGGGATAGTAACTAAAGTTTAAAGCAGAAATTGGGGCACTTTTGAAATTTTCATTTTTGACCAAAATTGACAGGTCCGGGGCTTATGGAATTTCTCATATGCCACAAAATGGTTGAAGCTCCTGTTCAGAAAGATGCTCCGAAATCAACTTCTGTCACCTTAGTGATACATTTTGGGATAGTAACTAAAGTTTAAAGCAGAAATTGGGGCACTTTTGAAATTTTAATTTTTGACCAAAATCGACAGGTCCGGGGCTTAGGGAATTTATCATATGCCACAAAATGGTTGAAGCTCCTGTTCAGAAAGATGCTCCGAAATCAACTTCTGTCACCTTAGTGATACATTTTGGGATAGTACCTAAAGTTTAAAGCAGAAATTGGGGCACTTTTGAAATTTTCATTTTTGACCAAAATCGACAGGTCCAGGGCTTAGGGAATTTATCATATGCCACAAAATGGTTGAAGCTCCTGTTCAAAAATGATGCTCCGAAATCAACTTGTCACCTTTGTGATACATTTTGGGATAGTAACTAAAGTTTAAAGCAGAAATTGGGGCACTTTTGAAATTTTCATTTTTGACCAAAATCGACAGGCCCGGGGCTTAGGGAATTTCTCATATGCCACAAAACGGTTGAAGTTCCTGTTCAGAAAGATGCTCCGAAATCAACTTCTGTCACCTTAGTGATACATTTTGGGATAGTACTTAAAGTTTAAAGCAGAAATTGGGGCACTATTGAAATTTTCATTTTTTACCAAAATCGACAGGTCCGGGGCTTAGGGAATTTCTCATATGCCACAAAATGGTTGAAACTCCTGTTCAAAAATGATGCTCCGAAATCAACTTCTGTCACCTTAGTGATACATTTTGGGATAGTACCTAAAGTTTAAAGCAGAAATTGGGGCACTTTTGAAATTTTCATTTTTGACCAAAATCGACAGGTCCGGGGCTTAGGGAATTTATCATATGCCACAAAATGGTTGAAGCTCCTGTTCAAAAATGATGCTCCGAAATCAACTTGTCACCTTTGTGATACATTTTGGGATAGTAACTAAAGCTTAAAGCAGAAATTGAGGCACTTTTGAAATTTTCATTTTTGACCAAAATTGACAGGTCCGGGGCTTATGGAATTTCTCATATGCCACAAAATGGTTGAAGCTCCTGTTCAGAAAGATGCTCCGAAATCAACTTCTGTCACTTTAGTGATACATTTTGGGATAGTACTTAAAGTTTAAAGCAGAAATTGGGGCACTATTGAAATTTTCATTTTTGACCAAAATCGACAGGTCCGGGGCTTAGGGAATTTCTCATATGCAACAAAACGGTTGAAGCTCCTGTTCAGAAAGATGCTCCGAAATCAACTTCTGTCACCTTAGTGATACATTTTGGGATAGTAACTAAAGTTTAAAGCAGAATTTGGGGCACTTTTTAAATTTTCATTTTTGACCAAAATCGACAGGTCCGGGGCTTAGGGAATTTATCATATGCCACAAAATGGTTGAAGCTCCTGTTAAAAAATGATGCTCCGAAATCAACTTGTCACCTTTGTGATACATTTTGGGATAGTAACTAAAGTTTAAAGCAGAAATTGGGGCACTTTTGAAATTTTCATTTTTGACCAAAATTGACAGGTCCTGGGCTTATGGAATTTCTCATATGCCACAAAATGGTTGAAGCTCCTGTTCAGAAAGATGCTCCGAAATCAACTTCTGTCACCTTAGTGATACATTTTGGGATAGTACTTAAAGTTTAAAGCAGAAATTGGGACACTTTTGAAATTTTCATTTTTGACCAAAATCGACAGGCCCGGGGCTTAGGGAATTTCTCATATGCCACAAAACGGTTGAAGCTCCTGTTCAGAAAGATGCTCCGAAATCAACTTCTGTCACCTTAGTGATACATTTTGGGATAGTAACTAAAGTTTAAAGCAGAAATTGGGGCACTTTTGAAATTTTCATTTTTGACCAAAATTGACAGGTCCGGGGCTTATGGAATTTCTCATATGCCACAAAATGGTTGAAGCTCCTGTTCAGAAAGATGCTCCGAAATCAACTTCTGTCACCTTAGTGATACATTTTGGGATAGTACCTAAAGTTTAAAGCAGAAATTGGGGCACTTTTGAAATTTTCATTTTTGACCAAAATCGACAGGTCCGGGGCTTAGGGAATTTATCATATGCCACAAAATGGTTGAAGCTCCTGTTCAAAAATGATGCTCCGAAATCAACTTGTCACCTTTGTGATACATTTTGGGATAGTAACTAAAGCTTAAAGCAGAAATTGAGGCACTTTTGAAATTTTCATTTTTGACCAAAATTGACAGGTCCGGGGCTTATGGAATTTCTCATATGCCACAAAATGGTTGAAGCTCCTGTTCAGAAAGATGCTCCGAAATCAACTTCTGTCACTTTAGTGATACATTTTGGGATAGTACTTAAAGTTTAAAGCAGAAATTGGGGCACTATTGAAATTTTCATTTTTGACCAAAATCGACAGGTCCGGGGCTTAGGGAATTTCTCATATGCAACAAAACGGTTGAAGCTCCTGTTCAGAAAGATGCTCCGAAATCAACTTCTGTCACCTTAGTGATACATTTTGGGATAGTAACTAAAGTTTAAAGCAGAATTTGGGGCACTTTTTAAATTTTCATTTTTGACCAAAATCGACAGGTCCGGGGCTTAGGGAATTTATCATATGCCACAAAATGGTTGAAGCTCCTGTTAAAAAATGATGCTCCGAAATCAACTTGTCACCTTTGTGATACATTTTGGGATAGTAACTAAAGTTTAAAGCAGAAATTGGGGCACTTTTGAAATTTTCATTTTTGACCAAAATTGACAGGTCCTGGGCTTATGGAATTTCTCATATGCCACAAAATGGTTGAAGCTCCTGTTCAGAAAGATGCTCCGAAATCAACTTCTGTCACCTTAGTGATACATTTTGGGATAGTACTTAAAGTTTAAAGCAGAAATTGGGACACTTTTGAAATTTTCATTTTTGACCAAAATCGACAGGCCCGGGGCTTAGGGAATTTCTCATATGCCACAAAACGGTTGAAGCTCCTGTTCAGAAAGATGCTCCGAAATCAACTTCTGTCACCTTAGTGATACATTTTGGGATAGTAACTAAAGTTTAAAGCAGAAATTGGGGCACTTTTGAAATTTTCATTTTTGACCAAAATTGACAGGTCCGGGGCTTATGGAATTTCTCATATGCCACAAAATGGTTGAAGCTCCTGTTCAGAAAGATGCTCCGAAATCAACTTCTGTCACCTTAGTGATACATTTTGGGATAGTACCTAAAGTTTAAAGCAGAAATTGGGGCACTTTTGAAATTTTCATTTTTGACCAAAATCGACAGGTACGGGGCTTAGGGAATTTATCATATGCCACAAAATGGTTGAAGCTCCTGTTCAAAAATGATGCTCCGAAATCAACTTCTGTCACATTTGTGATACATTTTGGGATAGTAACTAAAGTTTAAAGCAGAAATTGGGGCACTTTTGAAATTTTCATTTTTGACCAAAATCGACAGGTCCGGGGCTTATGGAATTTCTCATATGCCACAAAATGGTTGAAGCTCCTGTTCAGAAAGATGCTCCGAAATCAACTTCTGTCACCTTAGTTATACATTTTGGGATAGTATTTAAAGTTTAAAGCAGAAATTGGGGCACTTTTTAAATTTTCATTTTTGACCAAAATCGACAGGTCCGGGGCTTAGGGAATTTATCATATGCCACAAAATGGTTGAAGCTCCTGTTCAGAAAGATGCTCCGAAATCAACTTCTGTCACCTTAGTGATACATTTTGGGATAGTACTTAAAGTTTAAAGCAGAAATTGGGGCACTATTGAAATTTTCATTTTTGACCAAAATCGACAGGTCCGGGGCTTAGGGAATTTCTCATATGCCACAAAATGGTTGAAGCTCCTGTTCAAAAATGATGCTCCGAAATCAACTTCTGTCACCTTAGTAATACATTTTGGGATAGTACCTAAAGTTTAAAGCAGAAATTGGGGCAATTTTGAAATTTTCATTTTTGACCAAAATAGACAGGTCCGGGGCTTAGGGAATTTCTCATATGCCACAAAACGGTTGAAGCTCCTGTTCAGAAAGATGCTCCGAAATCAACTTCTGTCACCTTAGTGATACCTTTTGGGATAGTAACTAAAGTTTAAAGCAGAATTTGGGGCATTTTTGAAATTTTCATTTTTGACCAAAATCGACAGGTCCGGGGCTTAGGGAATTTCTCATATGCAACAAAACGGTTGAAGCTCCTGTTCAGAAAGATGCTCCGAAATCAACTTCTGTCACCTTAGTGATACATTTTGGGATAGTACTTAAAGTTTAAAGCAGAAATTGGGGCACTATTGAAATTTTCATTTTTGACCAAAATCGACAGGTCCGGGGCTTAGGGAATTTCTCATATGCCACAAAATGGTTGAAGATTCTGTTCAAAAATGATGCTCCGAAATCAACTTCTGTCACCTTAGTGATACATTTTGGGATAGTACCTAAAGTTTAAAGCAGAAATTGGGGCAATTTTGAAATTTTCATTTTTGACCAAAATAGACAGGTCCGGGGCTTAGGGAATTTCTCATATGCCACAAAACGGTTGAAGCTCCTGTTCAGAAAGATGCTCCGAAATCAACTTCTGTCACCTTAGTTATACATTTTGGGATAGTATTTAAAGTTTAAAGCAGAAATTGGGGCACTTTTTAAATTTTCATTTTTGACCAAAATCGACAGGTCCGGTGCTTAGGGAATTTATCATATGCCACAAAATGGTTGAAGCTCCTGTTCAGAAAGATGCTCCGAAATCAACTTCTGTCACCTTAGTGATACATTTTGGGATAGTAACTAAAGTTTAAAGCAGAATTTGGGGCACTTTTTAAATTTTCATTTTTGACCAAAATCGACAGGTCCGGGGCATAGGGAATTTATCATATGCCACAAAATGGTTGAAGCTCCTGTTAAAAAATGATGCTCCGAAATCAACTTGTCACCTTTGTGATACATTTTGGGATAGTAACTAAAGCTTAAAGCAGAAATTGAGGCACTTTTGAAATTTTCATTTTTGACCAAAATTGACAGGTCCGGGGCTTAGGGAATTTCTCATATGCCACAAAATGGTTGAAGCTCCTGTTCAGAAAGATGCTCCGAAATCAACTTCTGTCACCTTAGTGATACATTTTGGGATAGTAACTAAAGTTTAAAGCAGAATTTGGGGCATTTTTGAAATTTTCATTTTTGACCAAAATCGACAGGTCCGGGGCTTAGGGAATTTATCATATGCAACAAAACGGTTGAAGCTCCTGTTCAGAAAGATGCTCCGAAATCAACTTCTGTCACCTTAGTGATACATTTTGGGATAGTAACTAAAGTTTAAAGCAGAAATTGGGGCACTTTTGAAATTTTCATTTTTGACCAAAATCGACAGGTCCGGGGCTTAGGGAATTTCTCATATGCCACAAAACGGTTGAAGCTCCTGTTCAAAAATGATGCTCCGAAATCAACTTCTGTCACCTTAGTAATACATTTTGGGATAGTACCTAAAGTTTAAAGCAGAAATTGGGGCACTTTTGAAATTTTCATTTTTGACCAAAATTGACAGGTCCGGGGCTTATGGAATTTCTCATATGCCACAAAATGGTTGAAGCTCCTGTTCAGAAAGATGCTCCGAAATCAACTTCTGTCACCTTAGTGATACATTTTGGGATAGTACTTAAAGTTTAAAGCAGAAATTGGGACACTTTTGAAATTTTCATTTTTGACCAAAATCGACAGGCCCGGGGCTTAGGGAATTTCTCATTTGCCACAAAACGGTTGAAGCTCCTGTTCAAAAAGATGCTCCGAAATCAACTTCTGTCACCTTAGTGATACATTTTGGGATAGTACTTAAAGTTTAAAGCAGAAATTGGGGCACTATTGAAATTTTCATTTTTGACCAAAATCGACAGGTCCGGGGCTTAGGGAATTTCTCATATGCCACAAAATGGTTGAAGCTCCTGTTCAAAAATGATGCTCCGAAATCAACTTCTGTCACCTTAGTAATACATTTTGGGATAGTACCTAAAGTTTAAAGCAGAAATTGGGGCAATTTTGAAATTTTCATTTTTGACCAAAATAGACAGGTCCGGGGCTTAGGGAATTTCTCATATGCCACAAAACGGTTGAAGCTCCTGTTCAGAAAGATGCTCCGAAATCAACTTCTGTCACCTTAGTGATACCTTTTGGGATAGTAACTAAAGTTTAAAGCAGAATTTGGGGCATTTTTGAAATTTTCATTTTTGACCAAAATCGACAGGTCCGGGGCTTAGGGAATTTCTCATATGCAACAAAACGGTTGAAGCTCCTGTTCAGAAAGATGCTCCGAAATCAACTTCTGTCACCTTAGTGATACATTTTGGGATAGTACTTAAAGTTTAAAGCAGAAATTGGGGCACTATTGAAATTTTCATTTTTGACCAAAATCGACAGGTCCGGGGCTTAGGGAATTTCTCATATGCCACAAAATGGTTGAAGATCCTGTTCAAAAATGATGCTCCGAAATAAACTTCTGTCACCTTAGTGATACATTTTGGGATAGTACCTAAAGTTTAAAGCAGAAATTGGGGCAATTTTGAAATTTTCATTTTTGACCAAAATAGACAGGTCCGGGGCTTAGGGAATTTCTCATATGCCACAAAACGGTTGAAGCTCCTGTTCAGAAAGATGCTCCGAAATCAACTTCTGTCACCTTAGTTATACATTTTGGGATAGTATTTAAAGTTTAAAGCAGAAATTGGGGCACTTTTTAAATTTTCATTTTTGACCAAAATCGACAGGTCCGGTGCTTAGGGAATTTATCATATGCCACAAAATGGTTGAAGCTCCTGTTCAGAAAGATGCTCCGAAATCAACTTCTGTCACCTTAGTGATACATTTTGGGATAGTACCTAAAGTTTAAAGCAGAAATTGGGGCACTTTTTAAATTTTCATTTTTGACCAAAATCGACAGGTCCGGGGCTTAGGGAATTTATCATATGCCACAAAATGGTTGAAGCTCCTGTTCAAAAATGATGCTCCGAAATCAACTTGTCACCTTTGTGATACATTTTGGGATAGTAACTAAAGCTTAAAGCAGAAATTGAGGCACTTTTGAAATTTTCATTTTTGACCAAAATTGACAGGTCCGGGGCTTATGGAATTTCTCATATGCCACAAAATGGTTGAAGCTCCTGTTCAGAAAGATGCTCCGAAATCAACTTCTGTCACTTTAGTGATACATTTTGGGATAGTACTTAAAGTTTAAAGCAGAAATTGGGGCACTATTGAAATTTTCATTTTTGACCAAAATCGACAGGTCCGGGGCTTAGGGAATTTCTCATATGCAACAAAACGGTTGAAACTCCTGTTCAGAAAGATGCTCCGAAATCAACTTCTGTCACCTTAGTGATACATTTTGGGATAGTAACTAAAGTTTAAAGCAGAATTTGGGGCACTTTTTAAATTTTCATTTTTGACCAAAATCGACAGGTCCGGGGCATAGGGAATTTATCATATGCCACAAAATGGTTGAAGCTCCTGTTAAAAAATGATGCTCCGAAATCAACTTGTCACCTTTGTGATACATTTTGGGATAGTAACTAAAGCTTAAAGCAGAAATTGAGGCACTTTTGAAATTTTCATTTTTGACCAAAATTGACAGGTCCGGGGCTTAGGGAATTTCTCATATGCCACAAAATGGTTGAAGCTCCTGTTCAGAAAGATGCTCCGAAATCAACTTCTGTCACCTTAGTGATACATTTTGGGATAGTAACTAAAGTTTAAAGCAGAATTTGGGGCATTTTTGAAATTTTCATTTTTGACCAAAATCGACAGGTCCGGGGCTTAGGGAATTTATCATATGCAACAAAACGGTTGAAGCTCCTGTTCAGAAAGATGCTCCGAAATCAACTTCTGTCACCTTAGTGATACATTTTGGGATAGTAACTAAAGTTTAAAGCAGAAATTGGGGCACTTTTGAAATTTTCATTTTTGACCAAAATCGACAGGTCCGGGGCTTAGGGAATTTCTCATATGCCACAAAACGGTTGAAGCTCCTGTTCAAAAATGATGCTCCGAAATCAACTTCTGTCACCTTAGTAATACATTTTGGGATAGTACCTAAAGTTTAAAGCAGAAATTGGGGCACTTTTGAAATTTTCATTTTTGACCAAAATTGACAGGTCCGGGGCTTATGGAATTTCTCATATGCCACAAAATGGTTGAAGCTCCTGTTCAGAAAGATGCTCCGAAATCAACTTCTGTCACCTTAGTGATACATTTTGGGATAGTACTTAAAGTTTAAAGCAGAAATTGGGACACTTTTGAAATTTTCATTTTTGACCAAAATCGACAGGCCCGGGGCTTAGGGAATTTCTCATTTGCCACAAAACGGTTGAAGCTCCTGTTCAAAAAGATGCTCCGAAATCAACTTCTGTCACCTTAGTGATACATTTTGGGATAGTACTTAAAGTTTAAAGCAGAAATTGGGGCACTATTGAAATTTTCATTTTTGACCAAAATCAACAGGTCCGGGGCTTAGGGAATTTCTCATATGCCACAAAATGGTTGAAGCTCCTGTTCAAAAATTATGCTCCGAAATCAACTTCTGTCACCTTAGTAATACATTTTGGGATAGTACCTAAAGTTTAAAGCAGAAATTGGGGCAATTTTGAAATTTTCATTTTTGACCAAAATAGACAGGTCCGGGGCTTAGGGAATTTCTCATATGCCACAAAACGGTTGAAGCTCCTGTTCAGAAAGATGCTCCGAAATCAACTTCTGTCACCTTAGTGATACATTTTGGGATAGTAACTAAAGTTTAAAGCAGAATTTGGGGCATTTTTGAAATTTTCATTTTTGACCAAAATCGACAGGTCCGGGGCTTAGGGAATTTATCATATGCAACAAAACGGTTGAAGCTCCTGTTCAGAAAGATGCTCCGAAATCAACTTCTGTCACCTTAGTGATACATTTTGGGATAGTAACTAAAGTTTAAAGCAGAAATTGGGGCACTTTTGAAATTTTCATTTTTGACCAAAATCGACAGGTCCGGGGCTTAGGGAATTTCTCATATGCCACAAAATGGTTGAAGCTCCTGTTCAAAAATGATGCTCCGAAATCAACTTCTGTCACCTTAGTAATACATTTTGGGATAGTACCTAAAGTTTAAAGCAGAAATTGGGGCAATTTTGAAATTTTCATTTTTGACCAAAATAGACAGGTCCGGGGCTTAGGGAATTTCTCATATGCCACAAAACGGTTGAAGCTCCTGTTCAGAAAGATGCTCCGAAATCAACTTCTGTCACCTTAGTGATACATTTTGGGATAGTAACTAAAGTTTAAAGCAGAATTTGGGGCATTTTTGAAATTTTCATTTTTGACCAAAATCGACAGGTCCGGGGCTTAGGGAATTTATCATATGCAACAAAACGGTTGAAGCTCCTGTTCAGAAAGATGCTCCGAAATCAACTTCTGTCACCTTAGTAATACATTTTGGGATAGTACCTAAAGTTTAAAGCAGAAATTGGGGCAATTTTGAAATTTTCATTTTTGACCAAAATAGACAGGTCCGGGGCTTAGGGAATTTCTCATATGCCACAAAACGGTTGAAGCTCCTGTTCAGAAAGATGCTCCGAAATCAACTTCTGTCACCTTAGTGATACATTTTGGGATAGTAACTAAAGTTTAAAGCAGAATTTGGGGCATTTTTGAAATTTTCATTTTTGACCAAAATCGACAGGTCCGGGGCTTAGGGAATTTCTCATATGCAACAAAATGGTTGAAGCTCCTGTTCAGAAAGATGCTCCGAAATCAACTTCTGTCACCTTAGTGATACATTTTGGGATAGTACTTAAAGTTTAAAGCAGAAATTGGGGCACTATTGAAATTTTCATTTTTGACCAAAATCGACAGGTCCGGGGCTTAGGGAATTTCTCATATGCCACAAAATGGTTGAAGATCCTGTTCAAAAATGATGCTCCGAAATCAACTTCTGTCACCTTAGTGATACATTTTGGGATAGTACCTAAAGTTTAAAGCAGAAATTGGGGCAATTTTGAAATTTTCATTTTTGACCAAAATAGACAGGTCCGGGGCTTAGGGAATTTCTCATATGCCACAAAACGGTTGAAGCTCCTGTTCAGAAAGATGCTCCGAAATCAACTTGTCACCTTTGTGATACATTTTGGGATAGTAACTAAAGTTTAAAGCAGAAATTGGGGCACTTTTGAAATTTTCATTTTTGACCAAAATAGACAGGTCCGGGGCTTAGGGAATTTATCATATGCCACAAAATGGTTGAAGCTCCTGTTCAAAAATGATGCTCCGAAATCAACTTGTCACCTTTGTGATAAATTTTGGGATAGTAACTAAAGTTTAAAGCAGAAATTGGGGCACTTTTGAAATTTTCATTTTTGACCAAAATAGACAGGTCCGGGGCTTAGGGAATTTATCATATGACTCAAAATGGTTGAAGCTCCTGTTCAGAAAGATGCTCCGAAATCAAATTCTGTCACCTTAGTGATACATTTTGGGATAGTAACTAAAGTTTAAAGCAGAAATTGGGGCACTTTTGAAATTTTCATTTTTGACCAAAATTGACAGGACCGGGGCTTATGGAATTTCTCATATGCCACAAAATGGTTGAAGCTCCTGTTCAGAAAGATGCTCCGAAATCAACTTCTGTCACCTTAGTGATACATTTTGGGATAGTACTTAAAGTTTAAAGCAGAAATTGGGACACTTTTGAAATTTTCATTTTTGACCAAAATCGACAGGCCCGGGGCTTAGGGAATTTCTCATATGCCACAAAACGGTTGAAGCTCCTGTTCAAAAAGATGCTCCGAAATCAACTTCTGTCACCTTAGTGATACATTTTGGGATAGTACTTAAAGTTTAAAGCAGAAATTGGGGCACTATTGAAATTTTCATTTTTGACCAAAATCGACAGGTCCGGGGCTTAGGGAATTTCTCATATGCCACAAAATGGTTGAAGCTCCTGTTCAGAAAGATGCTCCGAAATCAACTTCTGTCACCTTAGTGATACATTTTGGGATAGTAACTAAAGTTTAAAGCAGAAATTGGGGCACTTTTGAAATTTTCATTTTTAACCAAAATCGACAGGTCCGGGGCTTAGGGAATTTCTCATATGCCACAAAATGGTTGAAGCTCCTGTTCAAAAATGATGCTCCAAAATCAACTTCTGTCACCTTAGTAATACATTTTGGGATAGTACCTAAAGTTTAAAGCAGAAATTGGGGCAATTTTGAAATTTTCATTTTTGACCAAAATAGACAGGTCCGGGGCTTAGGGAATTTCTCATATGCCACAAAACGGTTGAAGCTCCTGTTCAGAAAGATGCTCCGAAATCAACTTCTGTCACCTTAGTGATACATTTTGGGATAGTAACTAAAGTTTAAAGCAGAATTTGGGGCATTTTTGAAATTTTCATTTTTGACCAAAATCGACAGGTCCGGGGCTTAGGGAATTTCTCATATGCAACAAAACGGTTGAAGCTCCTGTTCAGAAAAATGCTCCGAAATCAACTTCTGTCACCTTAGTGATACATTTTGGGATAGTACTTAAAGTTTAAAGCAGAAATTGGGGCAATTTTGAAATTTTCATTTTTGACCAAAATAGACAGGTCCGGGGCTTAGGGAATTTCTCATATGCCACAAAACGGTTGAAGCTCCTGTTCAGAAAGATGCTCCGAAATCAACTTCTGTCACCTTAGTGATACATTTTGGGATAGTAACTAAAGTTTAAAGCAGAAATTGGGGCACTTTTGAAATTTTCATTTTTGACCAAAATTGACAGGACCGGGGCTTATGGAATTTCTCATATGCCACAAAATGGTTGAAGCTCCTGTTCAGAAAGATGCTCCGAAATCAACTTCTGTCACCTTAGTGATACATTTTGGGATAGTACTTAAAGTTTAAAGCAGAAATTGGGACACTTTTGAAATTTTCATTTTTGACCAAAATCGACAGGCCCGGGGCTTAGGGAATTTCTCATATGCCACAAAACGGTTGAAGCTCCTGTTCAAAAAGATGCTCCGAAATCAACTTCTGTCACCTTAGTGATACATTTTGGGATAGTACTTAAAGTTTAAAGCAGAAATTGGGGCACTATTGAAATTTTCATTTTTGACCAAAATCGACAGGTCCGGGGCTTAGGGAATTTCTCATATGCCACAAAATGGTTGAAGCTCCTGTTCAGAAAGATGCTCCGAAATCAACTTCTGTCACCTTAGTGATACATTTTGGGATAGTAACTAAAGTTTAAAGCAGAAATTGGGGCACTTTTGAAATTTTCATTTTTAACCAAAATCGACAGGTCCGGGGCTTAGGGAATTTCTCATATGCCACAAAATGGTTGAAGCTCCTGTTCAAAAATGATGCTCCAAAATCAACTTCTGTCACCTTAGTGATACATTTTGGGATAGTACCTAAAGTTTAAAGCAGAAATTGGGGCAATTTTGAAATTTTCATTTTTGACCAAAATAGACAGGTCCGGGGCTTAGGGAATTTCTCATATGCCACAAAACGTTTGAAGCTCCTGTTCAGAAAGATGCTCCGAAATCAACTTGTCACCTTTGTGATACATTTTGGGATAGTAACTAAAGTTTAAAGCAGAAATTGGGGCACTTTTGAAATTTTCATTTTTGACCAAAATAGACAGGTCCGGGGCTTAGGGAATTTATCATATGCCACAAAATGGTTGAAGCTCCTGTTCAAAAATGATGCTCCGAAATCAACTTGTCACCTTTGTGATACATTTTGGGATAGTAACTAAAGTTTAAAGCAGAAATTGGGGCACTTTTGAAATTTTCATTTTTGACCAAAATAGACAGGTCCGGGGCTTAGGGAATTTATCATATGACTCAAAATGGTTGAAGCTCCTGTTCAGAAAGATGCTCCGAAATCAAATTCTGTCACCTTAGTGATACATTTTGGGATAGTAACTAAAGTTTAAAGCAGAATTTGGGGCACTTTTGAAATTTTAATTTTTTACCAAAATCGACAGGTCCGGGGCTTAGGGAATTTCTCATATGCCACAAAATGGTTGAAACTCCTGTTTAAAAATGATGCTCCGCAATCAACTTCTGTCACCTTTGTGATACATTTTGGGATAGTACCTAAAGTTTAAAGCAGAAATTGGGGCACTTTTGAAATTTTCATTTTTGACCAAAATCGACAGGTCCGGGGCTTAGGGAATTTCTCATATGCCACAAAATGGTTGAAGCTCCTGTTCAAAAATTATGCTCCGAAATCAACTTCTGTCACCTTAGTAATACATTTTGGGATAGTACCTAAAGTTTAAAGCAGAAATTGGGGCAATTTTGAAATTTTCATTTTTGACCAAAATAGACAGGTCCGGGGCTTAGGGAATTTCTCATATGCCACAAAACGGTTGAAGCTCCTGTTCAGAAAGATGCTCCGAAATCAACTTCTGTCACCTTAGTGATACATTTTGGGATAGTAACTAAAGTTTAAAGCAGAATTTGGGGCATTTTTGAAATTTTCATTTTTGACCAAAATCGACAGGTCCGGGGCTTAGGGAATTTATCATATGCAACAAAACGGTTGAAGCTCCTGTTCAGAAAGAAGCTCCGAAATCAACTTCTGTCACCTTAGTGATACATTTTGGGATAGTAACTAAAGTTTAAAGCAGAAATTGGGGCACTTTTGAAATTTTCATTTTTGACCAAAATCGACAGGTCTGGGGCTTAGGGAATTTCTCATATGCCACAAAATGGTTGAAGCTCCTGTTCAAAAATGATGCTCCGAAATCAACTTCTGTCACCTTAGTAATACATTTTGGGATAGTACCTAAAGTTTAAAGCAGAAATTGGGGCAATTTTGAAATTTTCATTTTTGACCAAAATAGACAGGTCCGGGGCTTAGGGAATTTCTCATATGCCACAAAACGGTTGAAGCTCCTGTTCAGAAAGATGCTCCGAAATCAACTTCTGTCACCTTAGTGATACATTTTGGGATAGTAACTAAAGTTTAAAGCAGAAATTGGGGCACTTTTGAAATTTTCATTTTTGACCAAAATTGACAGGACCGGGGCTTATGGAATTTCTCATATGCCACAAAATGGTTGAAGCTCCTGTTCAGAAAGATGCTCCGAAATCAACTTCTGTCACCTTAGTGATACATTTTGGGATAGTACTTAAAGTTTAAAGCAGAAATTGGGACACTTTTGAAATTTTCATTTTTGACCAAAATCGACAGGCCCGGGGCTTAGGGAATTTCTCATATGCCACAAAACGGTTGAAGCTCCTGTTCAAAAAGATGCTCCGAAATCAACTTCTGTCACCTTAGTGATACATTTTGGGATAGTACTTAAAGTTTAAAGCAGAAATTGGGGCACTATTGAAATTTTCATTTTTGACCAAAATCGACCGGTCCGGGGCTTAGGGAATTTCTCATATGCCACAAAATGGTTGAAGCTCCTGTTCAGAAAGATGCTCCGAAATCAACTTCTGTCACCTTAGTGATACATTTTGGGATAGTAACTAAAGTTTAAAGCAGAAATTGGGGCACTTTTGAAATTTTCATTTTTAACCAAAATCGACAGGTCCGGGGCTTAGGGAATTTCTCATATGCCACAAAATGGTTGAAGCTCCTGTTCAAAAATGATGCTCCAAAATCAACTTCTGTCACCTTAGTAATACATTTTGGGATAGTACCTAAAGTTTAAAGCAGAAATTGGGGCAATTTTGAAATTTTCATTTTTGACCAAAATAGACAGGTCCGGGGCTTAGGGAATTTCTCATATGCCACAAAACGGTTGAAGCTCCTGTTCAGAAAGATGCTCCGAAATCAACTTCTGTCACCTTAGTGATACATTTTGGGATAGTACTTAAAGTTTAAAGCAGAAATTGGGGCACTACTGAAATTTTCATTTTTGACCAAAATCGACAGGTCCGGGGCTTAGGGAATTTATCATATGCCACAAAATGGTTGAAGATCCTGTTCAAAAATGATGCTCCGAAATCAACTTCTGTCACCTTAGTGATACATTTTGGGATAGTACCTAAAGTTTAAAGCAGAAATTGGGGCAATTTTGAAATTTTCATTTTTGACCAAAATAGACAGGTCCGGGGCTTAGGGAATTTCTCATATGCCACAAAACGGTTGAAGCTCCTGTTCAGAAAGATGCTCCGAAATCAACTTGTCACCTTTGTGATACATTTTGGGATAGTAACTAAAGTTTAAAGCAGAAATTGGGGCACTTTTGAAATTTTCATTTTTGACCAAAATAGACAGGTCCGGGGCTTAGGGAATTTATCATATGCCACAAAATGGTTGAAGCTCCTGTTCAAAAATGATGCTCCGAAATCAACTTGTCACCTTTGTGATACATTTTGGGATAGTAACTAAAGTTTAAAGCAGAAATTGGGGCACTTTTGAAATTTTCATTTTTGACCAAAATAGACAGGTCCGGGGCTTAGGGAATTTATCATATGCCTCAAAATGGTTGAAGCTCCTGTTCAGAAAGATGCTCCGAAATCAAATTCTGTCACCTTAGTGATACATTTTGGGATAGTACCTAAAGTTTAAAGCAGAAATTGGGGCAATTTTGAAATTTTCATTTTTGACCAAAATAGACAGGTCCGGGGCTTAGGGAATTTCTCATATGCCACAAAACGGTTGAAGCTCCTGTTCAGAAAGATGCTCCGAAATCAACTTGTCACCTTTGTGATACATTTTGGGATAGTAACTAAAGTTTAAAGCAGAAATTGGGGCACTTTTGAAATTTTCATTTTTGACCAAAATAGACAGGTCCGGGGCTTAGGGAATTTATCATATGCCACAAAATGGTTGAAGCTCCTGTTCAAAAATGATGCTCCGAAATCAACTTGTCACCTTTGTGATACATTTTGGGATAGTAACTAAAGTTTAAAGCAGAAATTGGGGCACTTTTGAAATTTTCATTTTTGACCAAAATAGACAGGTCCGGGGCTTAGGGAATTTATCATATGACTCAAAATGGTTGAAGCTCCTGTTCAGAAAGATGCTCCGAAATCAAATTCTGTCACCTTAGTGATACATTTTGGGATAGTAACTAAAGTTTAAAGCAGAATTTGGGGCACTTTTGAAATTTTAATTTTTTACCAAAATCGACAGGTCCGGGGCTTAGGGAATTTCTCATATGCCACAAAATGGTTGAAACTCCTGTTTAAAAATGATGCTCCGCAATCAACTTCTGTCACCTTAGTGATACATTTTGGGATAGTACCTAAAGTTTAAAGCAGAAATTGGGGCACTTTTGAAATTTTCATTTTTGACCAAAATCGACAGGTCCGGGGCTTAGGGAATTTCTCATATGCCACAAAATGGTTGAAGCTCCTGTTCAAAAATTATGCTCCGAAATCAACTTCTGTCACCTTAGTAATACATTTTGGGATAGTACCTAAAGTTTAAAGCAGAAATTGGGGCAATTTTGAAATTTTCATTTTTGACCAAAATAGACAGGTCCGGGGCTTAGGGAATTTCTCATATGCCACAAAACGGTTGAAGCTCCTGTTCAGAAAGATGCTCCGAAATCAACTTCTGTCACCTTAGTGATACATTTTGGGATAGTAACTAAAGTTTAAAGCAGAATTTGGGGCATTTTTGAAATTTTCATTTTTGACCAAAATCGACAGGTCCGGGGCTTAGGGAATTTATCATATGCAACAAAACGGTTGAAGCTCCTGTTCAGAAAGATGCTCCGAAATCAACTTCTGTCACCTTAGTGATACATTTTGGGATAGTAACTAAAGTTTAAAGCAGAAATTGGGGCACTTTTGAAATTTTCATTTTTGACCAAAATCGACAGGTCCGGGGTTAGGGAATTTATCATATGCCACAAAATGGTTGAAGCTCCTGTTCAAAAATGATGCTCCGAAATCAACTTCTGTCACCTTAGTAATACATTTTGGGATAGTACCTAAAGTTTAAAGCAGAAATTGGGGCAATTTTGAAATTTTCATTTTTGACCAAAATAGACAGGTCCGGGGCTTAGGGAATTTCTCATATGCCACAAAACGGTTGAAGCTCCTGTTCAGAAAGATGCTCCGAAATCAACTTCTGTCACCTTAGTGATACATTTTGGGATAGTAACTAAAGTTTAAAGCAGAAATTGGGGCACTTTTGAAATTTTCATTTTTGACCAAAATTGACAGGACCGGGGCTTATGGAATTTCTCATATGCCACAAAATGGTTGAAGCTCCTGTTCAGAAAGATGCTCCGAAATCAACTTCTGTCACCTTAGTGATACATTTTGGGATAGTACTTAAAGTTTAAAGCAGAAATTGGGACACTTTTGAAATTTTCATTTTTGACCAAAATCGACAGGCCCGGGGCTTAGGGAATTTCTCATATGCCACAAAACGGTTGAAGCTCCTGTTCAAAAAGATGCTCCGAAATCAACTTCTGTCACCTTAGTGATACATTTTGGGATAGTACTTAAAGTTTAAAGCAGAAATTGGGGCACTATTGAAATTTTCATTTTTGACCAAAATCGACAGGTCCGGGGCTTAGGGAATTTCTCATATGCCACAAAATGGTTGAAGCTCCTGTTCAGAAAGATGCTCCGAAATCAACTTCTGTCACCTTAGTGATACATTTTGGGATAGTAACTAAAGTTTAAAGCAGAAATTGGGGCACTTTTGAAATTTTCATTTTTAACCAAAATCGACAGGTCCGGGGCTTAGGGAATTTCTCATATGCCACAAAATGGTTGAAGCTCCTGTTCAAAAATGATGCTCCAAAATCAACTTCTGTCACCTTAGTAATACATTTTGGGATAGTACCTAAAGTTTAAAGCAGAAATTGGGGCAATTTTGAAATTTTCATTTTTGACCAAAATAGACAGGTCCGGGGCTTAGGGAATTTCTCATATGCCACAAAACGGTTGAAGCTCCTGTTCAGAAAGATGCTCCGAAATCAACTTCTGTCACCTTAGTGATACATTTTGGGATAGTAACTAAAGTTTAAAGCAGAATTTGGGGCATTTTTGAAATTTTCATTTTTGACCAAAATCGACAGGTCCGGGGCTTAGGGAATTTCTCATATGCAACAAAACGGTTGAAGCTCCTGTTCAGAAAGATGCTCCGAAATCAACTTCTGTCACCTTAGTGATACATTTTGGGATAGTACTTAAAGTTTAAAGCAGAAATTGGGGCACTATTGAAATTTTCATTTTTGACCAAAATCGACAGGTCCGGGGCTTAGGGAATTTATCATATGCCACAAAATGGTTGAAGATCCTGTTCAAAAATGATGCTCCGAAATCAACTTCTGTCACCTTAGTGATACATTTTGGGATAGTACCTAAAGTTTAAAGCAGAAATTGGGGCAATTTTGAAATTTTCATTTTTGACCAAAATAGACAGGTCCGGGGCTTAGGGAATTTCTCATATGCCACAAAACGGTTGAAGCTCCTGTTCAGAAAGATGCTCCGAAATCAACTTGTCACCTTTGTGATACATTTTGGGATAGTAACTAAAGTTTAAAGCAGAAATTGGGGCACTTTTGAAATTTTCATTTTTGACCAAAATAGACAGGTCCGGGGCTTAGGGAATTTATCATATGCCACAAAATGGTTGAAGCTCCTGTTCAAAAATGATGCTCCGAAATCAACTTGTCACCTTTGTGATACATTTTGGGATAGTAACTAAAGTTTAAAGCAGAAATTGGGGCACTTTTGAAATTTTCATTTTTGACCAAAATAGACAGGTCCGGGGCTTAGGGAATTTATCATATGCCTCAAAATGGTTGAAGCTCCTGTTCAGAAAGATGCTCCGAAATCAAATTCTGTCACCTTAGTGATACATTTTGGGATAGTAACTAAAGTTTAAAGCAGAATTTGGGGCACTTTTGAAATTTTCATTTTTGACCAAAATAGACAGGTCCGGGGCTTAGGGAATTTATCATATGCCTCAAAATGGTTGAAGCTCCTGTTCAGAAAGATGCTCCGAAATCAACTTGTCACCTTTGTGATACATTTTGGGATAGTAACTAAAGTTTAAAGCAGAAATTGGGGCACTTTTGAAATTTTCATTTTTGACCAAAATAGACAGGTCCGGGGCTTAGGGAATTTATCATATGCCACAAAATGGTTGAAGCTCCTGTTCAAAAATGATGCTCCGAAATCAACTTCTGTCACCTTAGTAATACATTTTGGGATAGTACCTAAAGTTTAAAGCAGAAATTGGGGCAATTTTGAAATTTTCATTTTTGACCAAAATGGACAGGTCCGGGGCTTAGGGAATTTCTCATATGCCACAAAACGGTTGAAGCTCCTGTTCAGAAAGATGCTCCGAAATCAACTTGTCACCTTTGTGATACATTTTGGGATAGTAACTAAAGTTTAAAGCAGAAATTGGGGCAATTTTGAAATTTTCATTTTTGACCAAAATAGACAGGTTCGGGGCTTAGGGAATTTATCATATGCCACAAAATGGTTGAAGCTCCTGTTCAAAAATGATGCTCCGAAATCAACTTGTCACCTTTGTGATACATTTTGGGATAGTAACTAAAGTTTAAAGCAGAAATTGGGGCACTTTTGAAATTTTCATTTTTGACCAAAATAGACAGGTCCGGGGCTTAGGGAATTTATCATATGCCTCAAAATGGTTGAAGCTCCTGTTCAGAAAGATGCTCCGAAATCAAATTCTGTCACCTTAGTGATACATTTTGGGATAGTAACTAAAGTTTAAAGCAGAATTTGGGGCACTTTTGAAATTTTCATTTTTGACCAAAATCGACAGGTCCGGGGCTTAGGGAATTTCTCATATGCCACAAAATGGTTGAAACTCCTGTTTAAAAATGATGCTCCGCAATCAACTTCTGTCACCTTAGTGATACATTTTGGGATAGTACCTAAAGTTTAAAGCAGAAATTGGGGCACTTTTGAAATTTTCATTTTTGACTAAAATCGACAGGTCCGGGGCTTAGGGAATTTATCATATGCCACAAAATGGTTGAAGCTCCTGTTCAAAAATGATGCTCCGAAATCAACTTCTGTCACCTTAGTGATACATTTTGGGATAGTAACTAAAGTTTAAAGCAGAATTTGGGGCACTTTTTAAATTTTCATTTTTGACCAAAATCGACAGGTCCGGGGCTTAGGGAATTTATCATATGCCACAAAATGGTTGAAGCTCCTGTTCAAAAATGATGCTCCGAAATCAACTTGTCACCTTTGTGATACATTTTGGGATAGTAACTAAAGTTTAAAGCAGAAATTGGGGCACTTTTGAAATTTTCATTTTTGACCAAAATCGACAGGTCCGGGGCTTAGGGAATTTATCATATGCCTCAAAATGGTTGAAGCTCCTGTTCAGAAAGATGCTCCGAAATCAACTTCTGTCACCTTAGTTATACATTTTGGGATAGTATTTAAAGTTTAAAGCAGAAATTGGGGCACTTTTTAAATTTTCATTTTTGACCAAAATCGACAGGTCCGGGGCTTAGGGAATTTATCATATGCCACAAAATGGTTGAAGCTCCTGTTCAGAAAGATGCTCCGAAATCAACTTCTGTCACCTTAGTGATACATTTTGGGATAGTACCTAAAGTTTAAAGCAGAAATTGGGGCACTTTTGAAATTTTCATTTTTGACCAAAATCGACAGGTCCGGGGCTTAGGGAATTTATCATATGCCACAAAATGGTTGAAGCTCCTGTTCAAAAATGATGCTCCGAAATCAACTTGTCACCTTTGTGATACATTTTGGGATAGTAACTAAAGTTTAAAGCAGAAATTGGGGCACTTTTGAAATTTTCATTTTTGACCAAAATTGACAGGTCCGGGGCTTAGGGAATTTCTCATATGCAACAAAACGGTTGAAGCTCCTGTTCAGAAAGATGCTCCGAAATCAACTTCTGTCACCTTAGTTATACATTTTGGGATAGTATTTAAAGTTTAAAGCAGAAATTGGGGCACTTTTTAAATTTTCATTTTTGACCAAAATCGACAGGTCCGGGGCTTAGGGAATTTATCATATGCCACAAAATGGTTGAAGCTCCTGTTCAGAAAGATGCTCCGAAATCAACTTCTGTCACCTTAGTGATACATTTTGGGATAGTACCTAAAGTTTAAAGCAGAAATTGGGGCACTTTTGAAATTTTCATTTTTGACCAAAATCGACAGGTCCGGGGCTTAGGGAATTTATCATATGCCACAAAATGGTTGAAGCTCCTGTTCAAAAATGATGCTCCGAAATCAACTTGTCACCTTTGTGATACATTTTGGGATAGTAACTAAAGTTTAAAGCAGAAATTGGGGCACTTTTGAAATTTTCATTTTTGACCAAAATTGACAGGTCCGGGGCTTAGGGAATTTCTCATATGCAACAAAACGGTTGAAGCTCCTGTTCAGAAAGATGCTCCGAAATCAACTTCTGTCACCTTAGTGATACATTTTGGGATAGTAACTAAAGTTTAAAGCAGAAATTGGGGCACTTTTGAAATTTTCATTTTTGACCAAAATCGACAGGTCCGGGGCTTAGGGAATTTATCATATGCCACAAAATGGTTGAAGCTCCTGTTCAGAAAGATGCTCCGAAATCAACTTCTGTCACCTTAGTGATACATTTTGGGATAGTACCTAAAGTTTAAAGCAGAAATTGGGGCACTTTTGAAATTTTCATTTTTGACCAAAATCGACAGGTCCAGGGCTTAGGGAATTTATCATATGCCACAAAACGGTTGAAGTTCCTGTTCAAAAATGATGCTCCGAAATCAACTTCTGTCACCTTAGTGATACATTTTGGGATAGTAACTAAAGTTTAAAGCAGAAATTGGGGCACTTTTGAAATTTTCATTTTTGACCAAAATCGACAGGCCCGGGGCTTAGGGAATTTCTCATATGCCACAAAACGGTTGAAGTTCCTGTTCAGAAAGATGCTCCGAAATCAACTTCTGTCACCTTAGTGATACATTTTGGGATAGTACTTAAAGTTTAAAGCAGAAATTGGGGCACTATTGAAATTTTCATTTTTGACCAAAATCGACAGGTCCGGGGCTTAGGGAATTTCTCATATGCCACAAAATGGTTGAAGCTCCTGTTCAAAAATGATGCTCCGAAATCAACTTGTCACCTTTGTGATACATTTTGGGATAGTAACTAAAGTTTAAAGCAGAAATTGGGGCACTTTTGAAATTTTCATTTTTGACCAAAATCGACAGGCCCGGGGCTTAGGGAATTTCTCATATGCCACAAAACGGTTGAAGTTCCTGTTCAGAAAGATGCTCCGAAATCAACTTCTGTCACCTTAGTGATACATTTTGGGATAGTACTTAAAGTTTAAAGCAGAAATTGGGGCACTATTGAAATTTTCATTTTTGACCAAAATCGACAGGTCCGGGGCTTAGGGAATTTCTCATATGCCACAAAATGGTTGAAGATCCTGTTCAAAAATGATGCTCCGAAATCAACTTCTGTCACCTTAGTGATACATTTTGGGATAGTACCTAAAGTTTAAAGCAGAAATTGGGGCACTTTTGAAATTTTCATTTTTGACCAAAATAGACAGGTCCGGGGCTTAGGGAATTTCTCATATGCAACAAAACGGTTGAAGCTCCTGTTCAGAAAGATGCTCCGAAATCAACTTCTGTCACCTTAGTGATACATTTTGGGATAGTAACTAAAGTTTAAAGCAGAATTTGGGGCACTTTTTAAATTTTCATTTTTGACCAAAATCGACAGGTCCGGGGCTTAGGGAATTTATCATATGCCACAAAATGGTTGAAGCTCCTGTTCAAAAATGATGCTCCCAAATCAACTTGTCACCTTTGTTATACATTTTGGGATAGTAACTAAAGTTTAAAGCAGAAATTGGGGCACTTTTGAAATTTTCATTTTTGACCAAAATTGACAGGTCCGGGGCTTATGGAATTTCTCATATGCCACAAAATGGTTGAAGCTCCTGTTCAGAAAGATGCTCCGAAATCAACTTCTGTCACCTTAGTGATACATTTTGGGATAGTAACTAAAGTTTAAAGCAGAAATTGGGGCACTTTTGAAATTTTAATTTTTGACCAAAATCGACAGGTCCGGGGCTTAGGGAATTTATCATATGCCACAAAATGGTTGAAGCTCCTGTTCAGAAAGATGCTCCGAAATCAACTTCTGTCACCTTAGTGATACATTTTGGGATAGTACCTAAAGTTTAAAGCAGAAATTGGGGCACTTTTGAAATTTTCATTTTTGACCAAAATCGACAGGTCCAGGGCTTAGGGAATTTATCATATGCCACAAAATGGTTGAAGCTCCTGTTCAAAAATGATGCTCCGAAATCAACTTGTCACCTTTGTGATACATTTTGGGATAGTAACTAAAGTTTAAAGCAGAAATTGGGGCACTTTTGAAATTTTCATTTTTGACCAAAATCGACAGGCCCGGGGCTTAGGGAATTTCTCATATGCCACAAAACGGTTGAAGTTCCTGTTCAGAAAGATGCTCCGAAATCAACTTCTGTCACCTTAGTGATACATTTTGGGATAGTACTTAAAGTTTAAAGCAGAAATTGGGGCACTATTGAAATTTTCATTTTTTACCAAAATCGACAGGTCCGGGGCTTAGGGAATTTCTCATATGCCACAAAATGGTTGAAACTCCTGTTCAAAAATGATGCTCCGAAATCAACTTCTGTCACCTTAGTGATACATTTTGGGATAGTACCTAAAGTTTAAAGCAGAAATTGGGGCACTTTTGAAATTTTCATTTTTGACCAAAATAGACAGGTCCGGGGCTTAGGGAATTTCTCATATGCAACAAAACGGTTGAAGCTCCTGTTCAGAAAGATGCTCCGAAATCAACTTCTGTCACCTTAGTGATACATTTTGGGATAGTAACTAAAGTTTAAAGCAGAATTTGGGGCACTTTTTAAATTTTCATTTTTGACCAAAATCGACAGGTCCGTGGCTTAGGGAATTTATCATATGCCACAAAATGGTTGAAGCTCCTGTTCAAAAATGATGCTCCGAAATCAACTTGTCACCTTTGTGATACATTTTGGGATAGTAACTAAAGTTTAAAGCAGAATTTGGGGCACTTTTTAAATTTTCATTTTTGACCAAAATTGACAGGTCCGGGGCTTATGGAATTTCTCATATGCCACAAAATGGTTGAAGCTCCTGTTCAGAAAGATGCTCCGAAATCAACTTCTGTCACCTTAGTGATACATTTTGGGATAGTACTTAAAGTTTAAAGCAGAAATTGGGGCACTTTTGAAATTTTCATTTTTGACCAAAATCGACAGGCCCGGGGCTTAGGGAATTTCTCATATGCCACAAAACGGTTGAAGCTCCTGTTCAGAAAGATGCTCCGAAATCAACTTCTGTCACCTTAGTGATACATTTTGGGATAGTACTTAAAGTTTAAAGCAGAAATTGGGGCACTATTGAAATTTTCATTTTTGACCAAAATCGACAGGTCCGGGGCTTAGGGAATTTCTCATATGCCACAAAATGGTTGAAGCTCCTGTTCAAAAATGATGCTCCGAAATCAACTTCTGTCACCTTAGTAATACATTTTGGGATAGTACCTAAAGTTTAAAGCAGAAATTGGGGCAATTTTGAAATTTTCATTTTTGACCAAAATAGACAGGTCCGGGGCTTAGGGAATTTCTCATATGCCACAAAACGGTTGAAGCTCCTGTTCAGAAAGATGCTCCGAAATCAACTTCTGTCACCTTAGTGATACATTTTGGGATAGTACTTAAAGTTTAAAGCAGAAATTGGGGCACTATTGAAATTTTCATTTTTGACCAAAATCGACAGGTCCGGGGCTTAGGGAATTTCTCATATGCCACAAAATGGTTGAAGATCCTGTTCAAAAATGATGCTCCGAAATCAACTTCTGTCACCTTAGTGATACATTTTGGGATAGTACCTAAAGTTTAAAGCAGAAATTGGGGCAATTTTGAAATTTTCATTTTTGACCAAAATAGACAGGTCCGGGGCTTAGGGAATTTCTCATATGCCACAAAACGGTTGAAGCTCCTGTTCAGAAAGATGCTCCGAAATCAACTTCTGTCACCTTAGTTATACATTTTGGGATAGTATTTAAAGTTTAAAGCAGAAATTGGGGCACTTTTTAAATTTTCATTTTTGACCAAAATCGACAGGTCCGGTGCTTAGGGAATTTATCATATGCCACAAAATGGTTGAAGCTCCTGTTCAGAAAGATACTCCGAAATCAACTTCTGTCACCTTAGTGATACATTTTGGGATAGTACCTAAAGTTTAAAGCAGAATTTGGGGCACTTTTTAAATTTTCATTTTTGACCAAAATCGACAGGTCCGGGGCTTAGGGAATTTATCATATGCCACAAAATGGTTGAAGCTCCTGTTCAAAAATGATGCTCCGAAATCAACTTGTCACCTTTGTGATACATTTTGGGATAGTAACTAAAGTTTAAAGCAGAAATTGAGGCACTTTTGAAATTTTCATTTTTGACCAAAATTGACAGGTCCGGGGCTTATGGAATTTCTCATATGCCACAAAATGGTTGAAGCTCCTGTTCAGAAAGATGCTCAGAAATCAACTTCTGTCACCTTAGTGATACATTTTGGGATAGTAACTAAAGTTTAAAGCAGAAATTGGGGCACTATTGAAATTTTCATTTTTGACCAAAATCGACAGGTCCGGGGCTTAGGGAATTTCTCATATGCAACAAAACGGTTGAAGCTCCTGTTCAGAAAGATGCTCCGAAATCAACTTCTGTCACCTTAGTGATACATTTTGGGACAGTACTTAAAGTTTAAAGCAGAAATTGGGGCACTTTTGAAATTTTCATTTTTGACCAAAATCGACAGGCCCAGGGCTTAGGGAATTTCTCATATGCCACAAAACGGTTGAAGCTCCTGTTCAGAAAGATGCTCCAAAATCAACTTCTGTCACCTTAGTGATACATTTTGGGATAGTACTTAAAGTTTAAAGCAGAAATTGGGGCACTATTGAAATTTTCATTTTTGACCAAAATCGACAGGTCCGGGGCTTAGGGAATTTCTCATATGCCACAAAATGGTTGAAGCTCCTGTTCAAAAATTATGCTCCGAAATCAACTTCTGTCACCTTAGTAATACATTTTGGTATAGTACCTAAAGTTTAAAGCAGAAATTGGGGCAATTTTGAAATTTTCATTTTTGACCAAAATAGACAGGTCCGGGGCTTAGGGAATTTCTCATATGCCACAAAACGGTTGAAGCTCCTGTTCAGAAAGATGCTCCGAAATCAACTTCTGTCACCTTAGTGATACATTTTGGGATAGTAACTAAAGTTTAAAGCAGAATTTGGGGCATTTTTGAAATTTTCATTTTTGACCAAAATCGACAGGTCCGGGGCTTAGGGAATTTCTCATATGCCACAAAACGGTTGAAGCTCCTGTTCAGAAAGATGCTCCGAAATCAACTTCTGTCACCTTAGTGATACATTTTGGGATAGTACTTAAAGTTTAAAGCAGAAATTGGGGCACTTTTGAAATTTTCATTTTTGACCAAAATCGACAGGTCCGGGGCTTAGGGAATTTCTCATATGCCACAAAATGGTTGAAGATCCTGTTCAAAAATGATGCTCCGAAATCAACTTCTGTCACCTTAGTGATACATTTTGGGATAGTACCTAAAGTTTAAAGCAGAAATTGGGGCAATTTTGAAATTTTCATTTTTGACCAAAATAGACAGGTCCGGGGCTTAGGGAATTTCTCATATGCCACAAAACGGTTGAAGCTCCTGTTCAGAAAGATGCTCCGAAATCAACTTCTGTCACCTTAGTTATACATTTTGGGATAGTATTTAAAGTTTAAAGCAGAAATTGGGGCACTTTTTACATTTTCATTTTTGACCAAAATCGACAGGTCCGGGGCTTAGGGAATTTATCATATGCCACAAAATGGTTGAAGCTCCTGTTCAGAAAGATGCTCCGAAATCAACTTCTGTCACCTTAGTGATACATTTTGGGATAGTACCTAAAGTTTAAAGCAGAAATTGGGGCACTTTTTAAATTTTCATTTTTGACCAAAATTTACAGGTCCGGGGCTTATGGAATTTCTCATATGCCACAAAATGGTTGAAGCTCCTGTTCAGAAAGATGCTCCGAAATCTACTTCTGTCACCTTAGTGATACATTTTGGGATAGTACTTAAAGTTTAAAGCAGAAATTGGGGCACTATTGAAATTTTCATTTTTGACCAAAATCGACAGGTCCGGGGCTTAGGGAATTTATCATATGCCACAAAATGGTTGAAGCTCCTGTTCAAAAATGATGCTCCGAAATCAACTTGTCACCTTTGTGATACATTTTGGGATAGTAACTAAAGTTTAAAGCAGAAATTGGGGCACTTTTGAAATTTTCATATTTGACCAAAATCGACAGGTCCGGGGCTTAGGGAATTTATCATATGCCACAAAATGGTTGAAGCTCCTGTTCAGAAAGATGCTCCGAAATCAACTTCTGTCACCTTAGTGATACATTTTGGGATAGTACCTAAAGTTTAAAGCAGAAATTGGGGCACTTTTTAAATTTTCATTTTTGACCAAAATTTACAGGTCCGGGGCTTATGGAATTTCTCATATGCCACAAAATGGTTGAAGCTCCTGTTCAGAAAGATGCTCCGAAATCAACTTCTGTCACCTTAGTGATACATTTTGGGATAGTACTTAAAGTTTAAAGCAGAAATTGGGGCACTATTGAAATTTTCATTTTTGACCAAAATCGACAGGTCCGGGGCTTAGGGAATTTCTCATATGCAACAAAACGGTTGAAGCTCCTGTTCAGAAAGATGCTCCGAAATCAACTTCTGTCACCTTAGTGATACATTTTGGGATAGTAACTAAAGTTTAAAGCAGAATTTGGGGCACTTTTGAAATTTTCATTTTTGACCAAAATCGACAGGTCCGGGGCTTAGGGAGTTTATCATATGCCACAAAACGGTTGAAGCTCCTGTTCAAAAATGATGCTCCGAAATCAACTTGTCACCTTTGTGATACATTTTGGGATAGTAACTAAAGTTTAAAGCAGAAATTGGGGCACTTTTGAAATTTTCATTTTTGACCAAAATTGACAGGTCCGGGGCTTATGGAATTTCTCATATGCCACAAAATGGTTGAAGCTCCTGTTCAGAAAGATGCTCCGAAATCAACTTCTGTCACCTTAGTGATACATTTTGGGATAGTACTTAAAGTTTAAAGCAGAAATTGGGGCACTTTTGAAATTTTCATTTTTGACCAAAATCGACAGGCCCGGGGCTTAGGGAATTTCTCATATGCCACAAAACGGTTGAAGCTCCTGTTCAAAAAGATGCTCCGAAATCAACTTCTGTCACCTTAGTGATACATTTTGGGATAGTACCTAAAGTTTAAAGCAGAAATTGGGGCACTTTTGAAATTTTCATTTTTGACCAAAATCGACAGGTCCGGGGCTTAGGGAATTTATCATATGCCTCAAAATGGTTGAAGCTCCTGTTCAGAAAGATGCTCCGAAATCAAATTCTGTCACCTTAGTGATACATTTTGGGATAGTAACTAAAGTTTAAAGCAGAATTTGGGGCACTTTTGAAATTTTCATTTTTGACCAAAATCGACAGGTCCGGGGCTTAGGGAATTTCTCATATGCCACAAAATGGTTGAAACTCCTGTTTAAAAATGATGCTCCGCAATCAACTTCTGTCACCTTAGTGATACATTTTGGGATAGTACCTAAAGTTTAAAGCAGAAATTGGGGCACTTTTTAAATTTTCATTTTTGACCAAAATCGACAGGTCCGGGGCTTAGGGAATTTATCATATGCCACAAAATGGTTGAAGCTCCTGTTCAAAAATGATGCTCCGAAATCAACTTGTCACCTTTGTGATACATTTTGGGATAGTAACTAAAGTTTAAAGCAGAAATTGAGGCACTTTTGAAATTTTCATTTTTGACCAAAATTTACAGGTCCGGGGCTTATGGAATTTCTCATATGCCACAAAATGGTTGAAGCTCCTGTTCAGAAAGATGCTCCGAAATCAACTTCTGTCACCTTAGTGATACATTTTGGGATAGTACTTAAAGTTTAAAGCAGAAATTGGGGCACTATTGAAATTTTCATTTTTGACCAAAATCGACAGGTCCGGGGCTTAGGGAAATTCTCATATGCAACAAAACGGTTGAAGCTCCTGTTCAGAAAGATGCTCCGAAATCAACTTCTGTCACCTTAGTGATACATTTTGGGATAGTAACTAAAGTTTAAAGCAGAATTTGGGGCACTTTTTAAATTTTCATTTTTGACCAAAATCGACAGGTCCGGGGCTTAGGGAATTTATCATATGCCACAAAATGGTTGAAGCTCCTGTTCAAAAATGATGCTCCGAAATCAACTTGTCACCTTTGTGATACATTTTGGGATAGTAACTAAAGTTTAAAGCAGAAATTGGGGCACTTTTGAAATTTTCATTTTTGACCAAAATCGACAGGCCCGGGGCTTAGGGAATTTCTCATATGCCACAAAACGGTTGAAGCTCCTGTTCAGAAAGATGCTCCGAAATCAACTTCTGTCACCTTAGTGATACATTTTGGGATAGTACTTAAAGTTTAAAGCAGAAATTGGGGCACTATTGAAATTTTCATTTTTGACCAAAATCGACAGGTCCGGGGCTTAGGGAATTTCTCATATGCCACAAAATGGTTGAAGCTCCTGTTCAAAAATTATGCTCCGAAATCAACTTCTGTCACCTTAGTGATACATTTTGGGATAGTAACTAAAGTTTAAAGCAGAATTTGGGGCATTTTTGAAATTTTCATTTTTGACCAAAATCGACAGGTCCGGGGCTTAGGGAATTTCTCATATGCCACAAAACGGTTGAAGCTCCTGTTCAGAAAGATGCTCCGAAATCAACTTCTGTCACCTTAGTGATACATTTTGGGATAGTACTTAAAGTTTAAAGCAGAAATTGGGGCACTATTGAAATTTTCATTTTTGACCAAAATCGACAGGTCCGGGGCTTAGGGAATTTCTCATATGCCACAAAATGGTTGAAGCTCCTGTTCAAAAATTATGCTCCGAAATCAACTTCTGTCACCTTAGTGATACATTTTGGGATAGTAACTAAAGTTTAAAGCAGAATTTGGGGCATTTTTGAAATTTTCATTTTTGACCAAAATCGACAGGTCCGGGGCTTAGGGAATTTCTCATATGCCACAAAACGGTTGAAGCTCCTGTTCAGAAAGATGCTCCGAAATCAACTTCTGTCACCTTAGTGATACATTTTGGGATAGTACTTAAAGTTTAAAGCAGAAATTGGGGCACTATTGAAATTTTCATTTTTGACCAAATCGACAGGTCCGGGGCTTAGGGAATTTCTCATATGCCACAAAACGGTTGAAGCTCCTGTTCAGAAAGATGCTCCGAAATCAACTTCTGTCACCTTAGTGATACATTTTGGGATAGTACTTAAAGTTTAAAGCAGAAATTGGGGCAATTTTGAAATTTTCATTTTTGACCAAAATAGACAGGTCCGGGGCTTAGGGAATTTCTCATATGCCACAAAACGGTTGAAGCTCCTGTTCAGAAAGATGCTCCGAAATCAACTTCTGTCACCTTAGTTATACATTTTGGGATAGTATTTAAAGTTTAAAGCAGAAATTGGGGCACTTTTTACATTTTCATTTTTGACCAAAATCGACAGGTCCGGGGCTTAGGGAATTTATCATATGCCACAAAATGGTTGAAGCTCCTGTTCAGAAAGATGCTCCGAAATCAACTTCTGTCACCTTAGTGATACATTTTGGGATAGTACCTAAAGTTTAAAGCAGAAATTGGGGCACTTTTTAAATTTCATTTTTGACCAAAATTTACAGGTCCGGGGCTTATGGAATTTCTCATATGCCACAAAATGGTTGAAGCTCCTGTTCAGAAAGATGCTCCGAAATCAACTTCTGTCACCTTAGTGATACATTTTGGGATAGTACTTAAAGTTTAAAGCAGAAATTGGGGCACTATTGAAATTTTCATTTTTGACCAAAATCGACAGGTTCGGGGCTTAGGGAATTTATCATATGCCACAAAATGGTTGAAGCTCCTGTTCAAAAATGATGCTCCGAAATCAACTTGTCACCTTTGTGATACATTTTGGGATAGTAACTAAAGTTTAAAGCAGAAATTGGGGCACTTTTGAAATTTTCATATTTGACCAAAATCGACAGGTCCGGGGCTTAGGGAATTTATCATATGCCACAAAATGGTTGAAGCTCCTGTTCAGAAAGATGCTCCGAAATCAACTTCTGTCACCTTAGTGATACATTTTGGGATAGTACCTAAAGTTTAAAGCAGAAATTGGGGCACTTTTGAAATTTTCATTTTTGACCAAAATCGACAGGTCCGGGGCTTAGGGAATTTATCATATGCCTCAAAATGGTTGAAGCTCCTGTTCAGAAAGATGCTCCGAAATCAAATTCTGTCACCTTAGTGATACATTTTGGGATAGTAACTAAAGTTTAAAGCAGAATTTGGGGCACTTTTGAAATTTTCATTTTTGACCAAAATCGACAGGTCCGGGGCTTAGGGAATTTCTCATATGCCACAAAATGGTTGAAACTCCTGTTTAAAAATGATGCTCCGCAATCAACTTCTGTCACCTTAGTGATACATTTTGGGATAGTACCTAAAGTTTAAAGCAGAAATTGGGGCACTTTTTAAATTTTCATTTTTGACCAAAATCGACAGGTCCGGGGCTTAGGGAATTTATCATATGCCACAAAATGGTTGAAGCTCCTGTTCAAAAATGATGCTCCGAAATCAACTTGTCACCTTTGTGATACATTTTGGGATAGTAACTAAAGTTTAAAGCAGAAATTGAGGCACTTTTGAAATTTTCATTTTTGACCAAAATTTACAGGTCCGGGGCTTATGGAATTTCTCATATGCCACAAAATGGTTGAAGCTCCTGTTCAGAAAGATGCTCCGAAATCAACTTCTGTCACCTTAGTGATACATTTTGGGATAGTACTTAAAGTTTAAAGCAGAAATTGGGGCACTATTGAAATTTTCTTTTTTGACCAAAATCGACAGGTCCGGGGCTTAGGGAAATTCTCATATGCAACAAAACGGTTGAAGCTCCTGTTCAGAAGATGCTCCGAAATCAACTTCTGTCACCTTAGTGATACATTTTGGGATAGTAACTAAAGTTTAAAGCAGAATTTGGGGCACTTTTTAAATTTCATTTTTGACCAAAATCGACAGGTTCGGGGCTTAGGGAATTTATCATATGCCACAAAATGGTTGAAGCTCCTGTTCAAAAATGATGCTCCGAAATCAACTTGTCACCTTTGTGATACATTTTGGGATAGTAACTAAAGTTTAAAGCAGAAATTGGGGCACTTTTGAAATTTACATTTTTGACCAAAATCGACAGATCCGGGGCTAAGGGAATTTCTCATATGCCACAAAACGGTTGAAGCTCCTGTTCAAAAATGATGCTCCGAAATCAAACTTCTGTCACCTCAGTGATACATTTTGGGATAGTACCTAAAATTTAAAGCAGAAATTGGGGCACTTTTGAAATTTTCATTTTTGACCAAAATTGACAGATCCGGGGCTTAGGGAATTTCTCATATGCCACAAAATGGTTGAAGCTCCTGTTCAAAAATGATGCTCCGAAATCAACTTCTGTAACCTTAGTGATACATTTTGGGATAGTACCTAAAGTATAAAGCAGAAATTGGGGCACTTTTGAAATTTTCATTTTTGACCAAAATTGACAGGTCCGGAGCTTAGGGATTTTCTCATATTCCACAAAACGGTTGAAGCTCCTGTTGAAAAATGATGCTCCGAAATCAACTTCTGTCACCTTAGTGATACATTTTGGGATAGTACCTAAAGTTTAAAGCAGAAATTGGGGCACTTTTGAAATTTACATTTTTGACCAAAATCGACAGGTCCAGGGCTTAGGGAATTTCTCATATGCCCAAAAGAGTTGAAGCTTCTGTTCAAAAATGATGCTCCGAAATCAACTTCTGTCACCTTAGTGATACATTTTGGGATAGTACCTAAAGTTTAAAGCAGAAATTGGGGCACTTTTGAAATTTACATTTTTGACCAAAATCGACAGGTCCGGGGCTTAGGGAATTGCTCATATGCCACAAAACGGTTGAAGCTCCTGTTCAAAAATGATGCTCCGAAATCAACTTCTGTCACCTTATTGATACATTTTGGGATAGTACCTAAAGTTTAAAGCAGAAATTGGGGCACTTTTGAAATTTTCATTTTTGACCAAAATTGACAGGTCCGGAGCTTAGGGATTTTCTCATATTCCACAAAACGGTTGAAGCTCCTGTTGAAAAATTATGCTCCGAAATCAACTTCTGTCACCTTAGTGATACATTTTGGGATAGTACCTAAAGTTTAAAGCAGAAATTGGGGCACTTTTGAAATTTACATTTTTGACCAAAATCGACAGATCCGGGGCTTAGGGAATTTCTCATATGCCACAAAACGGTTGAAGCTCCTGTTCAAAAATGATGCTCCGAAATCAACTTCTGTCACCTCAGTGATACATTTTGGGATAGTACCTAAAATTTAAAGCAGAAATTGGGGCACTTTTGAAATTTTCATTTTTGACCAAAATTGACAGATCCGGGGCTTAGGGAATTTCTCATATGCCACAAAATGGTTGAAGCTCCTGTTCAAAAATGATGCTCCGAAATCAACTTCTGTAACCTTAGTGATACATTTTGGGATAGTACCTAAAGTATAAAGCAGAAATTGGGGCACTTTTTAAATTTTCATTTTTGACCAAAATTGACAGGTCCGGAGCTTAGGGATTTTCTCATATTCCACAAAACGGTTGAAGCTCCTGATTAAAAATGATGCACCGAAATCAACTTCTGTCACCTTAGTGATACATTTTGGGATAGTACCTAAAGTTTAAAGCAGAAATTGGGGCACTTTTGAAATTTACATTTTTGACCAAAATCGACAGGTCCAGGGCTTAGGGAATTTCTCATATGCCCAAAAGAGTTGAAGCTTCTGTTCAAAAATGATGCTCCGAAATCAACTTCTGTCACCTTAGTGATACATTTTGGGATAGTACCTAAAGTTTAAAGCAGAAATTGGGGCACTTTTGAAATTTACATTTTTGACCAAAATCGACAGGTCCGGGGCTTAGGGAATTGCTCATATGCCACAAAACGGTTGAAGCTCCTGTTCAAAAATGATGCTCCGAAATCAACTTCTGTCACCTTAGTGATACATTTTGGGATAGTAACTAAAGTTTAAAGCAGAATTTGGGGCATTTTTGAAATTTTCATTTTTGACCAAAATCGACAGGTCCGGTGCTTAGGGAATTTCTCATATGCCACAAAACGGTTGAAGCTCCTGTTCAGAAAGATGCTCCGAAATCAACTTCTGTCACCTTAGTGATACATTTTGGGATAGTACTTAAAGTTTAAAGCAGAAATTGGGGCACTATTGAAATTTTCATTTTTGACCAAAATCGACAGGTCCGGGGCTTAGGGAATTTCTCATATGCCACAAAATGGTTGAAGATCCTGTTCAAAAATGATGCTCCGAAATCAACTTCTGTCACCTTAGTGATACATTTTGGGATAGTAACTAAAGTTTAAAGCAGAAATTGGGGCACTTTTGAAATTTTCATTTTTGACCAAAATCGACAGGCCCGGGGCTTAGGGAATTTCTCATATGCCACAAAAGTTGAAGCTCCTGTTCAGAAAGATGCTCCGAAATCAACTTCTGTCACCTTAGTGATACATTTTGGGATAGTAACTTAAAGTTTAAAGCAGAAATTGGGGCACTATTGAAATTTTCATTTTTGACCAAAATCGACAGGTCCGGGGCTTAGGGAATTTCTCATATGCCACAAAATGGTTGAAGATCCTGTTCAAAAATGATGCTCCGAAATCAACTTCTGTCACCTTAGTGATACATTTTGGGATAGTAACTAAAGTTTAAAGCAGAATTTGGGGCATTTTTGAAATTTTCATTTTTGACCAAAATCGACAGGTCCGGGGCTTAGGGAATTTCTCATATGCCACAAAACGGTTGAAGCTCCTGTTCAGAAAGATGCTCCGAAATCAACTTCTGTCACCTTAGTGATACATTTTGGGATAGTACTTAAAGTTTAAAGCAGAAATTGGGGCACTATTGAAATTTTCATTTTTGACCAAAATCGACAGGTCCGGGGCTTAGGGAATTTCTCATATGCCACAAAATGGTTGAAGATCCTGTTCAAAAATGATGCTCCGAAATCAACTTCTGTCACCTTAGTGATACATTTTGGGATAGTACCTAAAGTTAAAAGCAGAAATTGGGGCAATTTTGAAATTTTCATTTTTGACCAAAATAGACAGGTCCGGGGCTTAGGGAATTTCTCATATGCCACAAAACGGTTGAAGCTCCTGTTCAGAAAGATGCTCCGAAATCAACTTCTGTCACCTTAGTTATACATTTTGGGATAGTATTTAAAGTTTAAAGCAGAAATTGGGGCACTTTTAAAATTTTCATTTTTGACCAAAATCGACAGGTCCGGGGCTTAGGGAATTTATCATATGCCACAAAATGGTTGAAGCTCCTGTTCAGAAGATGCTCCGAAATCAACTTCTTTCACCTTAGTGATACATTTTGGGATAGTACCTAAAGTTTAAAGCAGAAATTGGGGCACTTTTTAAATTTTCATTTTTGACCAAAATCGACAGGTCCGGGGCTTAGGGAATTTATCATATGCCACAAAATGGTTGAAGCTCCTGTTCAAAAATGATGCTCCGAAATCAACTTGTCACCTTTGTGATACATTTTGGGATAGTAACTAAAGTTTAGAGCAGAAATTGAGGCACTTTTGAAATTTTCATTTTTGACCAAAATTTACAGGTCCGGGGCTTATGGAATTTCTCATATGCCACAAAATGGTTGAAGCTCCTGTTCAGAAAGATGCTCCGAAATCAACTTCTGTCACCTTAGTGATACATTTTGGGATAGTAACTAAAGTTTAAAGCAGAATTTGGGGCACTTTTTAAATTTTCATTTTTGACCAAAATCGACAGGTCCGGGGCTTAGGGAATTTATCATATGCCACAAAATGGTTGAAGCTCCTGTTCAAAAATGATGCTCCGAAATCAACTTGTCACCTTTGTGATACATTTTGGGATAGTAACTAAAGTTTAAAGCAGAAATTGGGGCACTTTTGAAATTTTCATTTTTGACCAAAATAGACAGGTCCGGGGCTTAGGGAATTTCTCATATGCAACAAAACGGTTGAAGCTCCTGTTCAGAAAGATGCTCCGAAATCAACTTCTGTCACCTTAGTGATACATTTTGGGATAGTAACTAAAGTTTAAAGCAGAAATTGGGGCACTTTTGAAATTTTCTTTTTTGACCAAAATCGACAGGCCCGGGGCTTAGGGAATTTCTCATATGCCACAAAACGGTTGAAGCTCCTGTTCAGAAAGATGCTCCGAAATCAACTTCTGTCACCTTAGTGATACATTTTGGGATAGTACTTAAAGTTTAAAGCAGAAATTGGGGCACTATTGAAATTTTCATTTTTGACCAAAATCGACAGGTCCGGGGCTTAGGGAATTTCTCATATGCCACAAAATGGTTGAAGCTCCTGTTCAAAAATTATGCTCCGAAATCAACTTCTGTCACCTTAGTAATACATTTTGGGATAGTACCTAAAGTTTAAAGCAGAAATTGGGGCAATTTTGAAATTTTCATTTTTGACCAAAATAGACAGGTCCGGGGCTTAGGGAATTTCTCATATGCCACAAAACGGTTGAAGCTCCTGTTCAGAAAGATGCTCCGAAATCAACTTCTGTCACCTTAGTTATACATTTTGGGATAGTATTTAAAGTTTAAAGCAGAAATTGGGGCACTTTTTAAATTTTCATTTTTGACCAAAATCGACAGGTCCGGGGCTTAGGGAATTTATCATATGCCACAAAATGGTTGAAGCTCCTGTTCAGAAAGATGCTCCGAAATCAACTTCTGTCACCTTAGTGATACATTTTGGGATAGTACCTAAAGTTTAAAGCAGAAATTGGGGCACTTTTTAAATTTTCATTTTTGACCAAAATCGACAGGTCCGGGGCTTAGGGAATTTATCATATGCCACAAAATGGTTGAAGCTCCTGTTCAAAAATGATGCTCCGAAATCAACTTGTCACCTTTGTGATACATTTTGGGATAGTAACTAAAGTTTAAAGCAGAAATTGAGGCACTTTTGAAATTTTCATTTTTGACCAAAATTTACAGGTCCGGGGCTTATGGAATTTCTCATATGCCACAAAATGGTTGAAGCTCCTGTTCAGAAAGATGCTCCGAAATCAACTTCTGTCACCTTAGTGATACATTTTGGGATAGTACTTAGAGTTTAAAGCAGAAATTGGGGCACTATTGAAATTTTCATTTTTGACCAAAATCGACAGGTCCGGGGCTTAGGGAATTTCTCATATGCAACAAAACGGTTGAAGCTCCTGTTCAGAAAGATGCTCCGAAATCAACTTCTGTCGCCTTAGTGATACATTTTGGGATAGTAACTAAAGTTTAAAGCAGAATTTGGGGCACTTTTTAAATTTTCATTTTTGACCAAAATCGACAGGTCCGGGGCTTAGGGAATTTATCATATGCCACAAAATGGTTGAAGCTCCTGTTCAAAAATGATGCTCCGAAATCAACTTGTCACCTTTGTGATACATTTTGGGATAGTAACTAAAGTTTAAAGCAGAAATTGGGGCACTTTTGAAATTTTCATTTTTGACCAAAATAGACAGGTCCGGGGCTTAGGGAATTTCTCATATGCAACAAAACGGTTGAAGCTCCTGTTCAGAAAGATGCTCCGAAATCAACTTCTGTCACCTTAGTGATACATTTTGGGATAGTAACTAAAGTTTAAAGCAGAATTTGGGGCACTTTTTAAATTTTCATTTTTGACCAAAATCGACAGGTCCGGGGCTTAGGGAATTTATCATATGCCACAAAATGGTTGAAGCTCCTGTTCAAAATGATGCTCCGAAATCAACTTGTCACCTTTGTGATACATTTTGGGATAGTAACTAAAGTTTAAAGCAGAAATTGGGGCACTTTTGAAATTTTCATTTTTGACCAAAATTGACAGGTCCGGGGCTTATGGAATTTCTCATATGCCACAAAATGGTTGAAGCTCCTGTTCAGAAAGATGCTCCGAAATCAACTTCTGTCACCTTAGTGATACATTTTGGGATAGTACTTAAAGTTTAAAGCAGAAATTGGGGCACTTTTGAAATTTTCATTTTTGACCAAAATCGACAGGCCCGGGGCTTAGGGAATTTCTCATATGCCACAAAACGGTTGAAGCTCCTGTTCAGAAAGATGCTCCGAAATCAACTTCTGTCACCTTAGTGATACATTTTGGGATAGTACTTAAAGTTTAGAGCAGAAATTGGGGCACTATTGAAATTTTAATTTTTGACCAAAATCGACAGGTCCGGGGCTTAGGGAATTTCTCATATGCCACAAAATGGTTGAAGCTCCTGTTCAAAAATGATGCTCCGAAATCAACTTCTGTCACCTTAGTGATACATTTTGGGATAGTAACTAAAGTTTAAAGCAGAATTTGGGGCACTTTTGAAATTTTCATTTTTGACCAAAATCGACAGGTCCGGGGCTTAGGGAATTTCTCATATGCCACAAAATGGTTGAAACTCCTGTTTAAAAATGATGCTCCGCAATCAACTTCTGTCACCTTAGTGATACATTTTGGGATAGTACCTAAAGTTTAAAGCAGAAATTGGGGCACTTTTGAAATTTTCATTTTTGACCAAAATCGACAGGTCCGGGGCTTAGTGAATTTATCATATGCCACAAAATGGTTGAAGCTCCTGTTCAAAAATGATGCTCCGAAATCAACTTGTCACCTTTGTGATACATTTTGGGATAGTACCTAAAGTTTAAAGCAGAAATTGGGGCACTTTTGAAATTTTCATTTTTGACCAAAATCGACAGGTCCGGGGCTTAGGGAATTTATCATATGCCTCAAAATGGTTGAAGCTCCTGTTCAGAAAGATGCTCCGAAATCAAATTCTGTCACCTTAGTGATACATTTTGGGATAGTAACTAAAGTTTAAAGCAGAATTTGGGGCACTTTTGAAATTTTCATTTTTGACCAAAATCGACAGGTCCGGGGCTTAGGGAATTTCTCATATGCCACAAAATGGTTGAAACTCCTGTTTAAAAATGATGCTCCGCAATCAACTTCTGTCACCTTAGTGATACATTTTGGGATAGTACCTAAAGTTTAAAGCAGAAATTGGGGCACTTTTGAAATTTTCATTTTTGACCAAAATCGACAGGTCCGGGGCTTAGGGAATTTATCATATGCCACAAAATGGTTGAAGCTCCTGTTCAAAAATGATGCTCCGAAATCAACTTGTCACCTTTGTGATACATTTTGGGATAGTACCTAAAGTTTAAAGCAGAAATTGGGGCACTTTTGAAATTTTCATTTTTGACCAAAATCGACAGGTCCGGGGCTTAGGGAATTTATCATATGCCTCAAAATGGTTGAAGCTCCTGTTCAGAAAGATGCTCCGAAATCAAATTCTGTCACCTTAGTGATACATTTTGGGATAGTAACTAAAGTTTAAAGCAGAATTTGGGGCACTTTTGAAATTTTCATTTTTGACCAAAATCGACAGGTCCGGGGCTTAGGGAATTTCTCATATGCCACAAAATGGTTGAAACTCCTGTTTAAAAATGATGCTCCGCAATCAACTTCTGTCACCTTAGTGATACATTTTGGGATAGTATCTAAAGTTTAAAGCAGAAATTGGGGCACTTTTGAAATTTTCATTTTTGACCAAAATCGACAGGTCCGGGGCTTAGGGAATTTATCATATGCCACAAAATGGTTGAAGCTCCTGTTCAAAAATGATGCTCCGAAATCAACTTCTGTCACATTTGTGATACATTTTGGGATAGTAACTAAAGTTTAAAGCAGAAATTGGGGCACTTTTGAAATTTTCATTTTTGACCAAAATCGACAGGTCCGGGGCTTATGGAATTTCTCATATGCCACAAAATGGTTGAAGCTCCTGTTAAGAAATATGCTCCGAAATCAACTTCTGTCACCTTAGTTATACATTTTGGGATAGTATTTAAAGTTTAAAGCAGAAATTGGGGCACTTTTTAAATTTTCATTTTTGACCAAAATCGACAGGTCCGGGGCTTATGGAATTTCTCATATGCCACAAAACGGTTGAAGCTCCTGTTCAGAAAGATGCTCCGAAATCAACTTCTGTCACCTTAGTGATACATTTTGGGATAGTATTTAAAGTTTAAAGCAGAAATTGGGGCACTTTTTAAATTTTCATTTTTGACCAAAATCGACAGGTCCGGGGCTTAGGGAATTTATCATATGCCACAAAATGGTTGAAGCTCCTGTTCAGAAAGATGCTCCGAAATCAACTTCTGTCACCTTAGTGATACATTTTGGGATAGTACCTAAAGTTTAAAGCAGAAATTGGGGCACTTTTTAAATTTTCATTTTTGACCAAAATCGACAGGTCCGGGGCTTAGGGAATTTATCATATGCCACAAAATGGTTGAAGCTCCTGTTCAAAAATGATGCTCCGAAATCAACTTGTCACCTTTGTGATACATTTTGGGATAGTAACTAAAGTTTAAAGCAGAAATTGAGGCACTTTTGAAATTTTCATTTTTGACCAAAATTTACAGGTCCGGGGCTTATGGAATTTCTCATATGCCACAAAATGGTTGAAGCTCCTGTTCAGAAAGATGCTCCGAAATCAACTTCTGTCACCTTAGTGATACATTTTGGGATAGTACTTAGAGTTTAAAGCAGAAATTGGGGCACTATTGAAATTTTCATTTTTGACCAAAATCGACAGGTCCGGGGCTTAGGGAATTTCTCATATGCAACAAAACGGTTGAAGCTCCTGTTCAGAAAGATGCTCCGAAATCAACTTCTGTCGCCTTAGTGATACATTTTGGGATAGTAACTAAAGTTTAAAGCAGAATTTGGGGCACTTTTTAAATTTTCATTTTTGACCAAAATCGACAGGTCCGGGGCTTAGGGAATTTATCATATGCCACAAAATGGTTGAAGCTCCTGTTCAAAAATGATGCTCCGAAATCAACTTGTCACCTTTGTGATACATTTTGGGATAGTAACTAAAGTTTAAAGCAGAAATTGGGGCACTTTTGAAATTTTCATTTTTGACCAAAATAGACAGGTCCGGGGCTTAGGGAATTTCTCATATGCAACAAAACGGTTGAAGCTCCTGTTCAGAAAGATGCTCCGAAATCAACTTCTGTCACCTTAGTGATACATTTTGGGATAGTAACTAAAGTTTAAAGCAGAATTTGGGGCACTTTTGAAATTTTCATTTTTGACCAAAATCGACAGGTCCGGGGCTTAGGGAATTTCTCATATGCCACAAAATGGTTGAAACTCCTGTTTAAAAATGATGCTCCGCAATCAACTTCTGTCACCTTAGTGATACATTTTGGGATAGTATCTAAAGTTTAAAGCAGAAATTGGGGCACTTTTGAAATTTTCATTTTTGACCAAAATCGACAGGTCCGGGGCTTAGGGAATTTATCATATGCCACAAAATGGTTGAAGCTCCTGTTCAAAAATGATGCTCCGAAATCAACTTCTGTCACATTTGTGATACATTTTGGGATAGTAACTAAAGTTTAAAGCAGAAATTGGGGCACTTTTGAAATTTTCATTTTTGACCAAAATCGACAGGTCCGGGGCTTATGGAATTTCTCATATGCCACAAAATGGTTGAAGCTCCTGTTAAGAAATATGCTCCGAAATCAACTTCTGTCACCTTAGTTATACATTTTGGGATAGTATTTAAAGTTTAAAGCAGAAATTGGGGCACTTTTTAAATTTTCATTTTTGACCAAAATCGACAGGTCCGGGGCTTATGGAATTTCTCATATGCCACAAAACGGTTGAAGCTCCTGTTCAGAAAGATGCTCCGAAATCAACTTCTGTCACCTTAGTGATACATTTTGGGATAGTATTTAAAGTTTAAAGCAGAAATTGGGGCACTTTTTAAATTTTCATTTTTGACCAAAATCGACAGGTCCGGGGCTTAGGGAATTTATCATATGCCACAAAATGGTTGAAGCTCCTGTTCAGAAAGATGCTCCGAAATCAACTTCTGTCACCTTAGTGATACATTTTGGGATAGTACCTAAAGTTTAAAGCAGAAATTGGGGCACTTTTTAAATTTTCATTTTTGACCAAAATCGACAGGTCCGGGGCTTAGGGAATTTATCATATGCCACAAAATGGTTGAAGCTCCTGTTCAAAAATGATGCTCCGAAATCAACTTGTCACCTTTGTGATACATTTTGGGATAGTAACTAAAGTTTAAAGCAGAAATTGAGGCACTTTTGAAATTTTCATTTTTGACCAAAATTTACAGGTCCGGGGCTTATGGAATTTCTCATATGCCACAAAATGGTTGAAGCTCCTGTTCAGAAAGATGCTCCGAAATCAACTTCTGTCACCTTAGTGATACATTTTGGGATAGTACTTAGAGTTTAAAGCAGAAATTGGGGCACTATTGAAATTTTCATTTTTGACCAAAATCGACAGGTCCGGGGCTTAGGGAATTTCTCATATGCAACAAAACGGTTGAAGCTCCTGTTCAGAAAGATGCTCCGAAATCAACTTCTGTCGCCTTAGTGATACATTTTGGGATAGTAACTAAAGTTTAAAGCAGAATTTGGGGCACTTTTTAAATTTTCATTTTTGACCAAAATCGACAGGTCCGGGGCTTAGGGAATTTATCATATGCCACAAAATGGTTGAAGCTCCTGTTCAAAAATGATGCTCCGAAATCAACTTGTCACCTTAGTGATACATTTTGGGATAGTAACTAAAGTTTAAAGCAGAATTTGGGGCACTTTTTAAATTTTCATTTTTGACCAAAATCGACAGGTCCGGGGCTTAGGGAATTTATCATATGCCACAAAACGGTTGAAGCTCCTGTTCAGAAAGATGCTCCGAAATCAACTTCTGTCACCTTAGTGATACATTTTGGGATAGTACTTAAAGTTTAGAGCAGAAATTGGGGCACTATTGAAATTTTCATTTTTGACCAAAATCGACAGGTCCGGGGCTTAGGGAATTTCTCATATGCCACAAAATGGTTGAAGCTCCTGTTCAAAAATGATGCTCCGAAATCAACTTCTGTCACCTTAGTGATACATTTTGGGATAGTAACTAAAGTTTAAAGCAGAATTTGGGGCACTTTTGAAATTTTCATTTTTGACCAAAATCGACAGGTCCGGGGCTTAGGGAATTTCTCATATGCCACAAAATGGTTGAAACTCCTGTTTAAAAATGATGCTCCGCAATCAACTTCTGTCACCTTAGTGATACATTTTGGGATAGTACCTAAAGTTTAAAGCAGAAATTGGGGCACTTTTGAAATTTTCATTTTTGACCAAAATCGACAGGTCCGGGGCTTAGGGAATTTATCATATGCCACAAAATGGTTGAAGCTCCTGTTCAAAAATGATGCTCCGAAATCAACTTGTCACCTTTGTGATACATTTTGGGATAGTACCTAAAGTTTAAAGCAGAAATTGGGGCACTTTTGAAATTTTCATTTTTGACCAAAATCGACAGGTCCGGGGCTTAGGGAATTTATCATATGCCTCAAAATGGTTGAAGCTCCTGTTCAGAAAGATGCTCCGAAATCAAATTCTGTCACCTTAGTGATACATTTTGGGATAGTAACTAAAGTTTAAAGCAGAATTTGGGGCACTTTTGAAATTTTCATTTTTGACCAAAATCGACAGGTCCGGGGCTTAGGGAATTTCTCATATGCCACAAAATGGTTGAAACTCCTGTTTAAAAATGATGCTCCGCAATCAACTTCTGTCACCTTAGTGATACATTTTGGGATAGTACCTAAAGTTTAAAGCAGAAATTGGGGCACTTTTGAAATTTTCATTTTTGACCAAAATCGACAGGTCCGGGGCTTAGGGAATTTATCATATGCCACAAAATGGTTGAAGCTCCTGTTCAAAAATGATGCTCCGAAATCAACTTGTCACCTTTGTGATACATTTTGGGATAGTACCTAAAGTTTAAAGCAGAAATTGGGGCACTTTTGAAATTTTCATTTTTGACCAAAATCGACAGGTCCGGGGCTTAGGGAATTTATCATATGCCTCAAAATGGTTGAAGCTCCTGTTCAGAAAGATGCTCCGAAATCAAATTCTGTCACCTTAGTGATACATTTTGGGATAGTAACTAAAGTTTAAAGCAGAATTTGGGGCACTTTTGAAATTTTCATTTTTGACCAAAATCGACAGGTCCGGGGCTTAGGGAATTTCTCATATGCCACAAAATGGTTGAAACTCCTGTTTAAAAATGATGCTCCGCAATCAACTTCTGTCACCTTAGTGATACATTTTGGGATAGTATCTAAAGTTTAAAGCAGAAATTGGGGCACTTTTGAAATTTTCATTTTTGACCAAAATCGACAGGTCCGGGGCTTAGGGAATTTATCATATGCCACAAAATGGTTGAAGCTCCTGTTCAAAAATGATGCTCCGAAATCAACTTAATTCACATTTGTGATACATTTTGGGATAGTAACTAAAGTTTAAAGCAGAAATTGGGGCACTTTTGAAATTTTCATTTTTGACCAAAATCGACAGGTCCGGGGCTTATGGAATTTCTCATATGCCACAAAATGGTTGAATCTCCTGTTAAGAAATATGCTCCGAAATCAACTTCTGTCACCTTAGTTATACATTTTGGGATAGTATTTAAAGTTTAAAGCAGAAATTGGGGCACTTTTTAAATTTTCATTTTTGACCAAAATCGACAGGTCCGGGGCTTATGGAATTTCTCATATGCCACAAAACGGTTGAAGCTCCTGTTCAGAAAGATGCTCCGAAATCAACTTCTGTCACCTTAGTGATACATTTTGGGATAGTATTTAAAGTTTAAAGCAGAAATTGGGGCACTTTTTAAATTTTCATTTTTGACCAAAATCGACAGGTCCGGGGCTTAGGGAATTTATCATATGCCACAAAATGGTTGAAGCTCCTGTTCAGAAAGATGCTCCGAAATCAACTTCTGTCACCTTAGTGATACATTTTGGGATAGTACCTAAAGTTTAAAGCAGAAATTGGGGCACTTTTTAAATTTTCATTTTTGACCAAAATCGACAGGTCCGGGGCTTAGGGAATTTATCATATGCCACAAAATGGTTGAAGCTCCTGTTCAAAAATGATGCTCCGAAATCAACTTGTCACCTTTGTGATACATTTTGGGATAGTAACTAAAGTTTAAAGCAGAAATTGAGGCACTTTTGAAATTTTCATTTTTGACCAAAATTTACAGGTCCGGGGCTTATGGAATTTCTCATATGCCACAAAATGGTTGAAGCTCCTGTTCAGAAAGATGCTCCGAAATCAACTTCTGTCACCTTAGTGATACATTTTGGGATAGTACTTAGAGTTTAAAGCAGAAATTGGGGCACTATTGAAATTTTCATTTTTGACCAAAATCGACAGGTCCGGGGCTTAGGGAATTTCTCATATGCAACAAAACGGTTGAAGCTCCTGTTCAGAAAGATGCTCCGAAATCAACTTCTGTCGCCTTAGTGATACATTTTGGGATAGTAACTAAAGTTTAAAGCAGAATTTGGGGCACTTTTTAAATTTTCATTTTTGACCAAAATCGACAGGTCCGGGGCTTAGGGAATTTATCATATGCCACAAAATGGTTGAAGCTCCTGTTCAAAAATGATGCTCCGAAATCAACTTGTCACCTTTGTGATACATTTTGGGATAGTAACTAAAGTTTAAAGCAGAAATTGGGGCACTTTTGAAATTTTCATTTTTGACCAAAATAGACAGGTCCGGGGCTTAGGGAATTTCTCATATGCAACAAAACGGTTGAAGCTCCTGTTCAGAAAGATGCTCCGAAATCAACTTCTGTCACCTTAGTGATACATTTTGGGATAGTAACTAAAGTTTAAAGCAGAATTTGGGGCACTTTTTAAATTTTCATTTTTGACCAAAATCGACAGGTCCGGGGCTTAGGGAATTTATCATATGCCACAAAACGGTTGAAGCTCCTGTTCAGAAAGATGCTCCGAAATCAACTTCTGTCACCTTAGTGATACATTTTGGGATAGTACTTAAAGTTTAGAGCAGAAATTGGGGCACTATTGAAATTTTCATTTTTGACCAAAATCGACAGGTCCGGGGCTTAGGGAATTTCTCATATGCCACAAAATGGTTGAAGCTCCTGTTCAAAAATGATGCTCCGAAATCAACTTCTGTCACCTTAGTGATACATTTTGGGATAGTAACTAAAGTTTAAAGCAGAATTTGGGGCACTTTTGAAATTTTCATTTTTGACCAAAATCGACAGGTCCGGGGCTTAGGGAATTTCTCATATGCCACAAAATGGTTGAAACTCTTGTTTAAAAATGATGCTCCGCAATCAACTTCTGTCACCTTAGTGATACATTTTGGGATAGTACCTAAAGTTTAAAGCAGAAATTGGGGCACTTTTGAAATTTTCATTTTTGACCAAAATCGACAGGTCCGGGGCTTAGGGAATTTATCATATGCCACAAAATGGTTGAAGCTCCTGTTCAAAAATGATGCTCCGAAATCAACTTGTCACCTTTGTGATACATTTTGGGATAGTACCTAAAGTTTAAAGCAGAAATTGGGGCACTTTTGAAATTTTCATTTTTGACCAAAATCGACAGGTCCGGGGCTTAGGGAATTTATCATATGCCTCAAAATGGTTGAAGCTCCTGTTCAGAAAGATGCTCCGAAATCAAATTCTGTCACCTTAGTGATACATTTTGGGATAGTAACTAAAGTTTAAAGCAGAATTTGGGGCACTTTTGAAATTTTCATTTTTGACCAAAATCGACAGGTCCGGGGCTTAGGGAATTTCTCATATGCCACAAAATGGTTGAAACTCCTGTTTAAAAATGATGCTCCGCAATCAACTTCTGTCACCTTAGTGATACATTTTGGGATAGTACCTAAAGTTTAAAGCAGAAATTGGGGCACTTTTGAAATTTTCATTTTTGACCAAAATCGACAGGTCCGGGGCTTAGGGAATTTATCATATGCCACAAAATGGTTGAAGCTCCTGTTCAAAAATGATGCTCCGAAATCAACTTCTGTCACATTTGTGATACATTTTGGGATAGTAACTAAAGTTTAAAGCAGAAATTGGGGCACTTTTGAAATTTTCATTTTTGACCAAAATCGACAGGTCCGGGGCTTATGGAATTTCTCATATGCCACAAAATGGTTGAAGCTCCTGTTAAGAAATATGCTCCGAAATCAACTTCTGTCACCTTAGTTATACATTTTGGGATAGTATTTAAAGTTTAAAGCAGAAATTGGGGCACTTTTTAAATTTTCATTTTTGACCAAAATCGACAGGTCCGGGGCTTATGGAATTTCTCATATGCCACAAAACGGTTGAAGCTCCTGTTCAGAAAGATGCTCCGAAATCAACTTCTGTCACCTTAGTGATACATTTTGGGATAGTACCTAAAGTTTAAAGCAGAAATTGGGGCACTTTTGAAATTTTCATTTTTGACCAAAATTGACAGGTCCGGGGCTTATGGAATTTCTCATATGCCACAAAATGGTTGAAGCTCCTGTTCAGAAAGATGCTCCGAAATCAACTTCTGTCACCTTAGTGATATATTTTGGGATAGTACTTAAAGTTTAAAGCAGAAATTGGGGCAATTTTGAAATTTTAATTTTTGACCAAAATAGACAGGTCCGGGGCTTAGGGAATTTCTCATATGCCACAAAACGGTTGAAGTTCCTGTTCAGAGAGATGCTCCGAAATCAACTTCTGTCACCTTAGAGATACATTTTGGGATAGTAACTAAAGTTTAAAGCAGAATTTGGGGCATTTTTGAAATTTTCATTTTTGACCAAAATCGACAGGTCCGGGGCTTAGGGAATTTCTCATATGCAACAAAACGGTTGAAGCTCCTGTTCAGAAAGATGCTCCGAAATCAACTTCTGTCACCTTAGTGATACATTTTGGGATAGTACTTAAAGTTTAAAGCAGAAATTGGGACACTATTGAAATTTTCATTTTTGACCAAAATCGACAGGTCCGGGGCTTAGGGAATTTCTCATATGCCACAAAATGGTTGAAGATTCTGTTCAAAAATGATGCTCCGAAATCAACTTCTGTCTCCTTAGTGATACATTTTGGGATAGTACCTAAAGTTTAAAGCAGAAATTGGGGCACTTTTGAAATTTTCATTTTTGACCAAAATCGACAGGTCCGGGGCTTAGGGAATTTATCATATGCCACAAAATGGTTGAAGCTCCTGTTCAAAAATGATGCTTCGAAATCAACTTCTGTCACATTTGTGATACATTTTGGGATAGTAACTAAAGTTTAAAGCAGAAATTGGGGCACTTTTGAAATTTTCATTTTTGACCAAAATTGACAGGTCCGGGGCTTATGGAATTTCTCATATGCCACAAAATGGTTGAAGCTCCTGTTCAGAAAGATGCTCCGAAATCAACTTCTGTCACCTTAGTTATACATTTTGGGATAGTATTTAAAGTTTAAAGCAGAAATTGGGGCACTTTTTAAATTTTCATTTTTGACCAAAATCGACAGGTCCGGGGCTTATGGAATTTCTCATATGCCACAAAACGGTTGAAGCTCCTGTTCAGAAAGATGCTCCGAAATCAACTTCTGTCACCTTAGTTATACATTTTGGGATAGTATTTAAAGTTTAAAGCAGAAATTGGGGCACTTTTTAAATTTTGATTTTTGACCAAAATCGACAGGTCCGGGGCTTAGGGAATTTATCATATGCCACAAAATGGTTGAAGCTCCTGTTCAGAAAGATGCTCCGAAATCAACTTCTGTCACCTTAGTGATACATTTTGGGATAGTACCTAAAGTTTAAAGCAGAAATTGGGGCACTTTTGAAATTTTCATTTTTGACCAAAATCGACAGGTCCGGGGCTTAGGGAATTTATCATATGCCACAAAATGGTTGAAGCTCCTGTTCAAAAATGATGCTCCGAAATCAACTTCTCACCTTTGTGATACATTTTGGGATAGTAACTAAAGTTTAAAGCAGAAATTGGGGCACTTTTGAAATTTTCATTTTTGACCAAAATTGACAGGTCCGGGGCTTATGGAATTTCTCATATGCCACAAAATGGTTGAAGCTCCTGTTCAGAAAGATGCTCCGAAATCAACTTCTGTCACCTTAGTGATATATTTTGGGATAGTACTTAAAGTTTAAAGCAGAAATTGGGGCAATTTTGAAATTTTAATTTTTGACCAAAATAGACAGGTCCGGGGCTTAGGGAATTTCTCATATGCCACAAAACGGTTGAAGCTCCTGTTCAGAGAGATGCTCCGAAATCAACTTCTGTCACCTTAGTGATACATTTTGGGATAGTAACTAAAGTTTAAAGCAGAATTTGGGGCATTTTTGAAATTTTCATTTTTGACCAAAATCGACAGGTCCGGGGCTTAGGGAATTTCTCATATGCAACAAAACGGTTGAAGCTCCTGTTCAGAAAGATGCTCCGAAATCAACTTCTGTCACCTTAGTGATACATTTTGGGATAGTACTTAAAGTTTAAAGCAGAAATTGGGACACTATTGAAATTTTCATTTTTGACCAAAATCGACAGGTCCGGGGCTTAGGGAATTTCTCATATGCCACAAAATGGTTGAAGCTCCTGTTCAAAAATGATGCTCCGAAATCAACTTGTCACCTTTGTGATACATTTTGGGATAGTAACTAAAGTTTAAAGCAGAAATTGAGGCACTTTTGAAATTTTCATTTTTGACCAAAATTTACAGGTCCGGGGCTTATGGAATTTCTCATATGCCACAAAATGGTTGAAGCTCCTGTTCAGAAAGATGCTCCGAAATCAACTTCTGTCACCTTAGTGATACATTTTGGGATAGTACTTAGAGTTTAAAGCAGAAATTGGGGCACTATTGAAATTTTCATTTTTGACCAAAATCGACAGGTCCGGGGCTTAGGGAATTTCTCATATGCAACAAAACGGTTGAAGCTCCTGTTCAGAAAGATGCTCCGAAATCAACTTCTGTCGCCTTAGTGATACATTTTGGGATAGTAACTAAAGTTTAAAGCAGAATTTGGGGCACTTTTTAAATTTTCATTTTTGACCAAAATCGACAGGTCCGGGGCTTAGGGAATTTATCATATGCCACAAAATGGTTGAAGCTCCTGTTCAAAAATGATGCTCCGAAATCAACTTGTCACCTTTGTGATACATTTTGGGATAGTAACTAAAGTTTAAAGCAGAAATTGGGGCACTTTTGAAATTTTCATTTTTGACCAAAATAGACAGGTCCGGGGCTTAGGGAATTTCTCATATGCAACAAAACGGTTGAAGCTCCTGTTCAGAAAGATGCTCCGAAATCAACTTCTGTCACCTTAGTGATACATTTTGGGATAGTAACTAAAGTTTAAAGCAGAATTTGGGGCATTTTTGAAATTTTCATTTTTGACCAAAATCGACAGGTCCGGGGCTTAGGGAATTTCTCATATGCCACAAAACGGTTGAAGCTCCTGTTCAGAAAGATGCTCCGAAATCAACTTCTGTCACCTTAGTGATACATTTTGGGATAGTACTTAAAGTTTAAAGCAGAAATTGGGGCACTATTGAAATTTTCATTTTTGACCAAAATCGACAGGTCCGGGGCTTAGGGAATTTCTCATATGCCACAAAATGGTTGAAGATCCTGTTCAAAAATGATGCTCCGAAATCAACTTCTGTCACCTTAGTGATACATTTTGGGATAGTACCTAAAGTTAAAAGCAGAAATTGGGGCAATTTTGAAATTTTCATTTTTGACCAAAATAGACAGGTCCGGGGCTTAGGGAATTTCTCATATGCCACAAAACGGTTGAAGCTCCTGTTCAGAAAGATGCTCCGAAATCAACTTCTGTCACCTTAGTTATACATTTTGGGATAGTATTTAAAGTTTAAAGCAGAAATTGGGGCACTTTTTAAATTTTCATTTTTGACCAAAATCGACAGGTCCGGGGCTTAGGGAATTTATCATATGCCACAAAATGGTTGAAGCTCCTGTTCAGAAAGATGCTCCGAAATCAACTTCTGTCACCTTAGTGATACATTTTGGGATAGTACCTAAAGTTTAAAGCAGAAATTGGGGCACTTTTTAAATTTTCATTTTTGACCAAAATCGACAGGTCCGGGGCTTAGGGAATTTATCATATGCCACAAAATGGTTGAAGCTCCTGTTCAAAAATGATGCTCCGAAATCAACTTGTCACCTTTGTGATACATTTTGGGATAGTAACTAAAGTTTAAAGCAGAAATTGAGGCACTTTTGAAATTTTCATTTTTGACCAAAATTTACAGGTCCGGGGCTTATGGAATTTCTCATATGCCACAAAATGGTTGAAGCTCCTGTTCAGAAAGATGCTCCGAAATCAACTTCTGTCACCTTAGTGATACATTTTGGGATAGTAACTAAAGTTTAAAGCAGAATTTGGGGCACTTTTTAAATTTTCATTTTTGACCAAAATCGACAGGTCCGGGGCTTAGGGAATTTATCATATGCCACAAAATGGTTGAAGCTCCTGTTCAAAAATGATGCTCCGAAATCAACTTGTCACCTTTGTGATACATTTTGGGATAGTAACTAAAGTTTAAAGCAGAAATTGGGGCACTTTTGAAATTTTCATTTTTGACCAAAATAGACAGGTCCGGGGCTTAGGGAATTTCTCATATGCAACAAAACGGTTGAAGCTCCTGTTCAGAAAGATGCTCCGAAATCAACTTCTGTCACCTTAGTGATACATTTTGGGATAGTAACTAAAGTTTAAAGCAGAAATTGGGGCACTTTTGAAATTTTCTTTTTTGAATAAAATCGACAGGCCCGGGGCTTAGGGAATTTCTCATATGCCACAAAACGGTTGAAGCTCCTGTTCAGAAAGATGCTCCGAAATCAACTTCTGTCACCTTAGTGATACATTTTGGGATAGTACTTAGAGTTTAAAGCAGAAATTGGGGCACTATGGAAATTTTCATTTTTGACCAAAATCGACAGGTCCGGGGCTTAGGGAATTTCTCATATGCAACAAAACGGTTGAAGCTCCTGTTCAGAAAGATGCTCCGAAATCAACTTCTGTCGCCTTAGTGATACATTTTGGGATAGTAACTAAAGTTTAAAGCAGAATTTGGGGCACTTTTTAAATTTTCATTTTTGACCAAAATCGACAGGTCCGGGGCTTAGGGAATTTATCATATGCCACAAAATGGTTGAAGCTCCTGTTCAAAAATGATGCTCCGAAATCAACTTGTCACCTTTGTGATACATTTTGGGATAGTAACTAAAGTTTAAAGCAGAAATTGGGGCACTTTTGAAATTTTCATTTTTGACCAAAATAGACAGGTCCGGGGCTTAGGGAATTTCTCATATGCAACAAAACGGTTGAAGCTCCTGTTCAGAAAGATGCTCCGAAATCAACTTCTGTCACCTTAGTGATACATTTTGGGATAGTAACTAAAGTTTAAAGCAGAATTTGGGGCACTTTTTAAATTTTCATTTTTGACCAAAATCGACAGGTCCGGGCTTAGGGAATTTATCATATGCCACAAAATGGTTGAAGCTCCTGTTCAAAATGATGCTCCGAAATCAACTTGTCACCTTTGTGATACATTTTGGGATAGTAACTAAAGTTTAAAGCAGAAATTGGGGCACTTTTGAAATTTTCATTTTTGACCAAAATTGACAGGTCCGGGGCTTATGGAATTTCTCATATGCCACAAAATGGTTGAAGCTCCTGTTCAGAAAGATGCTCCGAAATCAACTTCTGTCACCTTAGTGATACATTTTGGGATAGTACTTAAAGTTTAAAGCAGAAATTGGGGCACTTTTGAAATTTTCATTTTTGACCAAAATCGACAGGCCCGGGGCTTAGGGAATTTCTCATATGCCACAAAACGGTTGAAGCTCCTGTTCAGAAAGATGCTCCGAAATCAACTTCTGTCACCTTAGTGATACATTTTGGGATAGTACTTAAAGTTTAGAGCAGAAATTGGGGCACTATTGAAATTTTCATTTTTGACCAAAATCGACAGGTCCGGGGCTTAGGGAATTTCTCATATGCCACAAAATGGTTGAAGCTCCTGTTCAAAAATGATGCTCCGAAATCAACTTCTGTCACCTTAGTGATACATTTTGGGATAGTAACTAAAGTTTAAAGCAGAATTTGGGGCACTTTTGAAATTTTCATTTTTGACCAAAATCGACAGGTCCGGGGCTTAGGGAATTTCTCATATGCCACAAAATGGTTGAAACTCCTGTTTAAAAATGATGCTCCGCAATCAACTTCTGTCACCTTAGTGATACATTTTGGGATAGTACCTAAAGTTTAAAGCAGAAATTGGGGCACTTTTGAAATTTTCATTTTTGACCAAAATCGACAGGTCCGGGGCTTAGGGAATTTATCATATGCCACAAAATGGTTGAAGCTCCTGTTCAAAAATGATGCTCCGAAATCAACTTCTGTCACATTTGTGATACATTTTGGGATAGTAACTAAAGTTTAAAGCAGAAATTGGGGCACTTTTGAAATTTTCATTTTTGACCAAAATCGACAGGTCCGGGGCTTATGGAATTTCTCTTATGCCACAAAATGGTTGAAGCTCCTGTTAAGAAATATGCTCCGAAATCAACTTCTGTCACCTTAGTTATACATTTTGGGATAGTATTTAAAGTTTAAAGCAGAAATTGGGGCACTTTTTAAATTTTCATTTTTGACCAAAATCGACAGGTCCGGGGCTTATGGAATTTCTCATATGCCACAAAACGGTTGAAGCTCCTGTTCAGAAAGATGCTTTGAAATCAACTTCTGTCACCTTAGTGATACATTTTGGGATAGTACCTAAAGTTTAAAGCAGAAATTGGGGCACTTTTGAAATTTTCATTTTTGACCAAAATTGACAGGTCCGGGGCTTATGGAATTTCTCATATGCCACAAAATGGTTGAAGCTCCTGTTCAGAAAGATGCTCCGAAATCAACTTCTGTCACCTTAGTGATATATTTTGGGATAGTACTTAAAGTTTAAAGCAGAAATTGGGGCAATTTTGAAATTTTAATTTTTGACCAAAATAGACAGGTCCGGGGCTTAGGGAATTTCTCATATGCCACAAAACGGTTGAAGCTCCTGTTCAGAGAGATGCTCCGAAATCAACTTCTGTCACCTTAGAGATACATTTTGGGATAGTAACTAAAGTTTAAAGCAGAATTTGGGGCATTTTTGAAATTTTCATTTTTGACCAAAATCGACAGGTCCTGGGCTTAGGGAATTTCTCATATGCAACAAAACGGTTGAAGCTCCTGTTCAGAAAGATGCTCCGAAATCAACTTCTGTCACCTTAGTGATACATTTTGGGATAGTACTTAAAGTTTAAAGCAGAAATTGGGACACTATTGAAATTTTCATTTTTGACCAAAATCGACAGGTCCGGGGCTTAGGGAATTTCTCATATGCCACAAAATGGTTGAAGATTCTGTTCAAAAATGATGCTCCGAAATCAACTTCTGTCTCCTTAGTGATACATTTTGGGATAGTACCTAAAGTTTAAAGCAGAAATTGGGGCACTTTTGAAATTTTCATTTTTGACCAAAATCGACAGGTCCGGGGCTTAGGGAATTTATCATATGCCACAAAATGGTTGAAGCTCCTGTTCAAAAATGATGCTTCGAAATCAACTTCTGTCACATTTGTGATACATTTTGGGATAGTAACTAAAGTTTAAAGCAGAAATTGGCGCACTTTTGAAATTTTCATTTTTGACCAAAATCGACAGGTCCGGGGCTTATGGAATTTCTCATATGCCACAAAATGGTTGAAGCTCCTGTTCAGAAAGATGCTCCGAAATCAACTTCTGTCACCTTAGTTATACATTTTGGGATAGTATTTAAAGTTTAAAGCAGAAATTGGGGCACTTTTTAAATTTTCATTTTTTACCAAAATCGACAGGTCCGGGGCTTAGGGAATTTATCATATGCCACAAAATGGTTGAAGCTCCTGTTCAGAAAGATGCTCCGAAATCAACTTCTGTCACCTTAGTGATACATTTTGGGATAGTACCTAAAGTTTAAAGCAGAAATTGGGGCACTTTTGAAATTTTCATTTTTGACCAAAATCGACAGGTCCGGGGCTTAGGGAATTTACCATATGCCACAAAATGGTTAAAGCTCCTGTTCAAAAATGATGCTCCGAAATCAACTTGTCACCTTTGTGATACATTTTGGGATAGTAACTAAAGTTTAAAGCAGAAATTGGGGCACTTTTGAAATTTTCATTTTTGACCAAAATTGACAGGTCCGGGGCTTATGGAATTTCTCATATGCCACAAAATGGTTGAAGCTCCTGTTCAGAAAGATGCTCCGAAATCAACTTCTGTCACCTTAGTTATACATTTTGGGATAGTATTTAAAGTTTAAAGCAGAAATTGGGGCACTTTTTAAATTTTCATTTTTGACCAAAATCGACAGGTCCGGGGCTTATGGAATTTCTCATATGCCACAAAACGGTTGAAGCTCCTGTTCAGAAAGATGCTCCGAAATCAACTTCTGTCACCTTAGTTATACATTTTGGGATAGTATTTAAAGTTTAAAGCAGAAATTGGGGCACTTTTTAAATTTTGATTTTTGACCAAAATCGACAGGTCCGGGGCTAAGGGAATTTATCATATGCCACAAAATGGTTGAAGCTCCTGTTCAGAAAGATGCTCCGAAATCAACTTCTGTCACCTTAGTGATACATTTTGGGATAGTACCTAAAGTTTAAAGCAGAAATTGGGGCACTTTTGAAATTTTCATTTTTGACCAAAATCGACAGGTCCGGGGCTTAGGGAATTTATCATATGCCACAAAATGGTTGAAGCTCCTGTTCAAAAATGATGCTCCGAAATCAACTTCTCACCTTTGTGATACATTTTGGGATAGTAACTAAAGTTTAAAGCAGAAATTGGGGCACTTTTGAAATTTTCATTTTTGACCAAAATTGACAGGTCCGGGGCTTATGGAATTTCTCATATGCCACAAAATGGTTGAAGCTCCTGTTCAGAAAGATGCTCCGAAATCAACTTCTGTCACCTTAGTGATATATTTTGGGATAGTACTTAAAGTTTAAAGCAGAAATTGGGGCAATTTTGAAATTTTAATTTTTGACCAAAATAGACAGGTCCGGGGCTTAGGGAATTTCTCATATGCCACAAAACGGTTGAAGCTCCTGTTCAGAGAGATGCTCCGAAATCAACTTCTGTCACCTTAGTGATACATTTTGGGATAGTAACTAAAGTTTAAAGCAGAATTTGGGGCACTTTTGAAATTTTCATTTTTGACCAAAATCGACAGGTCCGGGGCTTAGGGAATTTCTCATATGCCACAAAATGGTTGAAACTCCTGTTTAAAAATGATGCTCCGCAATCAACTTCTGTCACCTTAGTGATACATTTTGGGATAGTACCTAAAGTTTAAAGCAGAAATTGGGGCACTTTTGAAATTTTCATTTTTGACCAAAATCGACAGGTCCGGGGCTTAGGGAATTTATCATATGCCACAAAATGGTTGAAGCTCCTGTTCAAAATGATGCTCCGAAATCAACTTGTCACCTTTGTGATACATTTTGGGATAGTAACTAAAGTTTAAAGCAGAAATTGGGGCACTTTTGAAATTTTCATTTTTGACCAAAATTGACAGGTCCGGGGCTTATGGAATTTCTCATATGCCACAAAATGGTTGAAGCTCCTGTTCAGAAAGATGCTCCGAAATCAACTTCTGTCACCTTAGTGATACATTTTGGGATAGTACTTAAAGTTTAAAGCAGAAATTGGGGCACTTTTGAAATTTTCATTTTTGACCAAAATCGACAGGCCCGGGGCTTAGGGAATTTCTCATATGCAACAAAACGGTTGAAGCTCCTGTTCAGAAAGATGCTCCGAAATCAACTTCTGTCACCTTAGTGATACATTTTGGGATAGTAACTAAAGTTTAAAGCAGAATTTGGGGCACTTTTTAAATTTTCATTTTTGACCAAAATCGACAGGTCCGGGGCTTAGGGAATTTATCATATGCCACAAAATGGTTGAAGCTCCTGTTCAAAATGATGCTCCGAAATCAACTTGTCACCTTTGTGATACATTTTGGGATAGTAACTAAAGTTTAAAGCAGAAATTGGGGCACTTTTGAAATTTTCATTTTTGACCAAAATAGACAGGTCCGGGGCTTAGGGAATTTCTCATATGCAACAAAACGGTTGAAGCTCCTGTTCAGAAAGATGCTCCGAAATCAACTTCTGTCACCTTAGTGATACATTTTGGGATAGTAACTAAAGTTTAAAGCAGAATTTGGGGCACTTTTTAAATTTTCATTTTTGACCAAAATCGACAGGTCCGGGGCTTAGGGAATTTATCATATGCCACAAAATGGTTGAAGCTCCTGTTCAAAATGATGCTCCGAAATCAACTTGTCACCTTTGTGATACATTTTGGGATAGTAACTAAAGTTTAAAGCAGAAATTGGGGCACTTTTGAAATTTTCATTTTTGACCAAAATTGACAGGTCCGGGGCTTATGGAATTTCTCATATGCCACAAAATGGTTGAAGCTCCTGTTCAGAAAGATGCTCCGAAATCAACTTCTGTCACCTTAGTGATACATTTTGGGATAGTACTTAAAGTTTAAAGCAGAAATTGGGGCACTTTTGAAATTTTCATTTTTGACCAAAATCGACAGGCCCGGGGCTTAGGGAATTTCTCATATGCCACAAAACGGTTGAAGCTCCTGTTCAGAAAGATGCTCCGAAATCAACTTCTGTCACCTTAGTGATACATTTTGGGATAGTACTTAAAGTTTAGAGCAGAAATTGGGGCACTATTGAAATTTTCATTTTTGACCAAAATCGACAGGTCCGGGGCTTAGGGAATTTCTCATATGCCACAAAATGGTTGAAGCTCCTGTTCAAAAATGATGCTCCGAAATCAACTTCTGTCACCTTAGTGATACATTTTGGGATAGTAACTAAAGTTTAAAGCAGAATTTGGGGCACTTTTGAAATTTTCATTTTTGACCAAAATCGACAGGTCCGGGGCTTAGGGAATTTCTCATATGCCACAAAATGGTTGAAACTCCTGTTTAAAAATGATGCTCCGCAATCAACTTCTGTCACCTTAGTGATACATTTTGGGATAGTACCTAAAGTTTAAAGCAGAAATTGGGGCACTTTTGAAATTTTCATTTTTGACCAAAATCGACAGGTCCGGGGCTTAGGGAATTTATCATATGCCACAAAATGGTTGAAGCTCCTGTTCAAAAATGATGCTCCGAAATCAACTTCTGTCACATTTGTGATACATTTTGGGATAGTAACTAAAGTTTAAAGCAGAAATTGGGGCACTTTTGAAATTTTCATTTTTGACCAAAATCGACAGGTCCGGGGCTTATGGAATTTCTCTTATGCCACAAAATGGTTGAAGCTCCTGTTAAGAAATATGCTCCGAAATCAACTTCTGTCACCTTAGTTATACATTTTGGGATAGTATTTAAAGTTTAAAGCAGAAATTGGGGCACTTTTTAAATTTTCATTTTTGACCAAAATCGACAGGTCCGGGGCTTATGGAATTTCTCATATGCCACAAAACGGTTGAAGCTCCTGTTCAGAAAGATGCTTTGAAATCAACTTCTGTCACCTTAGTGATACATTTTGGGATAGTACCTAAAGTTTAAAGCAGAAATTGGGGCACTTTTGAAATTTTCATTTTTGACCAAAATTGACAGGTCCGGGGCTTATGGAATTTCTCATATGCCACAAAATGGTTGAAGCTCCTGTTCAGAAAGATGCTCCGAAATCAACTTCTGTCACCTTAGTGATATATTTTGGGATAGTACTTAAAGTTTAAAGCAGAAATTGGGGCAATTTTGAAATTTTAATTTTTGACCAAAATAGACAGGTCCGGGGCTTAGGGAATTTCTCATATGCCACAAAACGGTTGAAGCTCCTGTTCAGAGAGATGCTCCGAAATCAACTTCTGTCACCTTAGAGATACATTTTGGGATAGTAACTAAAGTTTAAAGCAGAATTTGGGGCATTTTTGAAATTTTCATTTTTGACCAAAATCGACAGGTCCTGGGCTTAGGGAATTTCTCATATGCAACAAAACGGTTGAAGCTCCTGTTCAGAAAGATGCTCCGAAATCAACTTCTGTCACCTTAGTGATACATTTTGGGATAGTACTTAAAGTTTAAAGCAGAAATTGGGACACTATTGAAATTTTCATTTTTGACCAAAATCGACAGGTCCGGGGCTTAGGGAATTTCTCATATGCCACAAAATGGTTGAAGATTCTGTTCAAAAATGATGCTCCGAAATCAACTTCTGTCTCCTTAGTGATACATTTTGGGATAGTACCTAAAGTTTAAAGCAGAAATTGGGGCACTTTTGAAATTTTCATTTTTGACCAAAATCGACAGGTCCGGGGCTTAGGGAATTTATCATATGCCACAAAATGGTTGAAGCTCCTGTTCAAAAATGATGCTTCGAAATCAACTTCTGTCACATTTGTGATACATTTTGGGATAGTAACTAAAGTTTAAAGCAGAAATTGGCGCACTTTTGAAATTTTCATTTTTGACCAAAATCGACAGGTCCGGGGCTTATGGAATTTCTCATATGCCACAAAATGGTTGAAGCTCCTGTTCAGAAAGATGCTCCGAAATCAACTTCTGTCACCTTAGTTATACATTTTGGGATAGTATTTAAAGTTTAAAGCAGAAATTGGGGCACTTTTTAAATTTTCATTTTTTACCAAAATCGACAGGTCCGGGGCTTAGGGAATTTATCATATGCCACAAAATGGTTGAAGCTCCTGTTCAGAAAGATGCTCCGAAATCAACTTCTGTCACCTTAGTGATACATTTTGGGATAGTACCTAAAGTTTAAAGCAGAAATTGGGGCACTTTTGAAATTTTCATTTTTGACCAAAATCGACAGGTCCGGGGCTTAGGGAATTTACCATATGCCACAAAATGGTTAAAGCTCCTGTTCAAAAATGATGCTCCGAAATCAACTTGTCACCTTTGTGATACATTTTGGGATAGTAACTAAAGTTTAAAGCAGAAATTGGGGCACTTTTGAAATTTTCATTTTTGACCAAAATTGACAGGTCCGGGGCTTATGGAATTTCTCATATGCCACAAAATGGTTGAAGCTCCTGTTCAGAAAGATGCTCCGAAATCAACTTCTGTCACCTTAGTTATACATTTTGGGATAGTATTTAAAGTTTAAAGCAGAAATTGGGGCACTTTTTAAATTTTCATTTTTGACCAAAATCGACAGGTCCGGGGCTTATGGAATTTCTCATATGCCACAAAACGGTTGAAGCTCCTGTTCAGAAAGATGCTCCGAAATCAACTTCTGTCACCTTAGTTATACATTTTGGGATAGTATTTAAAGTTTAAAGCAGAAATTGGGGCACTTTTTAAATTTTGATTTTTGACCAAAATCGACAGGTCCGGGGCTAAGGGAATTTATCATGTGCCACAAAATGGTTGAAGCTCCTGTTCAGAAAGATGCTCCGAAATCAACTTCTGTCACCTTAGTGATACATTTTGGGATAGTACCTAAAGTTTAAAGCAGAAATTGGGGCACTTTTGAAATTTTCATTTTTGACCAAAATCGACAGGTCCGGGGCTTAGGGAATTTATCATATGCCACAAAATGGTTGAAGCTCCTGTTCAAAAATGATGCTCCGAAATCAACTTCTCACCTTTGTGATACATTTTGGGATAGTAACTAAAGTTTAAAGCAGAAATTGGGGCACTTTTGAAATTTTCATTTTTGACCAAAATTGACAGGTCCGGGGCTTATGGAATTTCTCATATGCCACAAAATGGTTGAAGCTCCTGTTCAGAAAGATGCTCCGAAATCAACTTCTGTCACCTTAGTGATATATTTTGGGATAGTACTTAAAGTTTAAAGCAGAAATTGGGGCAATTTTGAAATTTTAATTTTTGACCAAAATAGACAGGTCCGGGGCTTAGGGAATTTCTCATATGCCACAAAACGGTTGAAGCTCCTGTTCAGAGAGATGCTCCGAAATCAACTTCTGTCACCTTAGTGATACATTTTGGGATAGTAACTAAAGTTTAAAGCAGAATTTGGGGCACTTTTGAAATTTTCATTTTTGACCAAAATCGACAGGTCCGGGGCTTAGGGAATTTCTCATATGCCACAAAATGGTTGAAACTCCTGTTTAAAAATGATGCTCCGCAATCAACTTCTGTCACCTTAGTGATACATTTTGGGATAGTACCTAAAGTTTAAAGCAGAAATTGGGGCACTTTTGAAATTTTCATTTTTGACCAAAATCGACAGGTCCGGGGCTTAGGGAATTTATCATATGCCACAAAATGGTTGAAGCTCCTGTTCAAAATGATGCTCCGAAATCAACTTGTCACCTTTGTGATACATTTTGGGATAGTAACTAAAGTTTAAAGCAGAAATTGGGGCACTTTTGAAATTTTCATTTTTGACCAAAATTGACAGGTCCGGGGCTTATGGAATTTCTCATATGCCACAAAATGGTTGAAGCTCCTGTTCAGAAAGATGCTCCGAAATCAACTTCTGTCACCTTAGTGATACATTTTGGGATAGTACTTAAAGTTTAAAGCAGAAATTGGGGCACTTTTGAAATTTTCATTTTTGACCAAAATCGACAGGCCCGGGGCTTAGGGAATTTCTCATATGCCACAAAACGGTTGAAGCTCCTGTTCAGAAAGATGCTCCGAAATCAACTTCTGTCACCTTAGTGATACATTTTGGGATAGTACTTAAAGTTTAGAGCAGAAATTGGGGCACTATTGAAATTTTCATTTTTGACCAAAATCGACAGGTCCGGGGCTTAGGGAATTTCTCATATGCCACAAAATGGTTGAAGCTCCTGTTCAAAAATGATGCTCCGAAATCAACTTCTGTCACCTTAGTGATACATTTTGGGATAGTAACTAAAGTTTAAAGCAGAATTTGGGGCACTTTTGAAATTTTCATTTTTGACCAAAATCGACAGGTCCGGGGCTTAGGGAATTTCTCATATGCCACAAAATGGTTGAAACTCCTGTTTAAAAATGATGCTCCGCAATCAACTTCTGTCACCTTAGTGATACATTTTGGGATAGTACCTAAAGTTTAAAGCAGAAATTGGGGCACTTTTGAAATTTTCATTTTTGACCAAAATCGACAGGTCCGGGGCTTAGGGAATTTATCATATGCCACAAAATGGTTGAAGCTCCTGTTCAAAAATGATGCTCCGAAATCAACTTCTGTCACATTTGTGATACATTTTGGGATAGTAACTAAAGTTTAAAGCAGAAATTGGGGCACTTTTGAAATTTTCATTTTTGACCAAAATCGACAGGTCCGGGGCTTATGGAATTTCTCTTATGCCACAAAATGGTTGAAGCTCCTGTTAAGAAATATGCTCCGAAATCAACTTCTGTCACCTTAGTTATACATTTTGGGATAGTATTTAAAGTTTAAAGCAGAAATTGGGGCACTTTTTAAATTTTCATTTTTGACCAAAATCGACAGGTCCGGGGCTTATGGAATTTCTCATATGCCACAAAACGGTTGAAGCTCCTGTTCAGAAAGATGCTTTGAAATCAACTTCTGTCACCTTAGTGATACATTTTGGGATAGTACCTAAAGTTTAAAGCAGAAATTGGGGCACTTTTGAAATTTTCATTTTTGACCAAAATTGACAGGTCCGGGGCTTATGGAATTTCTCATATGCCACAAAATGGTTGAAGCTCCTGTTCAGAAAGATGCTCCGAAATCAACTTCTGTCACCTTAGTGATATATTTTGGGATAGTACTTAAAGTTTAAAGCAGAAATTGGGGCAATTTTGAAATTTTAATTTTTGACCAAAATAGACAGGTCCGGGGCTTAGGGAATTTCTCATATGCCACAAAACGGTTGAAGCTCCTGTTCAGAGAGATGCTCCGAAATCAACTTCTGTCACCTTAGAGATACATTTTGGGATAGTAACTAAAGTTTAAAGCAGAATTTGGGGCATTTTTGAAATTTTCATTTTTGACCAAAATCGACAGGTCCGGGGCTTAGGGAATTTCTCATATGCAACAAAACGGTTGAAGCTCCTGTTCAGAAAGATCCTCCGAAATCAACTTCTGTCACCTTAGTGATACATTTTGGGATAGTACTTAAAGTTTAAAGCAGAAATTGGGACACTATTGAAATTTTCATTTTTGACCAAAATCGACAGGTCCGGGGCTTAGGGAATTTCTCATATGCCACAAAATGGTTGAAGATTCTGTTCAAAAATGATGCTCCGAAATCAACTTCTGTCTCCTTAGTGATACATTTTGGGATAGTACCTAAAGTTTAAAGCAGAAATTGGGGCACTTTTGAAATTTTCATTTTTGACCAAAATCGACAGGTCCGGGGCTTAGGGAATTTATCATATGCCACAAAATGGTTGAAGCTCCTGTTCAAAAATGATGCTTCGAAATCAACTTCTGTCACATTTGTGATACATTTTGGGATAGTAACTAAAGTTTAAAGCAGAAATTGGCGCACTTTTGAAATTTTCATTTTTGACCAAAATCGACAGGTCCGGGGCTTATGGAATTTCTCATATGCCACAAAATGGTTGAAGCTCCTGTTCAGAAAGATGCTCCGAAATCAACTTCTGTCACCTTAGTTATACATTTTGGGATAGTATTTAAAGTTTAAAGCAGAAATTGGGGCACTTTTTAAATTTTCATTTTTTACCAAAATCGACAGGTCCGGGGCTTAGGGAATTTATCATATGCCACAAAATGGTTGAAGCTCCTGTTCAGAAAGATGCTCCGAAATCAACTTCTGTCACCTTAGTGATACATTTTGGGATAGTACCTAAAGTTTAAAGCAGAAATTGGGGCACTTTTGAAATTTTCATTTTTGACCAAAATCGACAGGTCCGGGGCTTAGGGAATTTACCATATGCCACAAAATGGTTGAAGCTCCTGTTCAGAAAGATGCTCCGAAATCAACTTGTCACCTTTGTGATACATTTTGGGATAGTAACTAAAGTTTAAAGCAGAAATTGGGGCACTTTTGAAATTTTCATTTTTGACCAAAATTGACAGGTCCGGGGCTTATGGAATTTCTCATATGCCACAAAATGGTTGAAGCTCCTGTTCAGAAAGATGCTCCGAAATCAACTTCTGTCACCTTAGTTATACATTTTGGGATAGTATTTAAAGTTTAAAGCAGAAATTGGGGCACTTTTTAAATTTTCATTTTTGACCAAAATCGACAGGTCCGGGGCTTATGGAATTTCTCATATGCCACAAAACGGTTGAAGCTCCTGTTCAGAAAGATGCTCCGAAATCAACTTCTGTCACCTTAGTTATACATTTTGGGATAGTATTTAAAGTTTAAAGCAGAAATTGGGGCACTTTTTAAATTTTGATTTTTGACCAAAATCGACAGGTCCGGGGCTTAGGGAATTTATCATATGCCACAAAATGGTTGAAGCTCCTGTTCAGAAAGATGCTCCGAAATCAACTTCTGTCACCTTAGTGATACATTTTGGGATAGTACCTAAAGTTTAAAGCAGAAATTGGGGCACTTTTGAAATTTTCATTTTTGACCAAAATCGACAGGTCCGGGGCTTAGGGAATTTATCATATGCCACAAAATGGTTGAAGCTCCTGTTCAAAAATGATGCTCCGAAATCAACTTGTCACCTTTGTGATACATTTTGGGATAGTAACTAAAGTTTAAAGCAGAAATTGGGGCACTTTTGAAATTTTCATTTTTGACCAAAATTGACAGGTCCGGGGCTTATGGAATTTCTCATATGCCACAAAATGGTTGAAGCTCCTGTTCAGAAAGATGCTCCGAAATCAACTTCTGTCACCTTAGTTATACATTTTGGGATAGTATTTAAAGTTTAAAGCAGAAATTGGGGCACTTTTTAAATTTTCATTTTTGACCAAAATCGACAGGTCCGGGGCTTATGGAATTTCTCATATGCCACAAAACGGTTGAAGCTCCTGTTCAGAAAGATGCTCCGAAATCAACTTCTGTCACCTTAGTTATACATTTTGGGATAGTATTTAAAGTTTAAAGCAGAAATTGGGGCACTTTTTAAATTTTGATTTTTGACCAAAATCGACAGGTCCGGGGCTTAGGGAATTTATCATATGCCACAAAATGGTTGAAGCTCCTGTTCAGAAAGATGCTCCGAAATCAACTTCTGTCACCTTAGTGATACATTTTGGGATAGTACCTAAAGTTTAAAGCAGAAATTGGGGCACTTTTGAAATTTTCATTTTTGACCAAAATCGACAGGTCCGGGGCTTAGGGAATTTATCATATGCCACAAAATGGTTGAAGCTCCTGTTCAAAAATGATGCTCCGAAATCAACTTCTCACCTTTGTGATACATTTTGGGATAGTAACTAAAGTTTAAAGCAGAAATTGGGGCACTTTTGAAATTTTCATTTTTGACCAAAATTGACAGGTCCGGGGCTTATGGAATTTCTCATATGCCACAAAATGGTTGAAGCTCCTGTTCAGAAAGATGCTCCGAAATCAACTTCTGTCACCTTAGTGATATATTTTGGGATAGTACTTAAAGTTTAAAGCAGAAATTGGGGCAATTTTGAAATTTTAATTTTTGACCAAAATAGACAGGTCCGGGGCTTAGGGAATTTCTCATATGCCACAAAACGGTTGAAGCTCCTGTTCAGAGAGATGCTCCGAAATCAACTTCTGTCACCTTAGTGATACATTTTGGGATAGTAACTAAAGTTTAAAGCAGAATTTGGGGCACTTTTGAAATTTTCATTTTTGACCAAAATCGACAGGTCCGGGGCTTAGGGAATTTCTCATATGCCACAAAATGGTTGAAACTCCTGTTTAAAAATGATGCTCCGCAATCAACTTCTGTCACCTTAGTGATACATTTTGGGATAGTACCTAAAGTTTAAAGCAGAAATTGGGGCACTTTTGAAATTTTCATTTTTGACCAAAATTGACAGGTCCGGGGCTTAGGGAATTTATCATATGCCACAAAATGGTTGAAGCTCCTGTTCAAAAATGATGCTCCGAAATCAACTTCTGTCACATTTGTGATACATTTTGGGATAGTAACTAAAGTTTAAAGCAGAAATTGGGGCACTTTTGAAATTTTCATTTTTGACCAAAATCGACAGGTCCGGGGCTTATGGAATTTCTCTTATGCCACAAAATGGTTGAAGCTCCTGTTAAGAAATATGCTCCGAAATCAACTTCTGTCACCTTAGTTATACATTTTGGGATAGTATTTAAAGTTTAAAGCAGAAATTGGGGCACTTTTTAAATTTTCATTTTTGACCAAAATCGACAGGTCCGGGGCTTATGGAATTTCTCATATGCCACAAAACGGTTGAAGCTCCTGTTCAGAAAGATGCTTTGAAATCAACTTCTGTCACCTTAGTGATACATTTTGGGATAGTACCTAAAGTTTAAAGCAGAAATTGGGGCACTTTTGAAATTTTCATTTTTGACCAAAATTGACAGGTCCGGGGCTTATGGAATTTCTCATATGCCACAAAATGGTTGAAGCTCCTGTTCAGAAAGATGCTCCGAAATCAACTTCTGTCACCTTAGTGATATATTTTGGGATAGTACTTAAAGTTTAAAGCAGAAATTGGGGCAATTTTGAAATTTTAATTTTTGACCAAAATAGACAGGTCCGGGGCTTAGGGAATTTCTCATATGCCACAAAACGGTTGAAGCTCCTGTTCAGAGAGATGCTCCGAAATCAACTTCTGTCACCTTAGAGATACATTTTGGGATAGTAACTAAAGTTTAAAGCAGAATTTGGGGCATTTTTGAAATTTTCATTTTTGACCAAAATCGACAGGTCCGGGGCTTAGGGAATTTCTCATATGCAACAAAACGGTTGAAGCTCCTGTTCAGAAAGATGCTCCGAAATCAACTTCTGTCACCTTAGTGATACATTTTGGGATAGTACTTAAAGTTTAAAGCAGAAATTGGGACACTATTGAAATTTTCATTTTTGACCAAAATCGACAGGTCCGGGGCTTAGGGAATTTCTCATATGCCACAAAATGGTTGAAGATTCTGTTCAAAAATGATGCTTCGAAATCAACTTCTGTCACATTTGTGATACATTTTGGGATAGTAACTAAAGTTTAAAGCAGAAATTGGCGCACTTTTGAAATTTTCATTTTTGACCAAAATCGACAGGTCCGGGGCTTATGGAATTTCTCATATGCCACAAAATGGTTGAAGCTCCTGTTCAGAAAGATGCTCCGAAATCAACTTCTGTCACCTTAGTTATACATTTTGGGATAGTATTTAAAGTTTAAAGCAGAAATTGGGGCACTTTTTAAATTTTCATTTTTTACCAAAATCGACAGGTCCGGGGCTTAGGGAATTTATCATATGCCACAAAATGGTTGAAGCTCCTGTTCAGAAAGATGCTCCGAAATCAACTTCTGTCACCTTAGTGATACATTTTGGGATAGTACCTAAAGTTTAAAGCAGAAATTGGGGCACTTTTGAAATTTTCATTTTTGACCAAAATCGACAGGTCCGGGGCTTAGGGAATTTACCATATGCCACAAAATGGTTAAAGCTCCTGTTCAAAAATGATGCTCCGAAATCAACTTGTCACCTTTGTGATACATTTTGGGATAGTAACTAAAGTTTAAAGCAGAAATTGGGGCACTTTTGAAATTTTCATTTTTGACCAAAATTAACAGGTCCGGGGCTTATGGAATTTCTCATATGCCACAAAATGGTTGAAGCTCCTGTTCAGAAAGATGCTCCGAAATCAACTTCTGTCACCTTAGTTATACATTTTGGGATAGTATTTAAAGTTTAAAGCAGAAATTGGGGCACTTTTTAAATTTTCATTTTTGACCAAAATCGACAGGTCCGGGGCTTATGGAATTTCTCATATGCCACAAAACGGTTGAAGCTCCTGTTCAGAAAGATGCTCCGAAATCAACTTCTGTCACCTTAGTTATACATTTTGGGATAGTATTTAAAGTTTAAAGCAGAAATTGGGGCACTTTTTAAATTTTGATTTTTGACCAAAATCGACAGGTCCGGGGCTTAGGGAATTTATCATATGCCACAAAATGGTTGAAGCTCCTGTTCAGAAAGATGCTCCGAAATCAACTTCTGTCACCTTAGTGATACATTTTGGGATAGTACCTAAAGTTTAAAGCAGAAATTGGGGCACTTTTGAAATTTTCATTTTTGACCAAAATCGACAGGTCCGGGGCTTAGGGAATTTATCATATGCCACAAAATGGTTGAAGCTCCTGTTCAAAAATGATGCTCCGAAATCAACTTCTCACCTTTGTGATACATTTTGGGATAGTAACTAAAGTTTAAAGCAGAAATTGGGGCACTTTTGAAATTTTCATTTTTGACCAAAATTGACAGGTCCGGGGCTTATGGAATTTCTCATATGCCACAAAATGGTTGAAGCTCCTGTTCAGAAAGATGCTCCGAAATCAACTTCTGTCACCTTAGTGATATATTTTGGGATAGTACTTAAAGTTTAAAGCAGAAATTGGGGCAATTTTGAAATTTTAATTTTTGACCAAAATAGACAGGTCCGGGGCTTAGGGAATTTCTCATATGCCACAAAACGGTTGAAGCTCCTGTTCAGAGAGATGCTCCGAAATCAACTTCTGTCACCTTAGTGATACATTTTGGGATAGTAACTAAAGTTTAAAGCAGAATTTGGGGCATTTTTGAAATTTTCATTTTTGACCAAAATCGACAGGTCCGGGGCTTAGGGAATTTCTCATATGCAACAAAACGGTTGAAGCTCCTGTTCAGAAAGATGCTCCGAAATCAACTTCTGTCACCTTAGTGATACATTTTGGGATAGTACTTAAAGTTTAAAGCAGAAATTGGGACACTATTGAAATTTTCATTTTTGACCAAAATCGACAGGTCCGGGGCTTAGGGAATTTCTCATATGCCACAAAATGGTTGAAGATTCTGTTCAAAAATGATGCTCCGAAATCAACTTCTGTCTCCTTAGTGATACATTTTGGGATAGTACCTAAAGTTTAAAGCAGAAATTGGGGCAATTTTGAAATTTTCATTTTTGACCAAAATAGACAGGTCCGGGGCTTAGGGAATTTCTCATATGCCACAAAACGGTTGAAGCTCCTGTTCAGAAAGATGCTCCGAAATCAACTTCTGTCACCTTAGTGATACATTTTGGGATAGTACCTAAAGTTTAAAGCAGAAATTGGGGCACTTTTTAAATTTTCATTTTTGACCAAAATCGACAGGTCCGGGGCTTAGGGAATTTATCATATGCCACAAAATGGTTGAAGCTCCTGTTCAAAAATGATGCTCCGAAATCAACTTGTCACCTTTGTGATACATTTTGGGATAGTAACTAAAGTTTAAAGCAGAAATTGAGGCACTTTTGAAATTTTCATTTTTGACCAAAATTTACAGGTCCGGGGCTTATGGAATTTCTCATATGCCACAAAATGGTTGAAGCTCCTGTTCAGAAAGATGCTCCGAAATCAACTTCTGTCACCTTAGTGATACATTTTGGGATAGTACTTAGAGTTTAAAGCAGAAATTGGGGCACTATTGAAATTTTCATTTTTGACCAAAATCGACAGGTCCGGGGCTTTGGGAATTTCTCATATGCAACAAAACGGTTGAAGCTCCTGTTCAGAAAGATGCTCCGAAATCAACTTCTGTCGCCTTAGTGATACATTTTGGGATAGTAACTAAAGTTTAAAGCAGAATTTGGGGCACTTTTTAAATTTTCATTTTTGACCAAAATCGACAGGTCCGGGGCTAAGGGAATTTATCATATGCCACAAAATGGTTGAAGCTCCTGTTCAAAAATGATGCTCCGAAATCAACTTGTCACCTTTGTGATACATTTTGGGATAGTAACTAAAGTTTAAAGCAGAAATTGGGGCACTTTTGAAATTTTCATTTTTGACCAAAATAGACAGGTCCGGGGCTTAGGGAATTTCTCATATGCAACAAAACGGTTGAAGCTCCTGTTCAGAAAGATGCTCCGAAATCAACTTCTGTCACCTTAGTGATACATTTTGGGATAGTAACTAAAGTTTAAAGCAGAATTTGGGGCATTTTTGAAATTTTCATTTTTGACCAAAATCGACAGGTCCGGGGCTTAGGGAATTTCTCATATGCCACAAAACGGTTGAAGCTCCTGTTCAGAAAGATGCTCCGAAATCAACTTCTGTCACCTTAGTGATACATTTTGGGATAGTACTTAAAGTTTAAAGCAGAAATTGGGGCACTATTGAAATTTTCATTTTTGACCAAAATCGACAGGTCCGGGGCTTAGGGAATTTCTCATATGCCACAAAATGGTTGAAGATCCTGTTCAAAAATGATGCTCCGAAATCAACTTCTGTCACCTTAGTGATACATTTTGGGATAGTACCTAAAGTTAAAAGCAGAAATTGGGGCAATTTTGAAATTTTCATTTTTGACCAAAATAGACAGGTCCGGGGCTTAGGGAATTTCTCATATGCCACAAAACGGTTGAAGCTCCTGTTCAGAAAGATGCTCCGAAATCAACTTCTGTCACCTTAGTTATACATTTTGGGATAGTATTTAAAGTTTAAAGCAGAAATTGGGGCACTTTTTAAATTTTCATTTTTGACCAAAATCGACAGGTCCGGGGCTTAGGGAATTTATCATATGCCACAAAATGGTTGAAGCTCCTGTTCAGAAAGATGCTCCGAAATCAACTTCTGTCACCTTAGTGATACATTTTGGGATAGTACCTAAAGTTTAAAGCAGAAATTGGGGCACTTTTTAAATTTTCATTTTTGACCAAAATCGACAGGTCCGGGGCTTAGGGAATTTATCATATGCCACAAAATGGTTGAAGCTCCTGTTCAAAAATGATGCTCCGAAATCAACTTGTCACCTTTGTGATACATTTTGGGATAGTAACTAAAGTTTAAAGCAGAAATTGAGGCACTTTTGAAATTTTCATTTTTGACCAAAATTTACAGGTCCGGGGCTTATGGAATTTCTCATATGCCACAAAATGGTTGAAGCTCCTGTTCAGAAAGATGCTCCGAAATCAACTTCTGTCACCTTAGTGATACATTTTGGGATAGTAACTAAAGTTTAAAGCAGAATTTGGGGCACTTTTTAAATTTTCATTTTTGACCAAAATCGACAGGTCCGGGGCTTAGGGAATTTATCATATGCCACAAAATGGTTGAAGCTCCTGTTCAAAAATGATGCTCCGAAATCAACTTGTCACCTTTGTGATACATTTTGGGATAGTAACTAAAGTTTAAAGCAGAAATTGGGGCACTTTTGAAATTTTCATTTTTGACCAAAATAGACAGGTCCGGGGCTTAGGGAATTTCTCATATGCAACAAAACGGTTGAAGCTCCTGTTCAGAAAGATGCTCCGAAATCAACTTCTGTCACCTTAGTGATACATTTTGGGATAGTAACTAAAGTTTAAAGCAGAAATTGGGGCACTTTTGAAATTTTCTTTTTTGAATAAAATCGACAGGCCCGGGGCTTAGGGAATTTCTCATATGCCACAAAACGGTTGAAGCTCCTGTTCAGAAAGATGCTCCGAAATCAACTTCTGTCACCTTAGTGATACATTTTGGGATAGTACTTAAAGTTTAAAGCAGAAATTGGGGCACTATTGAAATTTTCATTTTTGACCAAAATCGACAGGTCCGGGGCTTAGGGAATTTCTCATATGCCACAAAATGGTTGAAGCTCCTGTTCAAAAATTATGCTCCGAAATCAACTTCTGTCACCTTAGTAATACATTTTGGGATAGTACCTAAAGTTTAAAGCAGAAATTGGGGCAATTTTGAAATTTTCATTTTTGACCAAAATAGACAGGTTCGGGGCTTAGGGAATTTCTCATATGCCACAAAACGGTTGAAGCTCCTGTTCAGAAAGATGCTCCGAAATCAACTTCTGTCACCTTAGTTATACATTTTGGGATAGTATTTAAAGTTTAAAGCAGAAATTGGGGCACTTTTTAAATTTTCATTTTTGACCAAAATCGACAGGTCCGGGGCTTAGGGAATTTATCATATGCCACAAAATGGTTGAAGCTCCTGTTCAGAAAGATGCTCCGAAATCAACTTCTGTCACCTTAGTGATACATTTTGGGATAGTACCTAAAGTTTAAAGCAGAAATTGGGGCACTTTTTAAATTTTCATTTTTGACCAAAATCGACAGGTCCGGGGCTTAGGGAATTTATCATATGCCACAAAATGGTTGAAGCTCCTGTTCAAAAATGATGCTCCGAAATCAACTTGTCACCTTTGTGATACATTTTGGGATAGTAACTAAAGTTTAAAGCAGAAATTGAGGCACTTTTGAAATTTTCATTTTTGACCAAAATTTACAGGTCCGTGGCTTATGGAATTTCTCATATGCCACAAAATGGTTGAAGCTCCTGTTCAGAAAGATGCTCCGAAATCAACTTCTGTCACCTTAGTGATACATTTTGGGATAGTACTTAGAGTTTAAAGCAGAAATTGGGGCACTATGGAAATTTTCATTTTTGACCAAAATCGACAGGTCCGGGGCTTAGGGAATTTCTCATATGCAACAAAACGGTTGAAGCTCCTGTTCAGAAAGATGCTCCGAAATCAACTTCTGTCGCCTTAGTGATACATTTTGGGATAGTAACTAAAGTTTAAAGCAGAATTTGGGGCACTTTTTAAATTTTCATTTTTGACCAAAATCGACAGGTCCGGGGCTTAGGGAATTTATCATATGCCACAAAATGGTTGAAGCTCCTGTTCAAAAATGATGCTCCGAAATCAACTTGTCACCTTTGTGATACATTTTGGGATAGTAACTAAAGTTTAAAGCAGAAATTGGGGCACTTTTGAAATTTTCATTTTTGACCAAAATAGACAGGTCCGGGGCTTAGGGAATTTCTCATATGCAACAAAACGGTTGAAGCTCCTGTTCAGAAAGATGCTCCGAAATCAACTTCTGTCACCTTAGTGATACATTTTGGGATAGTACTTAAAGTTTAAAGCAGAAATTGGGGCACTTTTGAAATTTTCATTTTTGACCAAAATCGACAGGCCCGGGGCTTAGGGAATTTCTCATATGCCACAAAATGGTTGAAGCTCCTGTTCAGAAAGATGCTCCGAAATCAACTTCTGTCACCTTAGTGATACATTTTGGGATAGTACTTAAAGTTTAAAGCAGAAATTGGGGCACTTTTGAAATTTTCATTTTTGACCAAAATCGACAGGCCCGGGGCTTAGGGAATTTCTCATATGCCACAAAACGGTTGAAGCTCCTGTTCAGAAAGATGCTCCGAAATCAACTTCTGTCACCTTAGTGATACATTTTGGGATAGTACTTAAAGTTTAGAGCAGAAATTGGGGCACTATTGAAATTTTCATTTTTGACCAAAATCGACAGGTCCGGGGCTTAGGGAATTTCTCATATGCCACAAAATGGTTGAAGCTCCTGTTCAAAAATGATGCTCCGAAATCAACTTCTGTCACCTTAGTGATACATTTTGGGATAGTAACTAAAGTTTAAAGCAGAATTTGGGGCACTTTTGAAATTTTCATTTTTGACCAAAATCGACAGGTCCGGGGCTTAGGGAATTTCTCATATGCCACAAAATGGTTGAAACTCCTGTTTAAAAATGATGCTCCGCAATCAACTTCTGTCACCTTAGTGATACATTTTGGGATAGTACCTAAAGTTTAAAGCAGAAATTGGGGCACTTTTGAAATTTTCATTTTTGACCAAAATCGACAGGTCCGGGGCTTAGGGAATTTATCATATGCCACAAAATGGTTGAAGCTCCTGTTCAAAAATGATGCTCCGAAATCAACTTGTCACCTTTGTGATACATTTTGGGATAGTAACTAAAGTTTAAAGCAGAAATTGAGGCACTTTTGAAATTTTCATTTTTGACCAAAATTTACAGGTCCGGGGATTATGGAATTTCTCATATGCCACAAAACGGTTGAAGCTCCTGTTCAGAAAGATGCTCCGAAATCAACTTCTGTCACCTTTGTGATACATTTTGGGATAGTAACTAAAGTTTAAAGCAGAAATTGGGGCACTATTGAAATTTTCATTTTTGACCAAAATCGACAGGTCCGGGGCTTAGGGAATTTCTCATATGCCACAAAATGGTTGAAGCTCCTGTTCAAAAATGATGCTCCGAAATCAACTTCTGTCACCTTAGTGATACATTTTGGGATAGTAACTAAAGTTTAAAGCAGAATTTGGGGCACTTTTGAAATTTTCATTTTTGACCAAAATCGACAGGTCCGGGGCTTAGGGAATTTCTCATATGCCACAAAATGGTTGAAACTCCTGTTTAAAAATGATGCTCCGCAATCAACTTCTGTCACCTTAGTGATACATTTTGGGATAGTACCTAAAGTTTAAAGCAGAAATTGGGGCACTTTTGAAATTTTCATTTTTGACCAAAATCGACAGGTCCGGGGCTTAGGGAATTTATCATATGCCACAAAATGGTTGAAGCTCCTGTTCAAAAATGATGCTCCGAAATCAACTTGTCACCTTTGTGATACATTTTGGGATAGTAACTAAAGTTTAAAGCAGAAATTGAGGCACTTTTGAAATTTTCATTTTTGACCAAAATTTACAGGTCCGGGGATTATGGAATTTCTCATATGCCACAAAATGGTTGAAGCTCCTGTTCAGAAAGATGCTCCGAAATCAACTTCTGTCACCTTAGTGATACATTTTGGGATAGTACTTAGAGTTTAAAGCAGAAATTGGGGCACTATTGAAATTTTCATTTTTGACCAAAATCGACAGGTCCGGGGCTTAGGGAATTTCTCATATGCAACAAAACGGTTGAAGCTCCTGTTCAGAAAGATGCTCCGAAATCAACTTCTGTCGCCTTAGTGATACATTTTGGGATAGTAACTAAAGTTTAAAGCAGAATTTGGGGCACTTTTTAAATTTTCATTTTTGACCAAAATCGACAGGTCCGGGGCTTAGGGAATTTATCATATGCCACAAAATGGTTGAAGCTCCTGTTCAAAAATGATGCTCCGAAATCAACTTGTCACCTTTGTGATACATTTTGGGATAGTAACTAAAGTTTAAAGCAGAAATTGGGGCACTTTTGAAATTTTCATTTTTGACCAAAATAGACAGGTCCGGGGCTTAGGGAATTTCTCATATGCAACAAAACGGTTGAAGCTCCTGTTCAGAAAGATGCTCCGAAATCAACTTCTGTCACCTTAGTGATACATTTTGGGATAGTAACTAAAGTTTAAAGCAGAATTTGGGGCACTTTTTAAATTTTCATTTTTGACCAAAATCGACAGGTCCGGGGCTTAGGGAATTTATCATATGCCACAAAATGGTTGAAGCTCCTGTTCAAAATGATGCTCCGAAATCAACTTGTCACCTTTGTGATACATTTTGGGATAGTAACTAAAGTTTAAAGCAGAAATTGGGGCACTTTTGAAATTTTCATTTTTGACCAAAATTGACAGGTCCGGGGCTTATGGAATTTCTCATATGCCACAAAATGGTTGAAGCTCCTGTTCAGAAAGATGCTCCGAAATCAACTTCTGTCACCTTAGTGATACATTTTGGGATAGTACTTAAAGTTTAAAGCAGAAATTGGGGCACTTTTGAAATTTTCATTTTTGACCAAAATCGACAGGCCCGGGGCTTAGGGAATTTCTCATATGCCACAAAACGGTTGAAGCTCCTGTTCAGAAAGATGCTCCGAAATCAACTTCTGTCACCTTAGTGATACATTTTGGGATAGTACTTAAAGTTTAGAGCAGAAATTGGGGCACTATTGAAATTTTCATTTTTGACCAAAATCGACAGGTCCGGGGCTTAGGGAATTTCTCATATGCCACAAAATGGTTGAAGCTCCTGTTCAAAAATGATGCTCCGAAATCAACTTCTGTCACCTTAGTGATACATTTTGGGATAGTAACTAAAGTTTAAAGCAGAATTTGGGGCACTTTTGAAATTTTCATTTTTGACCAAAATCGACAGGTCCGGGGCTTAGGGAATTTCTCATATGCCACAAAATGGTTGAAACTCCTGTTTAAAAATGATGCTCCGCAATCAACTTCTGTCACCTTTGTGATACATTTTGGGATAGTACCTAAAGTTTAAAGCAGAATTTGGGGCACTTTTGAAATTTTCATTTTTGACCAAAATCGACAGGTCCGGGGCTTAGGGAATTTATCATATGCCACAAAATGGTTGAAGCTCCTGTTCAAAAATGATGCTCCGAAATCAACTTGTCACCTTTGTGATACATTTTGGGATAGTACCTAAAGTTTAAAGCAGAAATTGGGGCACTTTTGAAATTTTCATTTTTGACCAAAATCGACAGGTCCGGGGCTTAGGGAATTTATCATATGCCTCAAAATGGTTGAAGCTCCTGTTCAGAAAGATGCTCCGAAATCAAATTCTGTCACCTTAGTGATACATTTTGGGATAGTAACTAAAGTTTAAAGCAGAATTTGGGGCACTTTTGAAATTTTCATTTTTGACCAAAATCGACAGGTCCGGGGCTTAGGGAATTTCTCATATGCCACAAAATGGTTGAAACTCCTGTTTAAAAATGATGCTCCGCAATCAACTTCTGTCACCTTAGTGATACATTTTGGGATAGTACCTAAAGTTTAAAGCAGAAATTGGGGCACTTTTGAAATTTTCATTTTTGACCAAAATCGACAGGTCCGGGGCTTAGGGAATTTATCATATGCCACAAAATGGTTGAAGCTCCTGTTCAAAAATGATGCTCCGAAATCAACTTGTCACCTTTGTGATACATTTTGGGATAGTACCTAAAGTTTAAAGCAGAAATTGGGGCACTTTTGAAATTTTCATTTTTGACCAAAATCGACAGGTCCGGGGCTTAGGGAATTTATCATATGCCTCAAAATGGTTGAAGCTCCTGTTCAGAAAGATGCTCCGAAATCAAATTCTGTCACCTTAGTGATACATTTTGGGATAGTAACTAAAGTTTAAAGCAGAATTTGGGGCACTTTTGAAATTTTCATTTTTGACCAAAATCGACAGGTCCGGGGCTTAGGGAATTTCTCATATGCCACAAAATGGTTGAAGCTCCTGTTCAAAAATGATGCTCCGAAATCAACTTCTGTCACATTTGTGATACATTTTGGGATAGTAACTAAAGTTTAAAACAGAAATTGGGGCACTTTTGAAATTTTCATTTTTGACCAAAATCGACAGGTCCGGGGCTTATGGAATTTCTCATATGCCACAAAATGGTTGAAGCTCCTGTTAAGAAATATGCTCCGAAATCAACTTCTGTCACCTTAGTTATACATTTTGGGATAGTATTTAAAGTTTAAAGCAGAAATTGGGGCACTTTTTAAATTTTCATTTTTGACCAAAATCGACAGGTCCGGGGCTTATGGAATTTCTCATATGCCACAAAACGGTTGAAGCTCCTGTTCAGAAAGATGCTCCGAAATCAACTTCTGTCACCTTAGTGATACATTTTGGGATAGTACCTAAAGTTTAAAGCAGAAATTGGGGCACTTTTGAAATTTTCATTTTTGACCAAAATTGACAGGTCCGGGGCTTATGGAATTTCTCATATGCCACAAAATGGTTGAAGCTCCTGTTCAGAAAGATGCTCCGAAATCAACTTCTGTCACCTTAGTGATATATTTTGGGATAGTACTTAAAGTTTAAAGCAGAAATTGGGGCAATTTTGAAATTTTAATTTTTGACCAAAATAGACAGGTCCGGGGCTTAGGGAATTTCTCATATGCCACAAAACGGTTGAAGCTCCTGTTCAGAGAGATGCTCCGAAATCAACTTCTGTCACCTTAGAGATACATTTTGGGATAGTAACTAAAGTTTAAAGCAGAATTTGGGGCATTTTTGAAATTTTCATTTTTGACCAAAATCGACAGGTCCGGGGCTTAGGGAATTTCTCATATGCAACAAAACGGTTGAAGCTCCTGTTCAGAAAGATGCTCCGAAATCAACTTCTGTCACCTTAGTGATACATTTTGGGATAGTACTTAAAGTTTAAAGCAGAAATTGGGACACTATTGAAATTTTCATTTTTGACCAAAATCGACAGGTCCGGGGCTTAGGGAATTTCTCATATGCCACAAAATGGTTGAAGATTCTGTTCAAAAATGATGCTCCGAAATCAACTTCTGTCTCCTTAGTGATACATTTTGGGATAGTACCTAAAGTTTAAAGCAGAAATTGGGGCAATTTTGAAATTTTCATTTTTTGACCAAAATAGACAGGTCCGGGGCTTAGGGAATTTCTCATATGCCACAAAACGGTTGAAGCTCCTTTTCAGAAAGATGCTCCTAAATCAATTTCTGTCACCTTAGTGATACATTTTGGGATAGTACCTAAAGTTTAAAGCAGAAATTGGGGCACTTTTGAAATTTTCATTTTTGACCAAAATCGACAGGTCCGGGGCTTAGGGAATTTATCATATGCCACAAAATGGTTGAAGCTCCTGTTCAAAAATGATGCTCCGAAATCAACTTGTCACCTTTGTGATACATTTTGGGATAGTAACTAAAGTTTAAAGCAGAAATTGGGGCACTTTTGAAATTTTCATTTTTGACCAAAATTGACAGGTCCGGGGCTTATGGAATTTCTCATATGCCACAAAATGGTTGAAGCTCCTGTTCAGAAAGATGCTCCGAAATCAACTTCTGTCACCTTAGTGATATATTTTGGGATAGTACTTAAAGTTTAAAGCAGAAATTGGGGCAATTTTGAAATTTTCATTTTTGACCAAAATCGACAGGTCCGGGGCTTATGGAATTTCTCATATGCCACAAAACGGTTGAAGCTCCTGTTCAGAAAGATGCTCCGAAATCAACTTCTGTCACCTTAGTTATACATTTTGGGATAGTATTTAAAGTTTAAAGAAGAAATTGGGGCACTTTTTAAATTTTGATTTTTGACCAAAATCGACAGGTCCGGGGCTTAGGGAATTTATCATATGCCACAAAATGGTTGAAGCTCCTGTTCAGAAAGATGCTCCGAAATCAACTTCTGTCACCTTAGTGATACATTTTGGGATAGTACCTAAAGTTTAAAGCAGAAATTGGGGCACTTTTGAAATTTTCATTTTTGACCAAAATCGACAGGTCCGGGGCTTAGGGAATTTATCATATGCCACAAAATGGTTGAAGCTCCTGTTCAAAAATGATGCTCCGAAATCAACTTCTCACCTTTGTGATACATTTTGGGATAGTAACTAAAGTTTAAAGCAGAAATTGGGGCACTTTTGAAATTTTCATTTTTGACCAAAATCGACAGGTCCGGGGCTTAGGGAATTTATCATATGCCACAAAATGGTTGAAGCTCCTGTTCAAAAATGATGCTCCGAAATCAACTTCTGTCACATTTGTGATACATTTTGGGATAGTAACTAAAGTTTAAAGCAGAAATTGGGGCACTTTTGAAATTTTCATTTTTGACCAAAATCGACAGGTCCGGGGCTTATGGAATTTCTCATATGCCACAAAACGGTTGAAGCTCCTGTTCAGAAAGATGCTCCGAAATCAACTTCTGTCACCTTAGTGATACATTTTGGGATAGTATTTAAAGTTTAAAGCAGAAATTGGGGCACTTTTTAAATTTTCATTTTTGACCAAAATCGACAGGTCCGGGGCTTAGGGAATTTATCATATGCCACAAAATGGTTGAAGCTCCTGTTCAAAAATGATGCTCCGAAATCAACTTGTCACCTTTGTGATACATTTTGGGATAGTAACTAAAGTTTAAAGCAGAAATTGAGGCACTTTTGAAATTTTCATTTTTGACCAAAATTTACAGGTCCGGGGATTATGGAATTTCTCATATGCCACAAAATGGTTGAAGCTCCTGTTCAGAAAGATGCTCCGAAATCAACTTCTGTCACCTTAGTGATACATTTTGGGATAGTACTTAGAGTTTAAAGCAGAAATTGGGGCACTATTGAAATTTTCATTTTTGACCAAAATCGACAGGTCCGGGGCTTAGGGAATTTCTCATATGCAACAAAACGGTTGAAGCTCCTGTTCAGAAAGATGCTCCGAAATCAACTTCTGTCGCCTTAGTGATACATTTTGGGATAGTAACTAAAGTTTAAAGCAGAATTTGGGGCACTTTTTAAATTTTCATTTTTGACCAAAATCGACAGGTCCGGGGCTTAGGGAATTTATCATATGCCACAAAATGGTTGAAGCTCCTGTTCAAAAATGATGCTCCGAAATCAACTTGTCACCTTTGTGATACATTTTGGGATAGTAACTAAAGTTTAAAGCTGAAATTGGGGCACTTTTGAAATTTTCATTTTTGACCAAAATAGACAGGTCCGGGGCTTAGGGAATTTCTCATATGCAACAAAATGGTTGAAGCTCCTGTTCAGAAAGATGCTCCGAAATCAACTTCTGTCACCTTAGTGATACATTTTGGGATAGTAACTAAAGTTTAAAGCAGAATTTGGGGCACTTTTTAAATTTTCATTTTTGACCAAAATCGACAGGTCCGGGGCTTAGGGAATTTATCATATGCCACAAAATGGTTGAAGCTCCTGTTCAAAATGATGCTCCGAAATCAACTTGTCACCTTTGTGATACATTTTGGGATAGTAACTAAAGTTTAAAGCAGAAATTGGGGCACTTTTGAAATTTTCATTTTTGACCAAAATTGACAGGTCCGGGGCTTATGGAATTTCTCATATGCCACAAAATGGTTGAAGCTCCTGTTCAGAAAGATGCTCCGAAATCAACTTCTGTCACCTTAGTGATACATTTTGGGATAGTACTTAAAGTTTAAAGCAGAAATTGGGGCACTTTTGAAATTTTCATTTTTGACCAAAATCGACAGGCCCGGGGCTTAGGGAATTTCTCATATGCCACAAAACGGTTGAAGCTCCTGTTCAGAAAGATGCTCCGAAATCAACTTCTGTCACCTTAGTGATACATTTTGGGATAGTACTTAAAGTTTAGAGCAGAAATTGGGGCACTATTGAAATTTTCATTTTTGACCAAAATCGACAGGTCCGGGGCTTAGGGAATTTCTCATATGCCACAAAATGGTTGAAGCTCCTGTTCAAAAATGATGCTCCGAAATCAACTTCTGTCACCTTAGTGATACATTTTGGGATAGTAACTAAAGTTTAAAGCAGAATTTGGGGCACTTTTGAAATTTTCATTTTTGACCAAAATCGACAGGTCCGGGGCTTAGGGAATTTCTCATATGCCACAAAATGGTTGAAACTCCTGTTTAAAAATGATGCTCCGCAATCAACTTGTCACCTTTGTGATACATTTTGGGATAGTACCTAAAGTTTAAAGCAGAAATTGGGGCACTTTTGAAATTTTCATTTTTGACCAAAATCGACAGGTCCGGGGCTTAGGGAATTTATCATATGCCTCAAAATGGTTGAAGCTCCTGTTCAGAAAGATGCTCCGAAATCAAATTCTGTCACCTTAGTGATACATTTTGGGATAGTAACTAAAGTTTAAAGCAGAATTTGGGGCACTTTTGAAATTTTCATTTTTGACCAAAATCGACAGGTCCGGGGCTTAGGGAATTTCTCATATGCCACAAAATGGTTGAAACTCCTGTTTAAAAATGATGCTCCGCAATCAACTTCTGTCACCTTAGTGATACATTTTGGGATAGTACCTAAAGTTTAAAGCAGAAATTGGGGCACTTTTGAAATTTTCATTTTTGACCAAAATCGACAGGTCCGGGGCTTAGGGAATTTATCATATGCCACAAAATGGTTGAAGCTCCTGTTCAAAAATGATGCTCCGAAATCAACTTGTCACCTTTGTGATACATTTTGGGATAGTACCTAAAGTTTAAAGCAGAAATTGGGGCACTTTTGAAATTTTCATTTTTGACCAAAATCGACAGGTCCGGGGCTTAGGGAATTTATCATATGCCTCAAAATGGTTGAAGCTCCTGTTCAGAAAGATGCTCCGAAATCAAATTCTGTCACCTTAGTGATACATTTTGGGATAGTAACTAAAGTTTAAAGCAGAATTTGGGGCACTTTTGAAATTTTCATTTTTGACCAAAATCGACAGGTCCGGGGCTTAGGGAATTTCTCATATACCACAAAATGGTTGAAGCTCCTGTTCAAAAATGATGCTCCGAAATCAACTTCTGTCACATTTGTGATACATTTTGGGATAGTAACTAAAGTTTAAAGCAGAAATTGGGGCACTTTTGAAATTTTCATTTTTGACCAAAATCGACAGGTCCGGGGCTTATGGAATTTCTCATATGCCACAAAATGGTTGAAGCTCCTGTTAAGAAATATGCTCCGAAATCAACTTCTGTCACCTTAGTTATACATTTTGGGATAGTATTTAAAGTTTAAAGCAGAAATTGGGGCACTTTTGAAATTTTCATTTTTGACCAAAATTGACAGGTCCGGGGCTTATGGAATTTCTCATATGCCACAAAATGGTTGAAGCTCCTGTTCAGAAAGATGCTCCGAAATCAACTTCTGTCACCTTAGTGATATATTTTGGGATAGTACTTAAAGTTTAAAGCAGAAATTGGGGCAATTTTTAAATTTTAATTTTTGACCAAAATAGACAGGTCCGGGGCTTAGGGAATTTCTCATATGCCACAAAACGGTTGAAGCTCCTGTTCAGAGAGATGCTCCGAAATCAACTTCTGTCACCTTAGAGATACATTTTGGGATAGTAACTAAAGTTTAAAGCAGAATTTGGGGCATTTTTGAAATTTTCATTTTTGACCAAAATCGACAGGTCCGGGGCTTAGGGAATTTATCATATGCCACAAAATGGTTGAAGCTCCTGTTCAAAAATGATGCTCCGAAATCAACTTGTCACCTTTGTGATACATTTTGGGATAGTACCTAAAGTTTAAAGCAGAAATTGGGGCACTTTTGAAATTTTCATTTTTGACCAAAATCGACAGGTCCGGGGCTTAGGGAATTTATCATATGCCTCAAAATGGTTGAAGCTCCTGTTCAGAAAGATGCTCCGAAATCAAATTCTGTCACCTTAGTGATACATTTTGGGATAGTAACTAAAGTTTAAAGCAGAATTTGGGGCACTTTTGAAATTTTCATTTTTGACCAAAATCGACAGGTCCGGGGCTTAGGGAATTTCTCATATGCCACAAAATGGTTGAAACTCCTGTTTAAAAATGATGCTCCGCAATCAACTTCTGTCACCTTAGTGATACATTTTGGGATAGTACCTAAAGTTTAAAGCAGAAATTGGGGCACTTTTGAAATTTTCATTTTTGACCAAAATCGACAGGTCCGGGGCTTAGGGAATTTATCATATGCCACAAAATGGTTGAAGCTCCTGTTCAAAAATGATGCTCCGAAATCAACTTGTCACCTTTGTGATACATTTTGGGATAGTACCTAAAGTTTAAAGCAGAAATTGGGGCACTTTTGAAATTTTCATTTTTGACCAAAATCGACAGGTCCGGGGCTTAGGGAATTTATCATATGCCACAAAATGGTTGAAGCTCCTGTTAAGAAATATGCTCCGAAATCAACTTCTGTCACCTTAGTTATACATTTTGGGATAGTATTTAAAGTTTAAAGCAGAAATTGGGGCACTTTTTAAATTTTCATTTTTGACCAAAATCGACAGGTCCGGGGCTTATGGAATTTCTCATATGCCACAAAACGGTTGAAGCTCCTGTTCAGAAAGATGCTCCGAAATCAACTTCTGTCACCTTAGTGATACATTTTGGGATAGTATTTAAAGTTTAAAGCAGAAATTGGGGCACTTTTTAAATTTTCATTTTTGACCAAAATCGACAGGTCCGGGGCTTAGGGAATTTATCATATGCCACAAAATGGTTGAAGCTCCTGTTCAGAAAGATGCTCCGAAATCAACTTCTGTCACCTTAGTGATACATTTTGGGATAGTACCTAAAGTTTAAAGCAGAAATTGGGGCACTTTTTAAATTTTCATTTTTGACCAAAATCGACAGGTCCGGGGCTTAGGGAATTTATCATATGCCACAAAATGGTTGAAGCTCCTGTTCAAAAATGATGCTCCGAAATCAACTTGTCACCTTTGTGATACATTTTGGGATAGTAACTAAAGTTTAAAGCAGAAATTGAGGCACTTTTGAAATTTTCATTTTTGACCAAAATTTACAGGTCCGGGGATTATGGAATTTCTCATATGCCACAAAATGGTTGAAGCTCCTGTTCAGAAAGATGCTCCGAAATCAACTTCTGTCACCTTAGTGATACATTTTGGGATAGTACTTAGAGTTTAAAGCAGAAATTGGGGCACTATTGAAATTTTCATTTTTGACCAAAATCGACAGGTCCGGGGCTTAGAGAATTTCTCATATGCAACAAAACGGTTGAAGCTCCTGTTCAGAAAGATGCTCCGAAATCAACTTCTGTCGCCTTAGTGATACATTTTGGGATAGTAACTAAAGTTTAAAGCAGAATTTGGGGCACTTTTTAAATTTTCATTTTTGACCAAAATCGACAGGTCCGGGGCTTAGGGAATTTATCATATGCCACAAAATGGTTGAAGCTCCTGTTCAAAAATGATGCTCCGAAATCAACTTGTCACCTTTGTGATACATTTTGGGATAGTAACTAAAGTTTAAAGCAGAAATTGGGGCACTTTTGAAATTTTCATTTTTGACCAAAATAGACAGGTCCGGGGCTTAGGGAATTTCTCATATGCAACAAAACGGTTGAAGCTCCTGTTCAGAAAGATGCTCCGAAATCAACTTCTGTCACCTTAGTGATACATTTTGGGATAGTAACTAAAGTTTAAAGCAGAATTTGGGGCACTTTTTAAATTTTCATTTTTGACCAAAATCGACAGGTCCGGGGCTTAGGGAATTTATCATATGCCACAAAATGGTTGAAGCTCCTGTTCAAAATGATGCTCCGAAATCAACTTGTCACCTTTGTGATACATTTTGGGATAGTAACTAAAGTTTAAAGCAGAAATTGGGGCACTTTTGAAATTTTCATTTTTGACCAAAATTGACAGGTCCGGGGCTTATGGAATTTCTCATATGCCACAAAATGGTTGAAGCTCCTGTTCAGAAAGATGCTCCGAAATCAACTTCTGTCACCTTAGTGATACATTTTGGGATAGTACTTAAAGTTTAGAGCAGAAATTGGGGCACTATTGAAATTTTCATTTTTGACCAAAATCGACAGGTCCGGGGCTTAGGGAATTTCTCATATGCCACAAAATGGTTGAAGCTCCTGTTCAAAAATGATGCTCCGAAATCAACTTCTGTCACCTTAGTGATACATTTTGGGATAGTAACTAAAGTTTAAAGCAGAATTTGGGGCACTTTTGAAATTTTCATTTTTGACCAAAATCGACAGGCCCGGGGCTTAGGGAATTTCTCATATGCCACAAAACGGTTGAAGCTCCTGTTCAGAAAGATGCTCCGAAATCAACTTCTGTCACCTTAGTGATACATTTTGGGATAGTACTTAAAGTTTAGAGCAGAAATTGGGGCACTATTGAAATTTTCATTTTTGACCAAAATCGACAGGTCCGGGGCTTAGGGAATTTCTCATATGCCACAAAATGGTTGAAGCTCCTGTTCAAAAATGATGCTCCGAAATCAACTTCTGTCACCTTAGTGATACATTTTGGGATAGTAACTAAAGTTTAAAGCAGAATTTGGGGCACTTTTGAAATTTTCATTTTTGACCAAAATCGACAGGTCCGGGGCTTAGGGAATTTCTCATATGCCACAAAATGGTTGAAACTCCTGTTTAAAAATGATGCTCCGCAATCAACTTCTGTCACCTTAGTGATACATTTTGGGATAGTACCTAAAGTTTAAAGCAGAAATTGGGGCACTTTTGAAATTTTCATTTTTGACCAAAATCGACAGGTCCGGGGCTTAGGGAATTTATCATATGCCACAAAATGGTTGAAGCTCCTGTTCAAAAATGATGCTCCGAAATCAACTTGTCACCTTTGTGATACATTTTGGGATAGTACCTAAAGTTTAAAGCAGAAATTGGGGCACTTTTGAAATTTTCATTTTTGACCAAAATCGACAGGTCCGGGGCTTAGGGAATTTATCATATGCCTCAAAATGGTTGAAGCTCCTGTTCAGAAAGATGCTCCGAAATCAAATTCTGTCACCTTAGTGATACATTTTGGGATAGTAACTAAAGTTTAAAGCAGAATTTGGGGCACTTTTGAAATTTTCATTTTTGACCAAAATCGACAGGTCCGGGGCTTAGGGAATTTCTCATATGCCACAAAACGGTTGAAGCTCCTGTTCAGAAAGATGCTCCGAAATCAACTTCTGTCACCTTAGTGATACATTTTGGGATAGTACTTAAAGTTTAGAGCAGAAATTGGGGCACTATTGAAATTTTCATTTTTGACCAAAATCGACAGGTCCGGGGCTTAGGGAATTTCTCATATGCCACAAAATGGTTGAAGCTCCTGTTCAAAAATGATGCTCCGAAATCAACTTCTGTCACCTTAGTGATACATTTTGGGATAGTAACTAAAGTTTAAAGCAGAATTTGGGGCACTTTTGAAATTTTCATTTTTGACCAAAATCGACAGGTCCGGGGCTTAGGGAATTTCTCATATGCCACAAAATGGTTGAAACTCCTGTTTAAAAATGATGCTCCGCAATCAACTTCTGTCACCTTAGTGATACATTTTGGGATAGTACCTAAAGTTTAAAGCAGAAATTGGGGCACTTTTGAAATTTTCATTTTTGACCAAAATCGACAGGTCCGGGGCTTAGGGAATTTATCATATGCCACAAAATGGTTGAAGCTCCTGTTCAAAAATGATGCTCCGAAATCAACTTGTCACCTTTGTGATACATTTTGGGATAGTACCTAAAGTTTAAAGCAGAAATTGGGGCACTTTTGAAATTTTCATTTTTGACCAAAATCGACAGGTCCGGGGCTTAGGGAATTTATCATATGCCTCAAAATGGTTGAAGCTCCTGTTCAGAAAGATGCTCCGAAATCAAATTCTGTCACCTTAGTGATACATTTTGGGATAGTAACTAAAGTTTAAAGCAGAATTTGGGGCACTTTTGAAATTTTCATTTTTGACCAAAATCGACAGGTCCGGGGCTTAGGGAATTTCTCATATGCCACAAAATGGTTGAAACTCCTGTTTAAAAATGATGCTCCGCAATCAACTTCTGTCACCTTAGTGATACATTTTGGGATAGTACCTAAAGTTTAAAGCAGAAATTGGGGCACTTTTGAAATTTTCATTTTTGACCAAAATCGACAGGTCCGGGGCTTAGGGAATTTATCATATGCCACAAAATGGTTGAAGCTCCTGTTCAAAAATGATGCTCCGAAATCAACTTGTCACCTTTGTGATACATTTTGGGATAGTACCTAAAGTTTAAAGCAGAAATTGGGGCACTTTTGAAATTTTCATTTTTGACCAAAATCGACAGGTCCGGGGCTTAGGGAATTTATCATATGCCTCAAAATGGTTGAAGCTCCTGTTCAGAAAGATGCTCCGAAATCAAATTCTGTCACCTTAGTGATACATTTTGGGATAGTAACTAAAGTTTAAAGCAGAATTTGGGGCACTTTTGAAATTTTCATTTTTGACCAAAATCGACAGGTCCGGGGCTTAGGGAATTTCTCATATGCCACAAAATGGTTGAAGCTCCTGTTCAAAAATGATGCTCCGAAATCAACTTCTGTCACATTTGTGATACATTTTGGGATAGTAACTAAAGTTTAAAGCAGAAATTGGGGCACTTTTGAAATTTTCATTTTTGACCAAAATCGACAGGTCCGGGGCTTATGGAATTTCTCATATGCCACAAAATGGTTGAAGCTCCTGTTAAGAAATATGCTCCGAAATCAACTTCTGTCACCTTAGTTATACATTTTGGGATAGTATTTAAAGTTTAAAGCAGAAATTGGGGCACTTTTTAAATTTTCATTTTTGACCAAAATCGACAGGTCCGGGGCTTATGGAATTTCTCATATGCCACAAAACGGTTGAAGCTCCTGTTCAGAAAGATGCTCCGAAATCAACTTCTGTCACCTTAGTGATACATTTTGGGATAGTACCTAAAGTTTAAAGCAGAAATTGGGGCACTTTTGAAATTTTCATTTTTGACCAAAATTGACAGGTCCGGGGCTTATGGAATTTCTCATATGCCACAAAATGGTTGAAGCTCCTGTTCAGAAAGATGCTCCGAAATCAACTTCTGTCACCTTAGTGATATATTTTGGGATAGTACTTAAAGTTTAAAGCAGAAATTGGGGCAATTTTGAAATTTTAATTTTTGACCAAAATAGACAGGTCCGGGGCTTAGGGAATTTCTCATATGCCACAAAACGGTTGAAGCTCCTGTTCAGAGAGATGCTCCGAAATCAACTTCTGTCACCTTAGAGATACATTTTGGGATAGTAACTAAAGTTTAAAGCAGAATTTGGGGCATTTTTGAAATTTTCATTTTTGACCAAAATCGACAGGTCCGGGGCTTAGGGAATTTCTCATATGCAACAAAACGGTTGAAGCTCCTGTTCAGAAAGATGCTCCGAAATCAACTTCTGTCACCTTAGTGATACATTTTGGGATAGTACTTAAAGTTTAAAGCAGAAATTGGGACACTATTGAAATTTTCATTTTTGACCAAAATCGACAGGTCCGGGGCTTAGGGAATTTCTCATATGCCACAAAATGGTTGAAGATTCTGTTCAAAAATGATGCTCCGAAATCAACTTCTGTCTCCTTAGTGATACATTTTGGGATAGTACCTAAAGTTTAAAGCAGAAATTGGGGCAATTTTGAAATTTTCATTTTTGACCAAAATAGACAGGTCCGGGGCTTAGGGAATTTCTCATATGCCACAAAACGGTTGAAGCTCCTTTTCAGAAAGATGCTCCTAAATCAATTTCTGTCACCTTAGTGATACATTTTGGGATAGTACCTAAAGTTTAAAGCAGAAATTGGGGCACTTTTGAAATTTTCATTTTTGACCAAAATCGACAGGTCCGGGGCTTAGGGAATTTATCATATGCCACAAAATGGTTGAAGCTCCTGTTCAAAAATGATGCTCCGAAATCAACTTGTCACCTTTGTGATACATTTTGGGATAGTAACTAAAGTTTAAAGCAGAAATTGGGGCACTTTTGAAATTTTCATTTTTGACCAAAATTGACAGGTCCGGGGCTTATGGAATTTCTCATATGCCACAAAATGGTTGAAGCTCCTGTTCAGAAAGATGCTCCGAAATCAACTTCTGTCACCTTAGTGATATATTTTGGGATAGTACTTAAAGTTTAAAGCAGAAATTGGGGCAATTTTGAAATTTTCATTTTTGACCAAAATCGACAGGTCCGGGGCTTATGGAATTTCTCATATGCCACAAAACGGTTGAAGCTCCTGTTCAGAAAGATGCTCCGAAATCAACTTCTGTCACCTTAGTTATACATTTTGGGATAGTATTTAAAGTTTAAAGAAGAAATTGGGGCACTTTTTAAATTTTGATTTTTGACCAAAATCGACAGGTCCGGGGCTTAGGGAATTTATCATATGCCACAAAATGGTTGAAGCTCCTGTTCAGAAAGATGCTCCGAAATCAACTTCTGTCACCTTAGTGATACATTTTGGGATAGTACCTAAAGTTTAAAGCAGAAATTGGGGCACTTTTGAAATTTTCATTTTTGACCAAAATCGACAGGTCCGGGGCTTAGGGAATTTATCATATGCCACAAAATGGTTGAAGCTCCTGTTCAAAAATGATGCTCCGAAATCAACTTCTCACCTTTGTGATACATTTTGGGATAGTAACTAAAGTTTAAAGCAGAAATTGGGGCACTTTTGAAATTTTCATTTTTGACCAAAATCGACAGGTCCGGGGCTTAGGGAATTTATCATATGCCACAAAATGGTTGAAGCTCCTGTTCAAAAATGATGCTCCGAAATCAACTTCTGTCACATTTGTGATACATTTTGGGATAGTAACTAAAGTTTAAAGCAGAAATTGGGGCACTTTTGAAATTTTCATTTTTGACCAAAATCGACAGGTCCGGGGCTTATGGAATTTCTCATATGCCACAAAACGGTTGAAGCTCCTGTTCAGAAAGATGCTCCGAAATCAACTTCTGTCACCTTAGTGATACATTTTGGGATAGTATTTAAAGTTTAAAGCAGAAATTGGGGCACTTTTTAAATTTTCATTTTTGACCAAAATCGACAGGTCCGGGGCTTAGGGAATTTATCATATGCCACAAAATGGTTGAAGCTCCTGTTCAGAAAGATGCTCCGAAATCAACTTCTGTCACCTTAGTGATACATTTTGGGATAGTACCTAAAGTTTAAAGCAGAAATTGGGGCACTTTTTAAATTTTCATTTTTGACCAAAATCGACAGGTCCGGGGCTTAGGGAATTTATCATATGCCACAAAATGGTTGAAGCTCCTGTTCAAAAATGATGCTCCGAAATCAACTTGTCACCTTTGTGATACATTTTGGGATAGTAACTAAAGTTTAAAGCAGAAATTGAGGCACTTTTGAAATTTTCATTTTTGACCAAAATTTACAGGTCCGGGGATTATGGAATTTCTCATATGCCACAAAATGGTTGAAGCTCCTGTTCAGAAAGATGCTCCGAAATCAACTTCTGTCACCTTAGTGATACATTTTGGGATAGTACTTAGAGTTTAAAGCAGAAATTGGGGCACTATTGAAATTTTCATTTTTGACCAAAATCGACAGGTCCGGGGCTTAGGGAATTTCTCATATGCAACAAAACGGTTGAAGCTCCTGTTCAGAAAGATGCTCCGAAATCAACTTCTGTCGCCTTAGTGATACATTTTGGGATAGTAACTAAAGTTTAAAGCAGAATTTGGGGCACTTTTTAAATTTTCATTTTTGACCAAAATCGACAGGTCCGGGGCTTAGGGAATTTATCATATGCCACAAAATGGTTGAAGCTCCTGTTCAAAAATGATGCTCCGAAATCAACTTGTCACCTTTGTGATACATTTTGGGATAGTAACTAAAGTTTAAAGCAGAAATTGGGGCACTTTTGAAATTTTCATTTTTGACCAAAATAGACAGGTCCGGGGCTTAGGGAATTTCTCATATGCAACAAAACGGTTGAAGCTCCTGTTCAGAAAGATGCTCCGAAATCAACTTCTGTCACCTTAGTGATACATTTTGGGATAGTAACTAAAGTTTAAAGCAGAATTTGGGGCACTTTTTAAATTTTCATTTTTGACCAAAATCGACAGGTCCGGGGCTTAGGGAATTTATCATATGCCACAAAATGGTTGAAGCTCCTGTTCAAAATGATGCTCCGAAATCAACTTGTCACCTTTGTGATACATTTTGGGATAGTAACTAAAGTTTAAAGCAGAAATTGGGGCACTTTTGAAATTTTCATTTTTGACCAAAATTGACAGGTCCGGGGCTTATGGAATTTCTCATATGCCACAAAATGGTTGAAGCTCCTGTTCAGAAAGATGCTCCGAAATCAACTTCTGTCACCTTAGTGATACATTTTGGGATAGTACTTAAAGTTTAAAGCAGAAATTGGGGCACTTTTGAAATTTTCATTTTTGACCAAAATCGACAGGCCCGGGGCTTAGGGAATTTCTCATATGCCACAAAACGGTTGAAGCTCCTGTTCAGAAAGATGCTCCGAAATCAACTTCTGTCACCTTAGTGATACATTTTGGGATAGTACTTAAAGTTTAGAGCAGAAATTGGGGCACTATTGAAATTTTCATTTTTGACCAAAATCGACAGGTCCGGGGCTTAGGGAATTTCTCATATGCCACAAAATGGTTGAAGCTCCTGTTCAAAAATGATGCTCCGAAATCAACTTCTGTCACCTTAGTGATACATTTTGGGATAGTAACTAAAGTTTAAAGCAGAATTTGGGGCACTTTTGAAATTTTCATTTTTGACCAAAATCGACAGGTCCGGGGCTTAGGGAATTTCTCATATGCCACAAAATGGTTGAAACTCCTGTTTAAAAATGATGCTCCGCAATCAACTTCTGTCACCTTAGTGATACATTTTGGGATAGTACCTAAAGTTTAAAGCAGAAATTGGGGCACTTTTGAAATTTTCATTTTTGACCAAAATCGACAGGTCCGGGGCTTAGGGAATTTATCATATGCCACAAAATGGTTGAAGCTCCTGTTCAAAAATGATGCTCCGAAATCAACTTGTCACCTTTGTGATACATTTTGGGATAGTACCTAAAGTTTAAAGCAGAAATTGGGGCACTTTTGAAATTTTCATTTTTGACCAAAATCGACAGGTCCGGGGCTTAGGGAATTTATCATATGCCTCAAAATGGTTGAAGCTCCTGTTCAGAAAGATGCTCCGAAATCAAATTCTGTCACCTTAGTGATACATTTTGGGATAGTAACTAAAGTTTAAAGCAGAATTTGGGGCACTTTTGAAATTTTCATTTTTGACCAAAATCGACAGGTCCGGGGCTTAGGGAATTTCTCATATGCCACAAAATGGTTGAAACTCCTGTTTAAAAATGATGCTCCGCAATCAACTTCTGTCACCTTAGTGATACATTTTGGGATAGTACCTAAAGTTTAAAGCAGAAATTGGGGCACTTTTGAAATTTTCATTTTTGACCAAAATCGACAGGTCCGGGGCTTAGGGAATTTATCATATGCCACAAAATGGTTGAAGCTCCTGTTCAAAAATGATGCTCCGAAATCAACTTGTCACCTTTGTGATACATTTTGGGATAGTACCTAAAGTTTAAAGCAGAAATTGGGGCACTTTTGAAATTTTCATTTTTGACCAAAATCGACAGGTCCGGGGCTTAGGGAATTTATCATATGCCTCAAAATGGTTGAAGCTCCTGTTCAGAAAGATGCTCCGAAATCAAATTCTGTCACCTTAGTGATACATTTTGGGATAGTAACTAAAGTTTAAAGCAGAATTTGGGGCACTTTTGAAATTTTCATTTTTGACCAAAATCGACAGGTCCGGGGCTTAGGGAATTTCTCATATGCCACAAAATGGTTGAAGCTCCTGTTCAAAAATGATGCTCCGAAATCAACTTCTGTCACATTTGTGATACATTTTGGGATAGTAACTAAAGTTTAAAGCAGAAATTGGGGCACTTTTGAAATTTTCATTTTTGACCAAAATCGACAGGTCCGGGGCTTATGGAATTTCTCATATGCCACAAAATGGTTGAAGCTCCTGTTAAGAAATATGCTCCGAAATCAACTTCTGTCACCTTAGTTATACATTTTGGGATAGTATTTAAAGTTTAAAGCAGAAATTGGGGCACTTTTTAAATTTTCATTTTTGACCAAAATCGACAGGTCCGGGGCTTATGGAATTTCTCATATGCCACAAAATGGTTGAAGCTCCTGTTCAGAAAGATGCTCCGAAATCAAATTCTGTCACCTTAGTGATACATTTTGGGATAGTAACTAAAGTTTAAAGCAGAAATTGGGGCACTTTTGAAATTTTCATTTTTGACCAAAATCGACAGGTCCGGGGCTTAGGGAATTTCTCATATGCCACAAAATGGTTGAAGATTCTGTTCAAAAATGATGCTCCGAAATCAACTTCTGTCTCCTTAGTGATACATTTTGGGATAGTACCTAAAGTTTAAAGCAGAAATTGGGGCAATTTTGAAATTTTCATTTTTGACCAAAATAGACAGGTCCGGGGCTTAGGGAATTTCTCATATGCCACAAAACGGTTGAAGCTCCTTTTCAGAAAGATGCTCCTAAATCAATTTCTGTCACCTTAGTGATACATTTTGGGATAGTACCTAAAGTTTAAAGCAGAAATTGGGGCACTTTTGAAATTTTCATTTTTGACCAAAATCGACAGGTCCGGGGCTTAGGGAATTTATCATATGCCACAAAATGGTTGAAACTCCTGTTTAAAAATGATGCTCCGCAATCAACTTCTGTCACCTTAGTGATACATTTTGGGATAGTACCTAAAGTTTAAAGCAGAAATTGGGGCACTTTTGAAATTTTCATTTTTGACCAAAATCGACAGGTCCGGGGCTTAGGGAATTTATCATATGCCACAAAATGGTTGAAGCTCCTGTTCAAAAATGATGCTCCGAAATCAACTTGTCACCTTTGTGATACATTTTGGGATAGTACCTAAAGTTTAAAGCAGAAATTGGGGCACTTTTGAAATTTTCATTTTTGACCAAAATCGACAGGTCCGGGGCTTAGGGAATTTATCATATGCCTCAAAATGGTTGAAGCTCCTGTTCAGAAAGATGCTCCGAAATCAAATTCTGTCACCTTAGTGATACATTTTGGGATAGTAACTAAAGTTTAAAGCAGAATTTGGGGCACTTTTGAAATTTTCATTTTTGACCAAAATCGACAGGTCCGGGGCTTAGGGAATTTCTCATATGCCACAAAATGGTTGAAACTCCTGTTTAAAAATGATGCTCCGCAATCAACTTCTGTCACCTTAGTGATACATTTTGGGATAGTACCTAAAGTTTAAAGCAGAAATTGGGGCACTTTTGAAATTTTCATTTTTGACCAAAATCGACAGGTCCGGGGCTTAGGGAATTTATCATATGCCACAAAATGGTTGAAGCTCCTGTTCAAAAATGATGCTCCGAAATCAACTTGTCACCTTTGTGATACATTTTGGGATAGTACCTAAAGTTTAAAGCAGAAATTGGGGCACTTTTGAAATTTTCATTTTTGACCAAAATCGACAGGTCCGGGGCTTAGGGAATTTATCATATGCCACAAAATGGTTGAAGCTCCTGTTCAGAAATATGCTCCGAAATCAACTTCTGTCACCTTAGTTATACATTTTGGGATAGTATTTAAAGTTTAAAGCAGAAATTGGGGCACTTTTTAAATTTTCATTTTTGACCAAAATCGACAGGTCCGGGGCTTATGGAATTTCTCATATGCCACAAAACGGTTGAAGCTCCTGTTCAGAAAGATGCTCCGAAATCAACTTCTGTCACCTTAGTGATACATTTTGGGATAGTATTTAAAGTTTAAAGCAGAAATTGGGGCACTTTTTAAATTTTCATTTTTGACCAAAATCGACAGGTCCGGGGCTTAGGGAATTTATCATATGCCACAAAATGGTTGAAGCTCCTGTTCAGAAAGATGCTCCGAAATCAACTTCTGTCACCTTAGTGATACATTTTGGGATAGTACCTAAAGTTTAAAGCAGAAATTGGGGCACTTTTTAAATTTTCATTTTTGACCAAAATCGACAGGTCCGGGGCTTAGGGAATTTATCATATGCCACAAAATGGTTGAAGCTCCTGTTCAAAAATGATGCTCCGAAATCAACTTGTCACCTTTGTGATACATTTTGGGATAGTAACTAAAGTTTAAAGCAGAAATTGAGGCACTTTTGAAATTTTCATTTTTGACCAAAATTTACAGGTCCGGGGATTATGGAATTTCTCATATGCCACAAAATGGTTGAAGCTCCTGTTCAGAAAGATGCTCCGAAATCAACTTCTGTCACCTTAGTGATACATTTTGGGATAGTACTTAGAGTTTAAAGCAGAAATTGGGGCACTATTGAAATTTTCATTTTTGACCAAAATCGACAGGTCCGGGGCTTAGGGAATTTCTCATATGCAACAAAACGGTTGAAGCTCCTGTTCAGAAAGATGCTCCGAAATCAACTTCTGTCGCCTTAGTGATACATTTTGGGATAGTAACTAAAGTTTAAAGCAGAATTTGGGGCACTTTTTAAATTTTCATTTTTGACCAAAATCGACAGGTCCGGGGCTTAGGGAATTTATCATATGCCACAAAATGGTTGAAGCTCCTGTTCAAAAATGATGCTCCGAAATCAACTTGTCACCTTTGTGATACATTTTGGGATAGTAACTAAAGTTTAAAGCAGAAATTGGGGCACTTTTGAAATTTTCATTTTTGACCAAAATAGACAGGTCCGGGGCTTAGGGAATTTCTCATATGCAACAAAACGGTTGAAGCTCCTGTTCAGAAAGATGCTCCGAAATCAACTTCTGTCACCTTAGTGATACATTTTGGGATAGTAACTAAAGTTTAAAGCAGAATTTGGGGCACTTTTTAAATTTTCATTTTTGACCAAAATCGACAGGTCCGGGGCTTAGGGAATTTATCATATGCCACAAAATGGTTGAAGCTCCTGTTCAAAATGATGCTCCGAAATCAACTTGTCACCTTTGTGATACATTTTGGGATAGTAACTAAAGTTTAAAGCAGAAATTGGGGCACTTTTGAAATTTTCATTTTTGACCAAAATTGACAGGTCCGGGGCTTATGGAATTTCTCATATGCCACAAAATGGTTGAAGCTCCTGTTCAGAAAGATGCTCCGAAATCAACTTCTGTCACCTTAGTGATACATTTTGGGATAGTACTTAAAGTTTAAAGCAGAAATTGGGGCACTTTTGAAATTTTCATTTTTGACCAAAATCGACAGGCCCGGGGCTTAGGGAATTTCTCATATGCCACAAAACGGTTGAAGCTCCTGTTCAGAAAGATGCTCCGAAATCAACTTCTGTCACCTTAGTGATACATTTTGGGATAGTACTTAAAGTTTAGAGCAGAAATTGGGGCACTATTGAAATTTTCATTTTTGACCAAAATCGACAGGTCCGGGGCTTAGGGAATTTCTCATATGCCACAAAATGGTTGAAGCTCCTGTTCAAAAATGATGCTCCGAAATCAACTTCTGTCACCTTAGTGATACATTTTGGGATAGTAACTAAAGTTTAAAGCAGAATTTGGGGCACTTTTGAAATTTTCAATTTTGACCAAAATCGACAGGTCCGGGGCTTAGGGAATTTCTCATATGCCACAAAATGGTTGAAACTCCTGTTTAAAAATGATGCTCCGCAATCAACTTCTGTCACCTTAGTGATACATTTTGGGATAGTACCTAAAGTTTAAAGCAGAAATTGGGGCACTTTTGAAATTTTCATTTTTGACCAAAATCGACAGGTCCGGGGCTTAGGGAATTTATCATATGCCACAAAATGGTTGAAGCTCCTGTTCAAAAATGATGCTCCGAAATCAACTTGTCACCTTTGTGATACATTTTGGGATAGTACCTAAAGTTTAAAGCAGAAATTGGGGCACTTTTGAAATTTTCATTTTTGACCAAAATCGACAGGTCCGGGGCTTAGGGAATTTATCATATGCCTCAAAATGGTTGAAGCTCCTGTTCAGAAAGATGCTCCGAAATCAAATTCTGTCACCTTAGTGATACATTTTGGGATAGTAACTAAAGTTTAAAGCAGAATTTGGGGCACTTTTGAAATTTTCATTTTTGACCAAAATCGACAGGTCCGGGGCTTAGGGAATTTCTCATATGCCACAAAATGGTTGAAACTCCTGTTTAAAAATGATGCTCCGCAATCAACTTCTGTCACCTTAGTGATACATTTTGGGATAGTACCTAAAGTTTAAAGCAGAAATTGGGGCACTTTTGAAATTTTCATTTTTGACCAAAATCGACAGGTCCGGGGCTTAGGGAATTTATCATATGCCACAAAATGGTTGAAGCTCCTGTTCAAAAATGATGCTCCGAAATCAACTTGTCACCTTTGTGATACATTTTGGGATAGTACCTAAAGTTTAAAGCAGAAATTGGGGCACTTTTGAAATTTTCATTTTTGACCAAAATCGACAGGTCCGGGGCTTAGGGAATTTATCATATGCCTCAAAATGGTTGAAGCTCCTGTTCAGAAAGATGCTCCGAAATCAAATTCTGTCACCTTAGTGATACATTTTGGGATAGTAACTAAAGTTTAAAGCAGAATTTGGGGCACTTTTGAAATTTTCATTTTTGACCAAAATCGACAGGTCCGGGGCTTAGGGAATTTCTCATATGCCACAAAATGGTTGAAGCTCCTGTTCAAAAATGATGCTCCGAAATCAACTTCTGTCACATTTGTGATACATTTTGGGATAGTAACTAAAGTTTAAAGCAGAAATTGGGGCACTTTTGAAATTTTCATTTTTGACCAAAATCGACAGGTCCGGGGCTTATGGAATTTCTCATATGCCACAAAATGGTTGAAGCTCCTGTTAAGAAATATGCTCCGAAATCAACTTCTGTCACCTTAGTTATACATTTTGGGATAGTATTTAAAGTTTAAAGCAGAAATTGGGGCACTTTTTAAATTTTCATTTTTGACCAAAATCGACAGGTCCGGGGCTTATGGAATTTCTCATATGCCACAAAACGGTTGAAGCTCCTGTTCAGAAAGATGCTCCGAAATCAACTTCTGTCACCTTAGTGATACATTTTGGGATAGTACCTAAAGTTTAAAGCAGAAATTGGGGCACTTTTGAAATTTTCATTTTTGACCAAAATTGACAGGTCCGGGGCTTATGGAATTTCTCATATGCCACAAAATGGTTGAAGCTCCTGTTCAGAAAGATGCTCCGAAATCAACTTCTGTCACCTTAGTGATATATTTTGGGATAGTACTTAAAGTTTAAAGCAGAAATTGGGGCAATTTTGAAATTTTAATTTTTGACCAAAATAGACAGGTCCGGGGCTTAGGGAATTTCTCATATGCCACAAAACGGTTGAAGCTCCTGTTCAGAGAGATGCTCCGAAATCAACTTCTGTCACCTTAGAGATACATTTTGGGATAGTAACTAAAGTTTAAAGCAGAATTTGGGGCATTTTTGAAATTTTCATTTTTGACCAAAATCGACAGGTCCGGGGCTTAGGGAATTTCTCATATGCAACAAAACGGTTGAAGCTCCTGTTCAGAAAGATGCTCCGAAATCAACTTCTGTCACCTTAGTGATACATTTTGGGATAGTACTTAAAGTTTAAAGCAGAAATTGGGACACTATTGAAATTTTCATTTTTGACCAAAATCGACAGGTCCGGGGCTTAGGGAATTTCTCATATGCCACAAAATGGTTGAAGATTCTGTTCAAAAATGATGCTCCGAAATCAACTTCTGTCTCCTTAGTGATACATTTTGGGATAGTACCTAAAGTTTAAAGCAGAAATTGGGGCAATTTTGAAATTTTCATTTTTGACCAAAATAGACAGGTCCGGGGCTTAGGGAATTTCTCATATGCCACAAAACGGTTGAAGCTCCTTTTCAGAAAGATGCTCCTAAATCAATTTCTGTCACCTTAGTGATACATTTTGGGATAGTACCTAAAGTTTAAAGCAGAAATTGGGGCACTTTTGAAATTTTCATTTTTGACCAAAATCGACAGGTCCGGGGCTTAGGGAATTTATCATATGCCACAAAATGGTTGAAGCTCCTGTTCAAAAATGATGCTCCGAAATCAACTTGTCACCTTTGTGATACATTTTGGGATAGTAACTAAAGTTTAAAGCAGAAATTGGGGCACTTTTGAAATTTTCATTTTTGACCAAAATTGACAGGTCCGGGGCTTATGGAATTTCTCATATGCCACAAAATGGTTGAAGCTCCTGTTCAGAAAGATGCTCCGAAATCAACTTCTGTCACCTTAGTGATATATTTTGGGATAGTACTTAAAGTTTAAAGCAGAAATTGGGGCAATTTTGAAATTTTCATTTTTGACCAAAATCGACAGGTCCGGGGCTTATGGAATTTCTCATATGCCACAAAACGGTTGAAGCTCCTGTTCAGAAAGATGCTCCGAAATCAACTTCTGTCACCTTAGTTATACATTTTGGGATAGTATTTAAAGTTTAAAGAAGAAATTGGGGCACTTTTTAAATTTTGATTTTTGACCAAAATCGACAGGTCCGGGGCTTAGGGAATTTATCATATGCCACAAAATGGTTGAAGCTCCTGTTCAGAAAGATGCTCCGAAATCAACTTCTGTCACCTTAGTGATACATTTTGGGATAGTACCTAAAGTTTAAAGCAGAAATTGGGGCACTTTTGAAATTTTCATTTTTGACCAAAATCGACAGGTCCGGGGCTTAGGGAATTTATCATATGCCACAAAATGGTTGAAGCTCCTGTTCAAAAATGATGCTCCGAAATCAACTTCTCACCTTTGTGATACATTTTGGGATAGTAACTAAAGTTTAAAGCAGAAATTGGGGCACTTTTGAAATTTTCATTTTTGACCAAAATCGACAGGTCCGGGGCTTAGGGAATTTATCATATGCCACAAAATGGTTGAAGCTCCTGTTCAAAAATGATGCTCCGAAATCAACTTCTGTCACATTTGTGATACATTTTGGGATAGTAACTAAAGTTTAAAGCAGAAATTGGGGCACTTTTGAAATTTTCATTTTTGACCAAAATCGACAGGTCCGGGGCTTATGGAATTTCTCATATGCCACAAAACGGTTGAAGCTCCTGTTCAGAAAGATGCTCCGAAATCAACTTCTGTCACCTTAGTGATACATTTTGGGATAGTATTTAAAGTTTAAAGCAGAAATTGGGGCACTTTTTAAATTTTCATTTTTGACCAAAATCGACAGGTCCGGGGCTTAGGGAATTTATCATATGCCACAAAATGGTTGAAGCTCCTGTTCAGAAAGATGCTCCGAAATCAACTTCTGTCACCTTAGTGATACATTTTGGGATAGTACCTAAAGTTTAAAGCAGAAATTGGGGCACTTTTTAAATTTTCATTTTTGACCAAAATCGACAGGTCCGGGGCTTAGGGAATTTATCATATGCCACAAAATGGTTGAAGCTCCTGTTCAAAAATGATGCTCCGAAATCAACTTGTCACCTTTGTGATACATTTTGGGATAGTAACTAAAGTTTAAAGCAGAAATTGAGGCACTTTTGAAATTTTCATTTTTGACCAAAATTTACAGGTCCGGGGATTATGGAATTTCTCATATGCCACAAAATGGTTGAAGCTCCTGTTCAGAAAGATGCTCCGAAATCAACTTCTGTCACCTTAGTGATACATTTTGGGATAGTACTTAGAGTTTAAAGCAGAAATTGGGGCACTATTGAAATTTTCATTTTTGACCAAAATCGACAGGTCCGGGGCTTAGGGAATTTCTCATATGCAACAAAACGGTTGAAGCTCCTGTTCAGAAAGATGCTCCGAAATCAACTTCTGTCGCCTTAGTGATACATTTTGGGATAGTAACTAAAGTTTAAAGCAGAATTTGGGGCACTTTTTAAATTTTCATTTTTGACCAAAATCGACAGGTCCGGGGCTTAGGGAATTTATCATATGCCACAAAATGGTTGAAGCTCCTGTTCAAAAATGATGCTCCGAAATCAACTTGTCACCTTTGTGATACATTTTGGGATAGTAACTAAAGTTTAAAGCAGAAATTGGGGCACTTTTGAAATTTTCATTTTTGACCAAAATAGACAGGTCCGGGGCTTAGGGAATTTCTCATATGCAACAAAACGGTTGAAGCTCCTGTTCAGAAAGATGCTCCGAAATCAACTTCTGTCACCTTAGTGATACATTTTGGGATAGTAACTAAAGTTTAAAGCAGAATTTGGGGCACTTTTTAAATTTTCATTTTTGACCAAAATCGACAGGTCCGGGGCTTAGGGAATTTATCATATGCCACAAAATGGTTGAAGCTCCTGTTCAAAATGATGCTCCGAAATCAACTTGTCACCTTTGTGATACATTTTGGGATAGTAACTAAAGTTTAAAGCAGAAATTGGGGCACTTTTGAAATTTTCATTTTTGACCAAAATTGACAGGTCCGGGGCTTATGGAATTTCTCATATGCCACAAAATGGTTGAAGCTCCTGTTCAGAAAGATGCTCCGAAATCAACTTCTGTCACCTTAGTGATACATTTTGGGATAGTACTTAAAGTTTAAAGCAGAAATTGGGGCACTTTTGAAATTTTCATTTTTGACCAAAATCGACAGGCCCGGGGCTTAGGGAATTTCTCATATGCCACAAAACGGTTGAAGCTCCTGTTCAGAAAGATGCTCCGAAATCAACTTCTGTCACCTTAGTGATACATTTTGGGATAGTACTTAAAGTTTAGAGCAGAAATTGGGGCACTATTGAAATTTTCATTTTTGACCAAAATCGACAGGTCCGGGGCTTAGGGAATTTCTCATATGCCACAAAATGGTTGAAGCTCCTGTTCAAAAATGATGCTCCGAAATCAACTTCTGTCACCTTAGTGATACATTTTGGGATAGTAACTAAAGTTTAAAGCAGAATTTGGGGCACTTTTGAAATTTTCATTTTTGACCAAAATCGACAGGTCCGGGGCTTAGGGAATTTCTCATATGCCACAAAATGGTTGAAACTCCTGTTTAAAAATGATGCTCCGCAATCAACTTCTGTCACCTTAGTGATACATTTTGGGATAGTACCTAAAGTTTAAAGCAGAAATTGGGGCACTTTTGAAATTTTCATTTTTGACCAAAATCGACAGGTCCGGGGCTTAGGGAATTTATCATATGCCACAAAATGGTTGAAGCTCCTGTTCAAAAATGATGCTCCGAAATCAACTTGTCACCTTTGTGATACATTTTGGGATAGTACCTAAAGTTTAAAGCAGAAATTGGGGCACTTTTGAAATTTTCATTTTTGACCAAAATCGACAGGTCCGGGGCTTAGGGAATTTATCATATGCCTCAAAATGGTTGAAGCTCCTGTTCAGAAAGATGCTCCGAAATCAAATTCTGTCACCTTAGTGATACATTTTGGGATAGTAACTAAAGTTTAAAGCAGAATTTGGGGCACTTTTGAAATTTTCATTTTTGACCAAAATCGACAGGTCCGGGGCTTAGGGAATTTCTCATATGCCACAAAATGGTTGAAACTCCTGTTTAAAAATGATGCTCCGCAATCAACTTCTGTCACCTTAGTGATACATTTTGGGATAGTACCTAAAGTTTAAAGCAGAAATTGGGGCACTTTTGAAATTTTCATTTTTGACCAAAATCGACAGGTCCGGGGCTTAGGGAATTTATCATATGCCACAAAATGGTTGAAGCTCCTGTTCAAAAATGATGCTCCGAAATCAACTTGTCACCTTTGTGATACATTTTGGGATAGTACCTAAAGTTTAAAGCAGAAATTGGGGCACTTTTGAAATTTTCATTTTTGACCAAAATCGACAGGTCCGGGGCTTAGGGAATTTATCATATGCCTCAAAATGGTTGAAGCTCCTGTTCAGAAAGATGCTCCGAAATCAAATTCTGTCACCTTAGTGATACATTTTGGGATAGTAACTAAAGTTTAAAGCAGAATTTGGGGCACTTTTGAAATTTTCATTTTTGACCAAAATCGACAGGTCCGGGGCTTAGGGAATTTCTCATATGCCACAAAATGGTTGAAGCTCCTGTTCAAAAATGATGCTCCGAAATCAACTTCTGTCACATTTGTGATACATTTTGGGATAGTAACTAAAGTTTAAAGCAGAAATTGGGGCACTTTTGAAATTTTCATTTTTGACCAAAATCGACAGGTCCGGGGCTTATGGAATTTCTCATATGCCACAAAATGGTTGAAGCTCCTGTTAAGAAATATGCTCCGAAATCAACTTCTGTCACCTTAGTTATACATTTTGGGATAGTATTTAAAGTTTAAAGCAGAAATTGGGGCACTTTTTAAATTTTCATTTTTGACCAAAATCGACAGGTCCGGGGCTTATGGAATTTCTCATATGCCACAAAACGGTTGAAGCTCCTGTTCAGAAAGATGCTCCGAAATCAACTTCTGTCACCTTAGTGATACATTTTGGGATAGTACCTAAAGTTTAAAGCAGAAATTGGGGCACTTTTGAAATTTTCATTTTTGACCAAAATTGACAGGTCCGGGGCTTATGGAATTTCTCATATGCCACAAAATGGTTGAAGCTCCTGTTCAGAAAGATGCTCCGAAATCAACTTCTGTCACCTTAGTGATATATTTTGGGATAGTACTTAAAGTTTAAAGCAGAAATTGGGGCAATTTTGAAATTTTAATTTTTGACCAAAATAGACAGGTCCGGGGCTTAGGGAATTTCTCATATGCCACAAAACGGTTGAAGCTCCTGTTCAGAGAGATGCTCCGAAATCAACTTCTGTCACCTTAGAGATACATTTTGGGATAGTAACTAAAGTTTAAAGCAGAATTTGGGGCATTTTTGAAATTTTCATTTTTGACCAAAATCGACAGGTCCGGGGCTTAGGGAATTTCTCATATGCAACAAAATGGTTGAAGCTCCTGTTCAGAAAGATGCTCCGAAATCAACTTCTGTCACCTTAGTGATACATTTTGGGATAGTACTTAAAGTTTAAAGCAGAAATTGGGACACTATTGAAATTTTCATTTTTGACCAAAATCGACAGGTCCGGGGCTTAGGGAATTTCTCATATGCCACAAAATGGTTGAAGATTCTGTTCAAAAATGATGCTCCGAAATCAACTTCTGTCTCCTTAGTGATACATTTTGGGATAGTACCTAAAGTTTAAAGCAGAAATTGGGGCAATTTTGAAATTTTCATTTTTGACCAAAATAGACAGGTCCGGGGCTTAGGGAATTTCTCATATGCCACAAAACGGTTGAAGCTCCTTTTCAGAAAGATGCTCCTAAATCAATTTCTGTCACCTTAGTTATACATTTTGGGATAGTACCTAAAGTTTAAAGCAGAAATTGGGGCACTTTTGAAATTTTCATTTTTGACCAAAATCGACAGGTCCGGGGCTTAGGGAATTTATCATATGCCACAAAATGGTTGAAGCTCCTGTTCAAAAATGATGCTCCGAAATCAACTTGTCACCTTTGTGATACATTTTGGGATAGTACCTAAAGTTTAAAGCAGAAATTGGGGCACTTTTGAAATTTTCATTTTTGACCAAAATTGACAGGTCCGGGGCTTATGGAATTTCTCATATGCCACAAAATGGTTGAAGCTCCTGTTCAGAAAGATGCTCCGAAATCAACTTCTGTCACCTTAGTGATATATTTTGGGATAGTACTTAAAGTTTAAAGCAGAAATTGGGGCAATTTTGAAATTTTCATTTTTGACCAAAATCGACAGGTCCGGGGCTTAGGGAATTTCTCATATGCCACAAAATGGTTGAAGCTCCTGTTCAGAAAGATGCTCCGAAATCAACTTCTGTCACCTTAGTTATACATTTTGGGATAGTATTTAAAGTTTAAAGCAGAAATTGGGGCACTTTTTAAATTTTCATTTTTTACCAAAATCGACAGGTCCGGGGCTTAGGGAATTTATCATATGCCACAAAATGGTTGAAGCTCCTGTTCAGAAAGATGCTCCGAAATCAACTTCTGTCACCTTAGTGATACATTTTGGGATAGTACCTAAAGTTTAAAGCAGAAATTGAGGCACTTTTGAAATTTTCATTTTTGACCAAAATCGACAGGTCCAGGGCTTAGGGAATTTACCATATGCCACAAAATGGTTGAAGCTCCTGTTCAAAAATGATGCTCCGAAATCAACTTGTCACCTTTGTGATACATTTTGGGATAGTAACTAAAGTTTAAAGCAGAAATTGGGGCACTTTTGAAATTTTCATTTTTGACCAAAATTGACAGGTCCGGGGCTTATGGAATTTCTCATATGCCACAAAATGGTTGAAGCTCCTGTTCAGAAAGATGCTCCGAAATCAACTTCTGTCACCTTAGTTATACATTTTGGGATAGTATTTAAAGTTTAAAGCAGAAATTGGGGCACTTTTTAAATTTTCATTTTTGACCAAAATCGACAGGTCCGGGGCTTATGGAATTTCTCATATGCCACAAAACGGTTGAAGCTCCTGTTCAGAAAGATGCTCCGAAATCAACTTCTGTCACCTTAGTGATATATTTTGGGATAGTACTTAAAGTTTAAAGCAGAAATTGGGGCAATTTTGAAATTTTAATTTTTGACCAAAATAGACAGGTCCGGGGCTTAGGGAATTTCTCATATGCCACAAAACGGTTGAAGCTCCTGTTCAGAGAGATGCTCCGAAATCAACTTCTGTCACCTTAGTGATACATTTTGGGATAGTAACTAAAGTTTAAAGCAGAATTTGGGGCATTTTTGAAATTTTCATTTTTGACCAAAATCGACAGGTCCGGGGCTTAGGGAATTTCTCATATGCAACAAAACGGTTGAAGCTCCTGTTCAGAAAGATGCTCCGAAATCAACTTCTGTCACCTTAGTGATACATTTTGGGATAGTACTTAAAGTTTAAAGCAGAAATTGGGACACTATTGAAATTTTCATTTTTGACCAAAATCGACAGGTCCGGGGCTTAGGGAATTTCTCATATGCCACAAAATGGTTGAAGATTCTGTTCAAAAATGATGCTCCGAAATCAACTTCTGTCTCCTTAGTGATACATTTTGGGATAGTACCTAAAGTTTAAAGCAGAAATTGGGGCAATTTTGAAATTTTCATTTTTGACCAAAATAGACAGGTCCGGGGCTTAGGGAATTTCTCATATGCCACAAAACGGTTGAAGCTCCTGTTCAGAAAGATGCTCCGAAATCAACTTCTGTCACCTTAGTGATACATTTTGGGATAGTACCTAAAGTTTAAAGCAGAAATTGGGGCACTTTTTAAATTTTCATTTTTGACCAAAATCGACAGGTCCGGGGCTTAGGGAATTTATCATATGCCACAAAATGGTTGAAGCTCCTGTTCAAAAATGATGCTCCGAAATCAACTTGTCACCTTTGTGATACATTTTGGGATAGTAACTAAAGTTTAAAGCAGAAATTGAGGCACTTTTGAAATTTTCATTTTTGACCAAAATTTACAGGTCCGGGGCTTATGGAATTTCTCATATGCCACAAAATGGTTGAAGCTCCTGTTCAGAAAGATGCTCCGAAATCAACTTCTGTCACCTTAGTGATACATTTTGGGATAGTACTTAGAGTTTAAAGCAGAAATTGGGGCACTATTGAAATTTTCATTTTTGACCAAAATCGACAGGTCCGGGGCTTAGGGAATTTCTCATATGCAACAAAACGGTTGAAGCTCCTGTTCAGAAAGATGCTCCGAAATCAACTTCTGTCGCCTTAGTGATACATTTTGGGATAGTAACTAAAGTTTAAAGCAGAATTTGGGGCACTTTTTAAATTTTCATTTTTGACCAAAATCGACAGGTCCGGGGCTTAGGGAATTTATCATATGCCACAAAATGGTTGAAGCTCCTGTTCAAAAATGATGCTCCGAAATCAACTTGTCACCTTTGTGATACATTTTGGGATAGTAACTAAAGTTTAAAGCAGAAATTGGGGCACTTTTGAAATTTTCATTTTTGACCAAAATAGACAGGTCCGGGGCTTATGGAATTTCTCATATGCCACAAAATGGTTGAAGCTCCTGTTCAAAAATGATGCTCCGAAATCAACTTCTGTCACCTTAGTGATATATTTTGGGATAGTACTTAAAGTTTAAAGCAGAAATTGGGGCAATTTTGAAATTTTAATTTTTGACCAAAATAGACAGGTCCGGGGCTTAGGGAATTTCTCATATGCCACAAAACGGTTGAAGCTCCTGTTCAGAGAGATGCTCCGAAATCAACTTCTGTCACCTTAGTGATACATTTTGGGATAGTAACTAAAGTTTAAAGCAGAATTTGGGGCATTTTTGAAATTTTCATTTTTGACCAAAATCGACAGGTCCGGGGCTTAGGGAATTTCTCATATGCAACAAAACGGTTGAAGCTCCTGTTCAGAAAGATGCTCCGAAATCAACTTGTCACCTTTGTGATACATTTTGGGATAGTAACTAAAGTTTAAAGCAGAAATTGGGGCACTTTTGAAATTTTCATTTTTGACCAAAATAGACAGGTCCGGGGCTTAGGGAATTTCTCATATGCAACAAAACGGTTGAAGCTCCTGTTCAGAAAGATGCTCCGAAATCAACTTCTGTCACCTTAGTGATACATTTTGGGATAGTAACTAAAGTTTAAAGCAGAAATTGGGGCACTTTTGAAATTTTCTTTTTTGACCAAAATCGACAGGCCCGGGGCTTAGGGAATTTCTCATATGCCACAAAACGGTTGAAGCTCCTGTTCAGAAAGATGCTCCGAAATCAACTTCTGTCACCTTAGTGATACATTTTGGGATAGTACTTAAAGTTTAAAGCAGAAATTGGGGCACTATTGAAATTTTCATTTTTGACCAAAATCGACAGGTCCGGGGCTTAGGGAATTTCTCATATGCCACAAAATGGTTGAAGCTCCTGTTCAAAAATTATGCTCCGAAATCAACTTCTGTCACCTTAGTAATACATTTTGGGATAGTACCCAAAGTTTAAAGCAGAAATTGGGGCAATTTTGAAATTTTCATTTTTGACCAAAATAGACAGGTCCGGGGCTTAGGGAATTTCTTATATGCCACAAAACGGTTGAAGCTCCTGTTCAGAAAGATGCTCCGAAATCAACTTCTGTCACCTTAGTTATACATTTTGGGATAGTATTTAAAGTTTAAAGCAGAAATTGGGGCACTTTTTAAATTTTCATTTTTGACCAAAATCGACAGGTCCGGGGCTTAGGGAATTTCTCATATGCCACAAAATGGTTGAAGCTCCTGTTCAAAAATTATGCTCCGAAATCAACTTCTGTCACCTTAGTAATACATTTTGGGATAGTACCCAAAGTTTAAAGCAGAAATTGGGGCAATTTTGAAATTTTCATTTTTGACCAAAATAGACAGGTCCGGGGCTTAGGGAATTTCTTATATGCCACAAAACGGTTGAAGCTCCTGTTCAGAAAGATGCTCCGAAATCAACTTCTGTCACCTTAGTTATACATTTTGGGATAGTATTTAAAGTTTAAAGCAGAAATTGGGGCACTTTTTAAATTTTCATTTTTGACCAAAATCGACAGGTCCGGGGCTTAGGGAATTTATCATATGCCACAAAATGGTTGAAGCTCCTGTTCAGAAAGATGCTCCGAAATCAACTTCTGTCACCTTAGTGATACATTTTGGGATAGTAACTAAAGTTTAAAGCAGAATTTGGGGCATTTTTGAAATTTTCATTTTTGACCAAAATCGACAGGTCCGGGGCTTAGGGAATTTCTCATATGCAACAAAACGGTTGAAGCTCCTGTTCAGAAAGATGCTCCGAAATCAACTTCTGTCACCTTAGTGATACATTTTGGGATAGTACTTAAAGTTTAAAGCAGAAATTGGGACACTATTGAAATTTTCATTTTTGACCAAAATCGACAGGTCCGGGGCTTAGGGAATTTCTCATATGCCACAAAATGGTTGAAGATTCTGTTCAAAAATGATGCTCCGAAATCAACTTCTGTCTCCTTAGTGATACATTTTGGGATAGTACCTAAAGTTTAAAGCAGAAATTGGGGCAATTTTGAAATTTTCATTTTTGACCAAAATAGACAGGTCCGGGGCTTAGGGAATTTCTCATATGCCACAAAACGGTTGAAGCTCCTGTTCAGAAAGATGCTCCGAAATCAACTTCTGTCACCTTAGTGATACATTTTGGGATAGTACCTAAAGTTTAAAGCAGAAATTGGGGCACTTTTTAAATTTTCATTTTTGACCAAAATCGACAGGTCCGGGGCTTAGGGAATTTATCATATGCCACAAAATGGTTGAAGCTCCTGTTCAAAAATGATGCTCCGAAATCAACTTGTCACCTTTGTGATACATTTTGGGATAGTAACTAAAGTTTAAAGCAGAAATTGAGGCACTTTTGAAATTTTCATTTTTGACCAAAATTTACAGGTCCGGGGCTTATGGAATTTCTCATATGCCACAAAATGGTTGAAGCTCCTGTTCAGAAAGATGCTCCGAAATCAACTTCTGTCACCTTAGTGATACATTTTGGGATAGTACTTAGAGTTTAAAGCAGAAATTGGGGCACTATTGAAATTTTCATTTTTGACCAAAATCGACAGGTCCGGGGCTTAGGGAATTTCTCATATGCAACAAAACGGTTGAAGCTCCTGTTCAGAAAGATGCTCCGAAATCAACTTCTGTCGCCTTAGTGATACATTTTGGGATAGTAACTAAAGTTTAAAGCAGAATTTGGGGCACTTTTTAAATTTTCATTTTTGACCAAAATCGACAGGTCCGGGGCTTAGGGAATTTATCATATGCCACAAAATGGTTGAAGCTCCTGTTCAAAAATGATGCTCCGAAATCAACTTGTCACCTTTGTGATACATTTTGGGATAGTAACTAAAGTTTAAAGCAGAAATTGGGGCACTTTTGAAATTTTCATTTTTGACCAAAATAGACAGGTCCGGGGCTTAGGGAATTTCTCATATGCAACAAAACGGTTGAAGCTCCTGTTCAGAAAGATGCTCCGAAATCAACTTCTGTCACCTTAGTGATACATTTTGGGATAGTAACTAAAGTTTAAAGCAGAATTTGGGGCACTTTTTAAATTTTCATTTTTGACCAAAATCGACAGGTCCGGGGCTTAGGGAATTTATCATATGCCACAAAATGGTTGAAGCTCCTGTTCAAAATGATGCTCCGAAATCAACTTGTCACCTTTGTGATACATTTTGGGATAGTAACTAAAGTTTAAAGCAGAAATTGGGGCACTTTTGAAATTTTCATTTTTGACCAAAATTGACAGGTCCGGGGCTTATGGAATTTCTCATATGCCACAAAATGGTTGAAGCTCCTGTTCAGAAAGATGCTCCGAAATCAACTTCTGTCACCTTAGTGATACATTTTGGGATAGTACTTAAAGTTTAAAGCAGAAATTGGGGCACTTTTGAAATTTTCATTTTTGACCAAAATCGACAGGCCCGGGGCTTAGGGAATTTCTCATATGCCACAAAACGGTTGAAGCTCCTGTTCAGAAAGATGCTCCGAAATCAACTTCTATCACCTTAGTGATACATTTTGGGATAGTACTTAAAGTTTAGAGCAGAAATTGGGGCACTATTGAAATTTTCATTTTTGACCAAAATCGACAGGTCCGGGGCTTAGGGAATTTCTCATATGCCACAAAATGGTTGAAGCTCCTGTTCAAAAATGATGCTCCGAAATCAACTTGTCACCTTTGTGATACATTTTGGGATAGTAACTAAAGTTTAAAGCAGAAATTGAGGCACTTTTGAAATTTTCATTTTTGACCAAAATTTACAGGTCCGGGGCTTATGGAATTTCTCATATGCCACAAAATGGTTGAAGCTCCTGTTCAGAAAGATGCTCCGAAATCAACTTCTGTCACCTTAGTGATACATTTTGGGATAGTAACTAAAGTTTAAAGCAGAATTTGGGGCACTTTTTAAATTTTCATTTTTGACCAAAATCGACAGGTCCGGGGCTTAGGGAATTTATCATATGCCACAAAATGGTTGAAGCTCCTGTTCAAAAATGATGCTCCGAAATCAACTTGTCACCTTTGTGATACATTTTGGGATAGTAACTAAAGTTTAAAGCAGAAATTGGGGCACTTTTGAAATTTTCATTTTTGACCAAAATAGACAGGTCCGGGGCTTAGGGAATTTCTCATATGCAACAAAACGGTTGAAGCTCCTGTTCAGAAAGATGCTCCGAAATCAACTTCTGTCACCTTAGTGATACATTTTGGGATAGTAACTAAAGTTTAAAGCAGAAATTGGGGCACTTTTGAAATTTTCTTTTTTGACCAAAATTGACAGGCCCGGGGCTTAGGGAATTTCTCATATGCCACAAAACGGTTGAAGCTCCTGTTCAGAAAGATGCTCCGAAATCAACTTCTGTCACCTTAGTGATACATTTTGGGATAGTACTTAAAGTTTAAAGCAGAAATTGGGGCACTATTGAAATTTTCATTTTTGACCAAAATCGACAGGTCCGGGGCTTAGGGAATTTCTCATATGCCACAAAATGGTTGAAGCTCCTGTTCAAAAATTATGCTCCGAAATCAACTTCTGTCACCTTAGTAATACATTTTGGGATAGTACCTAAAGTTTAAAGCAGAAATTGGGGCAATTTTGAAATTTTCATTTTTGACCAAAATAGACAGGTCCGGGGCTTAGGGAATTTCTTATATGCCACAAAACGGTTGAAGCTCCTGTTCAGAAAGATGCTCCGAAATCAACTTCTGTCACCTTAGTTATACATTTTGGGATAGTATTTAAAGTTTAAAGCAGAAATTGGGGCACTTTTTAAATTTTCATTTTTGACCAAAATCGACAGGTCCGGGGCTTAGGGAATTTATCATATGCCACAAAATGGTTGAAGCTCCTGTTCAGAAAGATGCTCCGAAATCAACTTCTGTCACCTTAGTGATACATTTTGGGATAGTACCTAAAGTTTAAAGCAGAAATTGGGGCACTTTTTAAATTTTCATTTTTGACCAAAATCGACAGGTCCGGGGCTTAGGGAATTTATCATATGCCACAAAATGGTTGAAGCTCCTGTTCAAAAATGATGCTCCGAAATCAACTTGTCACCTTTGTGATACATTTTGGGATAGTAACTAAAGTTTAAAGCAGAAATTAAGGCACTTTTGAAATTTTCATTTTTGACCAAAATTTACAGGTCCGGGGCTTATGGAATTTCTCATATGCCACAAAATGGTTGAAGCTCCTGTTCAGAAAGATGCTCCGAAATCAACTTCTGTCACCTTAGTGATACATTTTGGGATAGTACTTAGAGTTTAAAGCAGAAATTGGGGCACTATTGAAATTTTCATTTTTGACCAAAATCGACAGGTCCGGGGCTTAGGGAATTTCTCATATGCAACAAAACGGTTGAAGCTCCTGTTCAGAAAGATGCTCCGAAATCAACTTCTGTCGCCTTAGTGATACATTTTGGGATAGTAACTAAAGTTTAAAGCAGAATTTGGGGCACTTTTTAAATTTTCATTTTTGACCAAAATCGACAGGTCCGGGGCTTAGGGAATTTATCATATGCCACAAAATGGTTGAAGCTCCTGTTCAAAAATGATGCTCCGAAATCAACTTGTCACCTTTGTGATACATTTTGGGATAGTAACTAAAGTTTAAAGCAGAAATTGGGGCACTTTTGAAATTTTCATTTTTGACCAAAATAGACAGGTCCGGGGCTTAGGGAATTTCTCATATGCAACAAAACGGTTGAAGCTCCTGTTCAGAAAGATGCTCCGAAATCAACTTCTGTCACCTTAGTGATACATTTTGGGATAGTAACTAAAGTTTAAAGCAGAATTTGGGGCACTTTTTAAATTTTCATTTTTGACCAAAATCGACAGGTCCGGGGCTTAGGGAATTTATCATATGCCACAAATGGTTGAAGCTCCTGTTCAAAATGATGCTCCGAAATCAACTTGTCACCTTTGTGATACATTTTGGGATAGTAACTAAAGTTTAAAGCAGAAATTGGGGCACTTTTGAAATTTTCATTTTTGACCAAAATTGACAGGTCCAAGGCTTACGGAATTTCTCATATGCCACAAAATGGTTGAAGCTCCTGTTCAGAAAGATGCTCCGAAATCAACTTCTGTCACCTTAGTGATACATTTTGGGATAGTACTTAAAGTTTAAAGCAGAAATTGGGGCACTTTTGAAATTTTCATTTTTGACCAAAATCGACAGGCCCGGGGCTTAGGGAATTTCTCATATGCCACAAAACGGTTGAAGCTCCTGTTCAGAAAGATGCTCCGAAATCAACTTCTGTCACCTTAGTGATACAGTACATTTTGGGATAGTACTTAAAGTTTAGAGCAGAAATTGGGGGCACTATTGAAATTTTCATTTTTGACCAAATCGACAGGTCCGGGGGCTTAGGGAATTTCTCATATGCCACAAAATGGTTGAAGCTCCTGTCAAAAATGATGCTCCGAAATCAACTTCTGTCACCTTAGTGATACATTTTGGGATAGTAACTAAAGTTTAAAGCAGAATTTGGGGCACTTTTGAAATTTTCATTTTTGACCAAAATCGACAGGTCCGGGGCTTAGGGAATTTCTCATATGCCACAAAATGGTTGAAACTCCTGTTTAAAAATGATGCTCCGCAATCAACTTCTGTCACCTTAGTGATACATTTTGGGATAGTACTTAAAGTTTAAAGCAGAAATTGGGGCACTATTGAAATTTTCATTTTTGACCAAAATCGACAGGTCCGGGGCTTAGGGAATTTCTCATATGCAACAAAACGGTTGAAGCTCCTGTTCAGAAAGATGCTCCGAAATCAACTTGTCACCTTTGTGATACATTTTGGGATAGTAACTAAAGTTTAAAGCAGAAATTGGGGCACTTTTGAAATTTTAATTTTTGACCAAAATAGACAGGTCCGGGGCTTAGGGAATTTCTCATATGCCACAAAATGGTTGAAGCTCCTGTTCAAAAATTATGCTCCGAAATCAACTTCTGTCACCTTAGTAATACATTTTGGGATAGTACCTAAAGTTTCAAGCAGAAATTGGGGCAATTTTGAAATTTTCATTTTTGACCAAAATAGACAGGTCCGGGGCTTAGGGAATTTATCATATGCCACAAAATGGTTGAAGCTCCTGTTCAGAAAGATGCTCCGAAATCAACTTCTGTCACCTTAGTGATACATTTTGGGATAGTAACTAAAGTTTAAAGCAGAATTTGGGGCACTTTTTAAATTTTCATTTTTGACCAAAATCGACAGGTCCGGGGCTTAGGGAATTTATCATATGCCACAAAATGGTTGAAGCTCCTGTTCAAAAATGATGCTCCGAAATCAACTTGTCACCTTTGTGATACATTTTGGGATAGTAACTAAAGTTTAAAGCAGAAATTGGGGCACTTTTGAAATTTTCATTTTTGACCAAAATAGACAGGTCCGGGGCTTAGGGAATTTCTCATATGCAACAAAACGGTTGAAGCTCCTGTTCAGAAAGATGCTCCGAAATCAACTTCTGTCACCTTAGTGATACATTTTGGGATAGTAACTAAAGTTTAAAGCAGAATTTGGGGCACTTTTTACATTTTAATTTTTGACCAAAATCGACAGGTCCGGGGCTTAGGGAATTTATCATATGCCACAAAATGGTTGAAGCTCCTGTTCAAAAATGATGCTCCGAAATCAACTTGTCACCTTTGTGATACATTTTGGGATAGTAACTAAAGTTTAAAGCAGAAATTGGGGCACTTTTGAAATTTTCATTTTTGACCAAAATTGACAGGTCCGGGGCTTATGGAATTTCTCATATGCCACAAAATGGTTGAAGCTCCTGTTCAGAAAGATGCTCCGAAATCAACTTCTGTCACCTTAGTGATACATTTTGGGATAGTACTTAAAGTTTAAAGCAGAAATTGGGGCACTTTTGAAATTTTCATTTTTGACCAAAATCGACAGGCCCGGGGCTTAGGGAATTTCTCATATGCCACAAAACGGTTGAAGCTCCTGTTCAGAAAGATGCTCCGAAATCAACTTCTGTCACCTTAGTGATACATTTTGGGATAGTACTTAAAGTTTAGAGCAGAAATTGGGGGCACTATTGAAATTTTCATTTTGACCAAAATCGACAGGTCCGGGGCTTAGGGAATTTCTCATATGCCACAAAATGGTTGAAGCTCCTGTTCAAAAATGATGCTCCGAAATCAACTTCTCACCTTTGTGATACATTTTGGGATAGTAACTAAAGTTTAAAGCAGAATTGGGGCACTTTTGAAATTTTCGTTTTTGACCAAAATTGACAGGTCCGGGGCTTATGGAATTTCTCATATGCCACAAAATGGTTGAAGCTCCTGTTCAGAAAGATGCTCCGAAATCAACTTCTGTCACCTTAGTGATATATTTTGGGATAGTACTTAAAGTTTAAAGCAGAAATTGGGGCAATTTTGAAATTTTAATTTTTGACCAAAATAGACAGGTCCGGGGCTTAGGGAATTTCTCATATGCCACAAAACGGTTGAAGCTCCTGTTCAGAGAGATGCTCCGAAATCAACTTCTGTCACCTTAGTGATACATTTTGGGATAGTACCTAAAGTTTAAAGCAGAAATTGGGGCACTTTTTAAATTTTCATTTTTGACCAAAATCGACAGGTCCGGGGCTTAGGGAATTTCTCATATGCAACAAAACGGTTGAAGCTCCTGTTCAGAAAGATGCTCCGAAATCAACTTCTGTCGCCTTAGTGATACATTTTGGGATAGTAACTAAAGTTTAAAGCAGAATTTGGGGCACTTTTTAAATTTTCATTTTTGACCAAAATCGACAGGTCCGGGGCTTAGGGAATTTATCATATGCCACAAAATGGTTGAAGCTCCTGTTCAAAAAATGATGCTCCGAAATCAACTTGTCACCTTTGTGATACATTTTGGGATAGTAACTAAAGTTTAAAGCAGAAATTGGGGGCACTTTTGAAATTTTCATTTTTGACCAAAATAGACAGGTCCGGGGCTTAGGGAATTTCTCATATGCAACAAAACGGTTGAAGCTCCTGTTCAGAAAGATGCTCCGAAATCAACTTCTGTCACCTTAGTGATACATTTTGGGATAGTACTTAAAGTTTAAAGCAGAAATTGGGGCACTATTGAAATTTTCATTTTTGACCAAAATCGACAGGTCCGGGGCTTAGGGAATTTCTCATATGCCACAAAATGGTTGAAGCTCCTGTTCAAAAATTATGCTCCGAAATCAACTTCTGTCACCTTAGTAATACATTTTGGGATAGTACCCAAAGTTTAAAGCAGAAATTGGGGCAATTTTGAAATTTTCATTTTTGACCAAAATAGACAGGTCCGGGGCTTAGGGAATTTCTTATATGCCACAAAACGGTTTGAAGCTCCTGTTCAGAAAGATGCTCCGAAATCAACTTCTGTCACCTTAGTTATACATTTTGGGATAGTACCTAAAGTTTAAAGCAGAAATTGGGGCACTTTTGAAATTTTCATTTTTGACCAAAATCGACAGGTCCGGGGCTTAGGGAATTTATCATATGCCTCAAAATGGTTGAAGCTCCTGTTCAGAAAGATGCTCCGAAATCAAATTCTGTCACCTTAGTGATACATTTTGGGATAGTACTTAAAGTTTAGAGCAGAAATTGGGGCACTATTGAAATTTTCATTTTTGACCAAAATCGACAGGTCCGGGGCTTAGGGAATTTCTCATATGCCACAAAATGGTTGAAGCTCCTGTTCAAAAATGATGCTCCGAAATCAACTTGTCACCTTTGTGATACATTTTGGGATAGTAACTAAAGTTTAAAGCAGAAATTGAGGCACTTTTGAAATTTTCATTTTTGACCAAAATTTACAGGTCCGGGGCTTATGGAATTTCTCATATGCCACAAAATGGTTGAAGCTCCTGTTCAGAAAGATGCTCCGAAATCAACTTCTGTCACCTTAGTGATACATTTTGGGATAGTAACTAAAGTTTAAAGCAGAATTTGGGGCACTTTTTAAATTTTCATTTTTGACCAAAATCGACAGGTCCGGGGCTTAGGGAATTTATCATATGCCACAAAATGGTTGAAGCTCCTGTTCAAAAATGATGCTCCGAAATCAACTTGTCACCTTTGTGATACATTTTGGGATAGTAACTAAAGTTTAAAGCAGAAATTGGGGCACTTTTGAAATTTTCATTTTTGACCAAAATAGACAGGTCCGGGGCTTAGGGAATTTCTCATATGCAACAAAACGGTTGAAGCTCCTGTTCAGAAGTTGCTCCGAAATCAACTTCTGTCACCTTAGTGATACATTTTGGGATAGTAACTAAAGTTTAAAGCAGAAATTGGGGCACTTTTGAAATTTTCTTTTTTGACCAAAATCGACAGGCCCGGGGCTTAGGGAATTTCTCATATGCCACAAAATGGTTGAAGCTCCTGTTCAAAATTATGCTCCGAAATCAACTTCTGTCACCTTAGTAATACATTTTGGGATAGTACCTAAAGTTTCAAGCAGAAATTGGGGCAATTTTGAAATTTTCATTTTTGACCAAAATAGACAGGTCCGGGGCTTAGGGAATTTATCATATGCCACAAAATGGTTGAAGCTCCTGTTCAGAAAGATGCTCCGAAATCAACTTCT